>NC_044556.1:131337413-131655014 GCF_007565055.1 Rhinopithecus roxellana | reverse complement strand
TCATTTACCTAAATTGGAATGTATGTCCTTAGAATCTCCCCATATGGGAAAGCAAGTTTTATGAGGGCAGGGATTTTTGTTTTGTTCCCTGCTGTATTCCCAATATCTACAATACTGCCTGCCACACAGAAGCTCAACATCTATTAAAAACTGGCTAAGTGAATACATAAGTGATTCTATCATTTAAGCAATGGGATCCCATTATAAATAACTAAGGTGTACAAATTCTATAATTAAATGTCTAGTTTGTAAAGACTGTTTTCTCATGAATAGCAGGCTGCATTAGAGCAGACAGAACATTTAAAGAGACAATTGCTATAGTCCAGGCCCATAGTTTATGAAACTTAATCAGTAGGTCTTGATAAGCAATTAGGCCCAGAGAATAAGTGAGGAGAAGATACCAGGATTAACTCAGGTTTCTATCTTGGATAACAAATGTGATAAAAGAATCACAGAAAGAGTAAAAGAAAACCAGAGAATATAGAAAGAATAGAGACTGTGTTTAGTGATGAGGAAAGGGAGTTAAACAGTGAATTCTGTTTGGGGCATCCTAAGCTTAAGACACCTCATATCTAAGTGAATATGTACACTTCAGAGCTTAGCAGCAGATCGGAACATTAAATCCAGGTCTGTCTCTTAGCAGAGCCATCTTTTTCATTTAGTTTTTAATTGGCACATTGTAATTGTACATATTTATGGGGTACAATCTGATGTTTCTATACATATATATGTTGTATAATGATTAAGTCAGAGTATTTAGCATATCCATCACTTCATGCATGTATCATTTTTCTTTGTGGTGAGGACATTTAAAAGCCTCTCTTCAAGCTACTTTGTAATATACAATGCCTTACTGTTAACCATCATCACCTACTGTGCAATAGAACACCAGAACTTATTTCATCTATCTAAAAAGCCATCTTTTTAAATGTTACTTCATCTTATATTTTACTAAGTAAAAATTATCTCCTCCTCTGAAAAACACATAAAACTAGATTTTAAAATGGAACATTCTTGAAATGAGTTTAAAAGTAGTCGGCCGGGCGCGGTGGCTCAAGCCTGTAATCCCAGCACTTTGGGAGGCCGAGACGGGCGGATCACGAGGTCAGGAGATCAAGACCATCCTGGCTAACACGGTGAAACCCCGTCTCTACTAAAAAATACAAAAAACTAGCCGGGCGAGGTGGCGGGCGCCTGTAGTCCCAGCTACTCGGGAGGCTGAGGCAGGAGAATGGTGTAAACCTGGGAGGCGGAGCTTACAGTGAGCTGAGATCTGGCCACTGCACTCCAGCCTGGGCGACAGAGCGAGACTCCATCTCAAAAAAAAAAAAAAAAAAAGTAGTCACTGTGCAAGGCAAATTCAGAGAATGGTACAATTATCTACTGGGTCCCTTCAGTACTAAATGAAGGGATAAATCCTGGAGTATATGCATTGGAGTTTGCACATGAATAGAAAACATCACACACATGTGTGAAAATATGTGTGTATGTATGCATATATGGGTGTTATATACACAGATATGTATATATGTGTACATGTATATATGTGTGTGTATGTATATATATAGGTATATATGTATCAGAGTGTTAGAAGATTTACCTATACTAAGTTAGAGCATGGATGAGGAGCTACAAGGATGCTTCAGTTACCTAAGAACTTGGTCAACCAGAAATTTTATGTGTGAAAAATTCAACAGAGCATGGAGGCATTTTTATATATGGTTATTGTTTTCATATCCAAAAAGGCACCTAATGAAGTCCCAATCTAATTGTCAACAGTTTGCTTTAAAAAGGATAAATGCTTGTAAAATAGTACCTTGTTTTGATTATTTATGTTGATAGTTCTACTTACTGATTTCTCTATTCCTTTTCCCTCAACACCTTCACCCTGCCTCTCAGATGCAATCTTTCTGGATAGGATTCTTGGCTTCTCCCAGCTATGACTTCACCTCTCCACCCCCGCCATACCTCTGCAGCCAAGGATGCTCTCACCTTGGCTGAGCCCCCAGAACCACCTATCCTGACACTGCCTCTGCTTCTCAAGGTAGATAACAGCAAGAGACACTAGAAATTAATTTTTGAAAGGAGACAGAACTTTAATTAATACAAGAAAACCAGAGCCTTTTTCTCCTGCAAAAGCAGCTGCATTATATTTCACATTCACATTTCACAGCCCATAGCGTTATCAACACAGGGCAATTTCAGGGTGTTGGTGCTGATTGTACTTCTTCCTAATACTAGAGTCCTAAAATGGGGATAATATTACATAAAATATAGATTACATGTGCAACAGAAAAATATAAGCTCCATGGAGGCAGGGAGTTTTCCAATCCCCAGCATCTGGAGAACAGTGTTTGGCACTAAATATCTGTTGAATAAATCAACTCAAAAGAGCACTTTGTTGTTGTGCTGGGGCATGTGTGTAAATCACAGCTCTGTTGTGAGTAGAAGCCAAGCAGCAAAGATCCCATTGCAAATGCCCACTCCATAAGGGGAAGCACTGCTTTGTGTAACAAGAGCACTGGACTGAGAGTCATAAAATCGCACTTACATTTGTAATTTAGGGCATGTCACTTTGCTCACTTCGAGCTGCAATCTCCTTATTTGTAAAATACTACTATACTTCTTAGGACTACCGCGAGAATCAAACACATGAAATGCTTTATAAACCAAATGCGCTAAAGTAAAAAAGAATAACTGTTTTGTCTTTTTCTGCTTCCAACAGCCTTATTTGCCCACAACTGCCTATAGAATAACAGCTTTAGCAATCCTTTAGAAGTGATTATTCTGAAAACATGTGCCACATATGATATAAAAGGTTAATATCCTTATTATGCAAATAATTTAAATTCATATGAAAAAGATAAATATGCCAATTTATGGGAAAATGGGCAAAGGGTATGAGGAATTAACTCGAAGAAAAAAAATTAGCAATGGCCAAGTGTAAAAGTGTCCAACCTGTCACAATTACTTGTCTGTAATGCTTGTAAGCTGGGATCACCATTCCAGAAAGCGAACAGCTTCTCCGGAGGTTTTTTTGAGTATCTCCAATACCAGTGACTATGCTCCTGACTTTTAAGATGCCAGCCTGTTCCTCTTCTCTGCAATACTATCCCCTAGGAGGTCATGGCGGGTATGGCATCCCCTAAGAGGGTCCTGATGTTATTCGGTTTCCCTTCAATTCATCAATCATTTCTGGAACACAAAAACAAGGCACTAAGATATCAGGAGCAATCCAACTATGTGGAAAGACCTCAGCAGAAGAAACAAAACTGAATGGGTGACAGAGACATCTGTGACTCCAAAGCACAGGAAGACAGTGCATCCAGGAGAAGGCAGGAGAGCTCTGCCTCTCATTAGACTGTGTACCCTTAGGCAAGACTCTTAGCCACTCTCAGTCTCCATTTCCTCAATTATAAAATGGGGTTAACAACAGTACCTGACTCATGAGGCTGTTACAAAAATTAATTGAAATAATGTATATAAAGCATTTAGCATGGTATTGGGCAGATGGCAAGGTTTCAATAAATATTAGATCTTATCTTTAGTAGTATTAAATTATATAACAATTCCGTGATGTTACTATGAGTGACAGATTCTATAACAAACAGGCACATAGTGCTATGGGAACATGTGGGAGAAAGATTTTAATACTAATTGTAAAATGAGAGTGGGGGGTATAGACCTGGAAAGATCTCGTGAAAGAAGTCAAAGTTAAAACAAGCTGAGAGGGATGAGCAGGAATTTAACAAAGAAAATTAGAGGCTTACTCCAGACCACATGAGCAGAGACTAGAAAGGCCCAGGTACTCCAAGGAACTTCAAATGGGGGAGTGTCCAACTTGACGGCCTCATGTGGGGCCCAAGGGCACAGTCTGTCTTTGCTGTTCCCTGTAGGGTGCCATAGATGGTCAGCTCTACCAGTGGTATCTGAAAACATCTGAGCTCACACTAGTTGACTCAATGGGAGTACTTGGTAGGTAAGAATGGCTCTTTCCCAGCCCCACCTACTGAGTGTAAACCAGGCTCTCAAGAGAAGAAATCTGCTACTAACAGCTAACATTTATTAAGTCTTTACTATCTCCCAGGTATTAAACACTTAACATGTATTATCTGATTTCATTTCCCCGGTAATCTTATATGACAAACACCAATATCCTTATTCACATTTGGGTAATTGAAGGTATAGAAAAGTGAAATAATTTACCTAACATCATTGTCATAGCTGGCAAGTGACAGGAACAGAACTCAAACCCAGCTAGACTATCTAGAGAGTCTGTATTTTACTACTAGGCAATACGTAGGGCATGGAGGAAAAAGCACCCCAGACAGGGAGCCAGGGCAGCTAGCTTCTACCCAAGTTCTAACACTAAATAGCTGTCTACAAACTGAGCAAGTCATTTCACTCTGCAGCCGAGTTTCCTCCATTGTAACAAGGAGGCAGGTGCAAATGACACTTAGAGTTTTGTCTTCCTCAAATCATTTTTATCTCACCCTAAGATACAATTTTCACAACTGATACACTAAGCAGTGTCTTGGGGAAATGCAGATTCTCTCAGCAAGCTCCCATAAGCTTTTTATGTGACCCCCATGGTCACACAACTCACCCAGGAAAAGTCCTCGTCAGTGTAGGAGTTATGAACACCCCACTCTGGTCATCAAAATGGGGTCTCACACAGGAAATTCCTGTCCACAGGACTGGGAAGTTCCATGTGCCATGGCCGTCATGAAGGACCCGTTCATTTCCATCAAGTTCTGCTGTACTAGATGACAGACAATCTCCTTCCATAAAGAACATTTAAACTATCTGGAGGATCTGCTTAAAGGCATAGGTGCTTGTGCCTAGCAGACCTTGGTCCAAATTCTGAATCTACTGCTCATGAGCTTTGTTTGCTTTGGCAAATTACCAAGCATCCCTATTTATGACCAAGTATCTCTATTTATAAAAGAAAGTTAGTACTTCCTCATACGGTCACTGTGAGGATTAAATGAGACAATATGTATCATGTGATTGGCACAATCCTTGATGGATAGCAGTCTCAAAAAATTACAGCTTACAAGAAAAACAACTTAAAACAAACCCTGCTCTACTCCTGTGAACTAGCCAAAAGCCATGAAGTGTGCTATGCTTTCCTATGCTCAGCAGGGCCAAAACCTGACCTCTTTCCCTTAAGACCTACCTTGTGGCCTGTGTTCTCCCTGAGCCACCTACAGTCTCAATTCAGAAACCTAAAAGCAATCCAGGAGACTTCCCTCTGATTTCCACACCAAACCCACTCAGACATACCCACACAGTCCCGAGTCCTGCAGATCTGACACCTGGCCCCCAACACCTCCTGGAACTGTCCTGTCTTTCCGTCTCCACTGCTGTACTTCAGTCTCGCTGCTTCTCTGCTTCTTGCCTGAACTACTGCTCCTCTCTGTTTGCCTCCAGTCTTGCTTCTGTATGTACCTTCTCCAGGGTGATCATCTTCAAATGCAAAAATCTAGCCATCTTCTTATCTAACAATCTAAAACCTCCCCCAAGCTTCTGGGATCAAGCTTAAACTTATCGGCTTAACCCAAGAAGCCCTTCTCGATGAGTCTCTGCCTGTGCCTCCGTGCTAGAATGTGCTTCTCCCTTGTGCCCGTAAACTATCACTGGCTCTTCAGAGGCACACACCACTGTCACCTGCTTCAGTTGGCCTTACCTGATCCTTGCCCCTTCTAATTTAAATGCCCCCCTGTTGCTATGTGTTCCTAGACTCAAACTGCTTGAGGGGTAGCAGCTCTCTGTCCTTGTTTGACCTGGTATACCTAGCCCCTAGCAGTGAGTCACATACAACAAGTACTTAGTAACTGTTGTGTGAGTCTACTAGTTGATTCCAGTGTTAGATTTCCCAGCAGAATTACTCTCCTTTATCTTAGCCAGTCACCTTCAATGTCAGCCAGCCTTGGGAGGAGCAGGTATACATCAAACTAATACTCACCAACTCCCCTCAGAGATCTCATCTGGAGCACTGAGCTGGGCATGAACCCTTACCTGATCCTTGCCCCTTCTAATTTAAATGCCCCCCTGTTGCTATGTGTTCCTAGACTCAAACTGCTTGAGGAGTAGCAGCTCTCTGTCCTTGTTTGACCTGGTATCCCCAGCCCCTAGCAGTGAGTCACATACAACAAGTACTTAGTAACTGTTGTGTGAGTCAGTCATTGACTTTCTACTGGTTGATTCCAGTGTTAGAATCCCAGCAGAATTACTCTCCTTTATCTTAGCCAGTCACCTTCAATGTCAGCCAGCCTTGGGAGGAGCAGGTATACATCAAACTAATACTCACCAACTCCCCTCAGAGATCTCATCTGGAGCACTGAGCTGGGCATGAATAATTTCCTTCTTAAGACCAGCAGCCATTCCTGTCTCAGGTCAGACCTGGGAAACACTTAGGTACCACCTCCTAATATGCAACGGCACGTCCAACAGGAGATGCAAGGTTTAACACTGAAGTTATAGTTGTTAATATGCCCATTGTGGCCAAGACCTAGGTCTTATTCATCTTTTTGTCCTCAATAATGCCTTGCAAGATAGTAGGAACTCAAAATTAGTGACCTCCATATATGAATCCGAAAAAAAAATCAGCTTTAGGGAGGGACTAGCATTCTGGACTATTTGAACTTAGAGTTCCATTACATATATTTTTGAAACATTTCCATAATTAGTCTATAATCTCCTTATTTTACCCATCTTTGTATTCTAAATGTCTAACCAGGTATCTTTTGCATAGCAGACACTCAATAAACACTTGCTGAATCTCACAGAATCAGTTTGCACATGAGTTGTTAGCAAGGCAGACAGCTGTAGTTTTGCTTGCCGTGGGAGCCACTCTATGCATTCATGAGATGCAACCAGAAGAATTCCTCTTCTACTATGGACAGTTCACCACTTCCCATTAGTCTTAGGGCAACAGGACCTTGACAGTGGGTCTTGGCATCTTCCACCCTGTACACATACCGGGTTACATTGTGAATGTGAACATCAGTGTGCATGAATAAGTGTGTACATCAATGCACATACACATTAAAACTCGCGCCAATATCATCTTGGTCAAGATGATATTCCAGGCTTACCACTGGCAGCATTTCTCTGTGTGTGCCACCTTAGGTGTCAGTATTCCTGAATGGAGGCCATGTAGTATACACTAAAATAAGCACCTAACCAGAAGTTGAGAAATTGTAACCTCTGGCCCCACCTCTGCCAGTGACTAGTTGGAGATTAACATCTCTAAACCTCCCTCTTCTCATTTCCAAATAAAGACTACTATCCACCTACTGCATGGAGTCATTGCAAAGAACAAATACGAACACAGAAGCAAAGGCACTTTGAAAACTATGGCATGCTTTACACAAGAGAGCTCACACTGCTCCCCACACATATATGGAAGCAGTCTCTGGCCTGACTGTCCCTGCTCTGGTTTTGAAACAGCTCAACTGCTTCCCCATATTTACCTTCCCCTGTTCAGAAGCCCAGGGAACAATGGATGGTGACAGGGGGATGGCTCAGGGTCATTTCTGTTTGTGTGAGCCTCTGCCCTGTAGCCCCTGACGGCCATTTCAGGATGTGCTTATGCAGCCTTGCTTTGTTTCCATGGAGACAGAAAGCTCTGCTTCTCTTCATGCCTAAGCTAATAGTTTTCATCAAATCCCATTTCCTTTGAGACAAGTAAAAATGCTACAATGTTTCCCTCCATACTTCCTCTTTAAATATGAGCAACAAACATACCTCACAGCCTTCCTCCCACCAACGTCTGTGCCTCAGAGGCAGGTGCCTCAGTCATTTCCACGCTTGGCATCCAGGGGTCCCTGAGCACCAGTGGATGTGGCCTGCCCCCTCTCACGTGGACTCTCTCCCTCACCTGCCCAACCTAGGAGCCATGTGTGTTCCCCCTTTAATTTCTGTCTCTCTCTGCTTTGGGAACAGCCTTGGTACATAACATTCAGCTGCCTGCAGGTCACAAGAAACCTGCTCCCTAGGTTTCCAACCTATTTCCCAGGCTGCTTCTGAATTAAATCCTCACTAAATCCCCACTCTAAGGAGAAAGCTTACAATCTTTCCAAAGGCATGTGAGAGCCAACCAAGCAGAAGAGAGAACCCATGGCCCCTCCTGTACACAGGACTGGCTGCTGCTGAACCCCCTGCAGACACCAATAAAGCCCACCCCCAACTGTGTTGAGCTTCAGAATGAGAAAAAGAAACCAGGTCAGAATGATTTCAGTCCCAGCCTATAAGGCCCCTATTGTGAACACTCCTTTAAATGTCAAAATTTATTCATACCAGCTGTTCCCAGCTGTCACTGTCACTTCCTAGGCTTCTCCAGAAGTACTAAGGAGGCATCTGCCATCCCAGTTCCATGACATCTAACCTGTGCAGGCCATCTCCCAGAGGAGCCCATGGCCCCAAAGCTGGCTCAATCGAACATCCACAGGCCGTTAAGCAGGTGATGGCCACCTGGACCTAACAGGCTGAGAAAATGTATGTTAATATTATCGAAGGACATAGGCAGCTAATAAGAGCTAAGGGCTACTCCATGCCAGACCCTGGGCTAGGGTTTTGTATATGAGAGAGCTTTTGCTATCCCATTTTACAGAGGAGGAAGCAGGCTCAGAGTAACTTATCCAAATTCGCAATGCTAATAAGTGGTTTCTTACAGGGTTAGGCTTCTCACCCATGAATGTCAGATGCTAAAGCCCATGCCTCTTCCAGTGTACAACTCTATCCCATGCAGAGAAAGATGTAAGAGAATGAAAAGATGTGATTCCAAACCAGAGAGAGTCCATGTGGTCAGACACAAGGCACTGTCCAGTAGGATAGTGTTCTGTTCCATTTCCAGCTCTGTTAAGACACAACTTGAACCTATACTGGAGCCTCATCCAGAACACCAGTGGCTTTCGTTAGCACAGCATCTACTTTTCTCCCCAAATATACAGTAGGAATCTGTCTTAAGTTTTCCAAACTAAAATATATACACACTTAGGACAAAGAATATCAGATAAGATTACACAAACATGACATTATCCTCTCAGTAGAAATACAAGAGGAGGTCCTGTGGTCAGGCTTCTCTGGGGGCCAGAGTTATGGAGGGTGCACATTGGAGTTGTAGGTACTAGCTGGCTGGAGACAGTAACTTCTAGCAGTGCTTAGGCACAAAGAATGCCAACAAACACTCATTGAATGAGTAAATATAGAAGAAATCTCTTACGTCTTAAGACTCTCCACTCAAAATAAACATTATTAAAGTTCTTACTTCTTTACGATGTCTTCAGTTTTTCCCTCATATCCATCTCACAAATTACCACCACAGGCTCTTAGTACCACGTAGTTGGATTACTATGGTTGTTTCCTGCTTAATCCTACTGAATCTGGTCTCTCTCCATGCCAGTCCTTCCCCCACGGATGTTAGATGAATATTCTTATATACGCCTTTCATCCTACACTTTTGTGTGTGTGCAATATTTTTACTTTAAAATTTAATTTCTATTTTTTCAAAGTAACACATGTAGAACTTAAAAAGTCAAATAATTTTGAAAGACTTCTAATGCAAAACTGGCAGCCCTCTGCTTTACCTCTCCTAACCCCTGAATCTCACTCCCCAAAGGCAATTACTTTCAACTCTTTTACCTGTTTCTTCTGGTATTCATTTCCAAATTTCTAAATATTATACTTAAACACTGAAATGTCTTTATCTTTCCGTTTTAGATATTACCTAAATACTTCCTTATTGTGGAACCTAAGATTTCAGTCTTTGACATCTCCTTTCCCTCCCCATATTCAGCCTCCTTCATCCACTTAAGGCAATCACAGCACCGTAAGGGGTTATCTCAAAATTCAGCATCAGCAACATAAATCTAGTTGACAGTTGAGCTGAATAGAGGACCTACCTACTATGCTTATATTTCTTACTGGTAACAATTTCATATTTCATGGAATTAAATGCTTAGAGTGTTTTATTGTGTATGTGTGTGTATACAAATACATAACATACGTATTCACACAGTCATGTATCACTTAACAAAAGGCATACATTCTGAGAAATTCATTGCTAGGCAATTTTGTTGTGCCAACACCAGAATGTGTACTTACACAGACCTAGATGGTATAGCCTACTGCACACCTAGTCTATATGCTGTAACCTACTGCTCCTAGGCTGTAAACCTATGGAGCATATTACCACACTAAATACTGTGGGCAATTATAACACAACATGAAGTATTTGTACATCTAAATACATCTAAACACAGAAAAGGGATAGTAAAAATATGGTATGAAAGATAAAAAAAAAAAAAAAAGGTACACCATATAGGGCACTTACCATGAATGGAGCTTATAGGAAGTTGCTCTGGGTGAGTCAGAAAGTGAGTGGTGAGTGAATGTGAAGGCCTAGGACATTACTGTACAGCACTGTAGACTTTATCAACACTGGACACTTAAGCTACACTAAATTTATTTAAAACATTTTTCTTTCAAGCAATTAATCTTCACATACTATAACTTTACCTTATGAACTTAAAAAAATTTAACTTAGACTCTTTGGCAATAATGCTTAGCTTAAAACACACATTGTACAGCTGTACAAATATATTTTCTATCCTTACATCCTCATTCTATAAGCTTTTTTTTGATTTTTTCTTTTTTACTTTTTAAAATCTTTTGTTAAAAGCTAAGACACACACACACAGCCTAGGCCTGCAGAGAGTCAGGACCATCAATATCACTGTCTTCCACCGCCATATCTTGTCCCACTGGAAGGTCTTCAGGAGCAATAACATACAGGGAGCTTCATCTCCTATGATGACAATGCCTTCCTCTGGAATACCTCCTGAAGAACCTGCCTGATACTGTTTTACAGATAACTTTTTTTTTTAAGTAAGTAGGAATCAATTGTAAAATAACAATTAAAAGTAAATACACAAATCAGTAACATAGTCATTTACTGTCGAGTACTATATACTGTACATAATTATATGTGTTCTACTTTTACATGATTGACAATTCAGGTTTCTTTTTTACACCAGCATCACCACAACCGTGTGAATAATGCATTGCACTATGATGTTAAGATGACTATGATGTCACTAAGCCACAGGAATTTTTCAGCTCCACTAAATCTTATGGGACCACTGTTGCATATACATCAGCCATTGACTGAAATGTCATTATGTGGCACATGACTGTATATAGTTTCAGCAAAACCATAAGCTCTTTTGAATATAATAACACACATTAGGGAATACATTAGTTTTATTTTTTTCTTATGGATAGCATTTTTAGAGGCCTCTGTCACCCTACTCAAATCTGTGCTTGATAATCTCTAGGCTTCTGTCATCCTAGACTTCCCTTCAACACCCTGGGAATCAATCTCTTCCTTCTCTCCTCCATCGAATCCCTTGTTTCCATGAGTATCACGTTCTTCTCTTTCTTCAATTATTTCCTTATTTTTAGTGACTCACATTCACCAGTAACTTTTTCAAAATGAATATCTAAAAATATTGTGACTGCATCCTAAAAAACAATTGTTATTTGAGCTAGGTATAGAAATCTATCTTGGAAATTATTTTCCTTATGAAAGTTTTAGGAACTTCTCTATTTGTTACTAACTTTCATTGTTGCCATTGAGAAGCCCAAAGCTATCCTGATTCCTATTTCTTTGTAGATAAATTCCATCTCCTTCCTAATTACCAGGCACTTTCAGAATATTTTTTAATCTGATGTTCTGAAATTTCATGACAATTCACCTTGGTGTGCTTGCTTTCCATTAGTCATGCTGAGTTTTCAGTGTGCACTTCATTATTAATTACACTCATTTGTTGCCTTTTACCTCCATACCCACCTTCTATCTCCCTGCTATAAAAATTATCATTAAAGTAAAATAAAAATTTAAAAAATTACAATATATTCAAAATGTGCCTTTGATTTGAATGTATTTTCACAAACTGTATGTTTTGTGTGCATGTAGTTTTATGTAAATGGTATCATATCACAGTGATTCTTGTTTTCACTAAAATCTATGTTCTTAAGATATCTTATGTTTCATGTGTACACAGTATTTGTTGCTCTGTGCTACATAGGATGCTACAGTACACACTGCTACATACTATGCCATGGTATACACCCAATGTTTTACCTATATAATCTCCCAGTTATAGACACCCAAGTTGCCTCCAACTCCCCACTACCATGAAATAATGCTGGAAAGAATATCCTTGCATCTGTCTCAACACATCTTTTAAACTGGCAATGTGAGTCTTTTGGTTCTGGAACATTTCTTGTATTTTTGTTAATTTTTTTCCTTTCCATTTCTCTGTTCTTTTTATAGAACTCCTATTATAGTTAAAAGTTGGATCAATAATGTTTTGTTGTTCTATTTTCTAGGTAATTTCATCAATTTTATATTCCAAACATTATCTTTATATTTTTATTACATTCTTATATTTTTACATTATTTCATTTTTATATTTAATGTAAATTTACTTTGTAAAATGAATGTACACTTTACATTAATTTCCAAGAGCCCTTAACCTCTAAATGGTTTTTTTTATTTATTGGCCTGTTATTCTGTAAATGAAATGGTTTCTCTTCTATCTCTAATCGCAAATACAGCTTTTAAAATTATCTTCTATTCCCTGCATTGTTCATATTTCCTCAATTTCCTTTTTTTATTCATGATTTTGTTTTTCATTCTTTCGTGTTGGGCATTTTCCTCAAATGCTGATGATCTCTAGATGTGTGTTTATATTTCAGAGCATGGCACAAAAGCTCACTGGCAACTCTGTATGCAAGCTTGGAGCTTATGGAATGGTGAGTGTAATGGGATGACTGGAAGCCCCCCAAAAGATTTGTTCACATCCTAAGTCCTGGAATATGTGAATGTTACTTTATTTGGAAAAATAATATTTGTAGACTATTAAATTAAGGATGTTCAGATAAGAGATCATCGTGGCTTATCAAAATGACCCTAAATCCAATGACAAGTGGCCTTAGAAGAGCAAAGCGGAGGGAAACTGCACAGACATTGAACAAGAGGCAATATGATCACAGAGGCAGAGACTACAGTGATGTGGCTATAAGCCAAGGAATGCCTTGGGCTTCCAGAAGCTGGAAGAGGAAGAAAATCAATTCTCCTTTAGAGCCCTTGGAGGGAGCACAGCTGTATTCATCCATTTTCATGCTGCTAATAAAGACATACGCAAGCCTGAGAAATTTACAAAAGAAAGATGTTTCATGGACTCACAGTTCCACATGGCTGGGGACACCTCACAATCATGGCAGAAGGTGAAAGGCACATCTCACTTGGCAGCAGACAAGAGAAGAGAGCTTGTGCAGGGAAACTCCCTTTTATAAAATCATCAGGTCTTGTGACACTTAATCATGAGAATAGCATGGGAAAGACCCACCCCCATGATTCAATTACCTCCCACCGGGTCCCTCCCACAACACCTGGGAATTGTGGGAGCTACAATTCAAGGTGAGATTTGGGTGGGGACACAGCCAAACTATATCAATGGCCCTGCCAGATTTTGGACCTCTACCCTTCAGAACTATAAGAGAATAAAGTTTCTCTCGCAGTTTTAAGCCGCAGAGCTACAGTAATTAGTTGAAAGCAGCCATAGGTAATTAATATAGTGAGTCTCACCAAAGATGATGAGATGGGAACCTGTTTCCCTGGTCTCCCCCAAATATCAGTATAAATTTGTCCCTTCTCTTCAGACAGACAGTTTCCCAAAAGAGGAATCCTCTCAACTCCTACCAGATTGCTATGTTTTTAAGAGTCAAGCAGGAGAAGTGGGCTGGACTATGCACATTCAGTTTGTAGACTTGCATTTAGCCCTCCTGTTTTCAGTACAACATGTCAACACTACCCTCAGGTGCACCTGATGGTATAATTCCAGGCTTCTCTAATTCCACATCTACAGAGATTAAGTCTCCTAACTTTTGCTAGGGTGGGGATTGGATGAAGCAGATATCTGTCAGCATTGCCTGGAGGTTATAGTGGGGTAGGGCAGGGAGACTAATGTTCCTTACAAGGACTTTGCATCAATCCTCTTGTTTTTAGCACCATGCCTACCCCAGCTCTCAGACCTACCTGGTGTCTCCAATTCCTGAGCCTTTCTAGGGCTCCGAAGGACAATCAGTTTGCTTTTATACTGGTATTCCCTAAACAATTAAACTTCAGCTTTCCTACCACTGTCAGTTGCCAATTTTTTTCTGTGTTCAAAAATGTTGTTGACATCTCTCATCTCTTGTCATTCCTCTTGTTCCCTTTGTCCTAGTGCCCTTAAAATTTATTTTCTGTATTAGTGGAGTTTCAAGAAATGACCAACTTAGTTCAATCTGCCATGTTTAAATAGAAGTACCACCTTATAAATTTTCATTTGAAGAATGTGTATGCCACTCTGACAAAAAATTAAGTTCAGTTTTGCTTAGAAAAATAAAAGAATCTCTAAAATATGTCCCTGTCTCAGCTATCCTAAGATATTACATTATAATTTCTTCACACTCCATGACAAGTCCCATTTTTTCATCTTTGCTTATGGTGTAACATTCCCCTTCCTGAAATGTTCACTCCCATATAGTCTGTGTAATCCTACTACATATTTCATAACCCAAGCAAAATCCCAATCCTTCATGAAACTATCCCTGATGACTTCAGACTACACAGATTTGGTCTTTCCCCAAAACAAATGATTGTATCTTGTATAAGTCAGTAAAAGAACTCCTATTCTCCATTTCATGTGTTTGTATCATCTTCTTAGCAAAACATGTTTCTTAAGGAGAGGAACCACACCTTATACTTTGTGTGCTCCTAGCAATGCTTACCATGGTATTGGACACCAAATAGTTGCAGATTTGTATAAACTAATTCAAGCCACAAATATGAGAGTTGATGCCCAATACACTACAGAGTAAGAAACTTTTGAGGGAAAGCCTGTGTCTAATTCAACTTTATTTCCCTAACAACCAGCACAGTGTTTGACATAGGTCTCTGACTGCTGAGTTACTGAATGAAAGCGTGGATGAATAAATGAACTCTCACTAGATACTGTGTTCAGTGTTGTGCCTGACGTCAAGACTTTTTAATTCCTGAAAAAAATCAAGATTATTAGAACGACAGTTCACTACTGTATTCCCAGCAACTAGAAAGCATTTGGCACAGAAGAACTGCTCGGTAAGTGTCTTCTAAATGAAGGTTAAATGAATGAATCTGCCATGAGTCAGGAGGCATTAGTTTACAGTTAGCAGTCAGCAAATGAGTTAAGAAGAGAGAAACATCTGGCTCACCCGGAAAGCACTCCCAGGACTAGGTTGAGAACAAAGAAGGATCCAATGATGATGAGGGGGATGAAGTACAGCCAATTCCAGGTGGCTCCTAAGGCATCATTGGTCTGAAAGAAAGAAAAATGGTTCCTTAATACTTAAAGCCATCTTCCATAAGTAAAGCTAACATTCCTGCAGCTTCACAGAGGGTGATGTAACAAGCGCAACGCAATACAGTTAAATATTGCCTTACTCCATTCCCAATTTGGCATTACTATGAGTTAGCTCACAATCTCCCAGGTACATAATGAAGAACATAGCATCAGCCTCACCATAATATACTGAGTTGGAATATTCTCACACCCTCGCTTAGCACATGGGAAGACAATACAGAAAGGTCAGATACTTTCCCAAGGTCATGCAAACAACCACTGGTTTTATAGCATTTGGTAATGTGGGTTCTAAGCATCTGCACACAAAATTGGGCAAATTCTCAAAAAGACAAAGGCAGGTTGTGCCCAATCTATTCCACGGATGCTAGCAAAGGCCTTGACAGGATTATTTGGAAGAAATGTTAGGGTCCTCTGCGTCTTGCTCAGCCCCTGACCTGGACCCAGCTTGCTTTCTTCCATCACAGTACAATAGTACAGAGCTGGCCCAGGCCTGGCCCCAGCAAGGCTCTGGCCAGAACAAGGAATAAATCTAGATTTGAAGAGTGATCACTTGCACTCTAATGTTAACACTCAGTGAATTAAAAAATGCCTGCAAATCCATATTCTGGATTATCATATCATGAATCAGTTGCAAGACCCTTGAATGGTCAGGGATTGAGGAAGAATTATATCTTACGAATTAAACAAAAGAAAGAAGCAATTCTTAGCAGGATGTCTTATTAGAACCTTGAAATAGAGCCTGGGAGCCTCTCTAAAAGCTGTACCACTGCACTAAGGGTTCTCAGTCTTCCCTTTGACTCTTCCTGCCCTGACAGCACCTCCAAGTCTTTCCAAATAGTCTTCCTGAATTGCATTTCACATATGCAGGGCTTTGAAATCCCTTCAACCCCCACTCCACTCTCTCACACACAAACTCTAAGACCCATTTGAAACTTACAACAGATATTTTATCATTACTTCACTGGAAAAACAAGGCCAAAGTCAAATGTCATGCCTAAAACTCACAAGCTAAATTAGTAAAATTAAGACCAGAACTCAGAATTTCTATGGCAAAGTATTTCTTGTCCCTCCAATTTACCTTTTCCCCCTCTCACTGCTAAATTTTGAAAACATATTTTGATTCATTGTCCTCATGTTTCCTGTGGACTTCTGTGACATTCTCGTTTTCTCCCAAATTATCTCCCATTCAAATATTCCAGTCTGCAGAATATAGCCTCTTACCAATCATGGCAGCTATCACTGTATAGTCGATTCATCCACTAAAAACAGTTTGACTTTTATTTTAAGTTCAGGGGTACATGTGAAGATTTGTTATATGTGACTCATGTCACAGCGGTTTGTTGTACAGATTATTTCATCACCCAGGTATTAAGCCTAGTACCCAATACCTGCTTTTTCTTGATCCTCTTTCTTCCCCCACCCTTCACCCTCCAAAAGGCTCCAATGTGTTGTTCCCCTCCCTGTGTCCATGTGTTCTCATCATTTAGCCCCCTCTTATAAGGGAGAACATCCAGTATTTGGTTGTCTGTTCCTGTGTTGGTTTGCTAAGGATAACGGCCACCAGCTCCATCCATGTTCCTGTAAAGAACATGTTCTCATTCTTTTTAAGGCTGCATAGTATTCCATGGTGTATATGTACTGCATTTTCTTTAACCATTCTGTCACTGGTGGGCATTTAGGTTGGTTCCATGTCTTTGCTATCATGAATAGTGCTGCAATGAGCATATGCATGCATGTGTTTTTATAACAGAATGATTTATATTCCTTTGGGTTATAAGCAAACCCAGTAATGGGATTGCTGGGTTGAATGCTAGTTCTGTTTTTAGGTATTTGAAGAATCACACCACTAAAACAGCTTCTAAGGCAATCTCCTTTCACCAAACTTGTGTTTTGTTTTGCCGCTACACTATTCAGAGAGAGATAATTGCAATTGAAGCAGAATAAAAGTTAAAAGTAAACAAGAAAACACTTTCTGAATGGGAAGGGACAGATGCAGACACCTGCCAATTTCAGTGTGTAAGATGGAGCTCTTTGGTTCAATCAAGTCTGGTCAGTTAAATACAATCAGGGAAGATGTGGGCCAGACCTCAGAGAAAACTGTTCCTGAATATTAGCAGAAAGATGCAGAGGAACTAGATGCCAAGAGTTGTGGAGGGTTTTAACGGAGGTAGGAAGCCATTTTCTCTGAGTTTGTTAAGACATGGACCTTCCCTATGAGCTGAAAAATGAATTGCAATGATATTTGTATAGCTAGCTCTATGTTTATTCATGATCACAAATCAGTCCTTCTGTAAGGCTGGCTAGCTCTGATGGTTCACCAGTAGAGTTCCAGATTAACAGGGTTTATTCACTCTATGGCTTAGCCAGCAGCCAAACCCCCCAACACCATAACATTCCTTGGCAACAAAAACTGAGTCTACATCCAGCACCCAGATAGGACTTTGTTGCCAATAAACATTAGCAGGTATCAGCAATAGCAATGATGAAATTGTGACTTTTAAGATATTTTTGTTCTTAAATAATTGAGCTACAGTTTGAGGGTGGCTCAGAGCAATTTCACATGGGTGACTACTTGCAAGGTATGCTGTAAAGAGGATGTCCGAAATTACATTGTTCTCATTGCTAGAGATCTGTAAGAAGTTAATGTATTTTGTGGAAAAGGGGCTTCTGTAACCAAAGACATTTGGGAAACACAGCAGATTATATTTTCTTCTGAGCCTGTGACGAGATCCACAAAAAAAGAACATTATTTACCTTGTTTACTCCATCATTTCATAGACGCTTTTGATCATGGAACCCTCATTTTCAGAGAAAATCTAGTAACACATCAAGGAATAAAGTCTATGAAATGTAGGAACTACAGTGGGTCAGAATCTGGAACGTGTTTCTCAATTCTATAAAAAACCATTGACGAGCAGTGTCTTTTGATTCAGCATTTTGTGAGTATGTTTTGGTGCTGCTTCAACCTATATTCAGGCAGAAACCCTAACCGTCTGCTCATTTCTGTATCTGGCACCTAACTAAGGGTTTGGCATGCATAGATGGTCAACTAATCAAAACATGTCCACAATTCTAATAAGAAGATTCTCCTGTTAAAAATACACTGATACAGTTCATTCTGATAGCCCCCCTCAATCTGTGGAGATTTCTCTGAATTGTCGGAAACATTATCCACCACAGTGTTGGGGCCTGCTGGATGAAAAAGGAGGAGGATGGGAACTAGAAAGAGAAAAGAATAGCTGGGACGACACCAGCACCAGCAAGGCCCTAGGGATTCTTGAAGATGACTGACAGCTTAAAAGATTCTTTTGGAGAAAGTAGCTTGACAGCTCCCATAGGTTATCACACACCTTTTAATAGGCTTGCTCCACCCTCTCCACACCTTGCTCCTCTCCCCACCTTGCTCCTCTCCCTCCTGTTTCATTCTTCCTGGCCAGGTGGCTTCCCACTCCCCTTGCATGCTTGTCCATGGGTCAGTGACACACCCGGTAGGACAAAGGGACACACCTCGGCAGGAAGCAGGCTAGCAAAGGAATGCATGCTTCCCTTTTTCAAAATGGCACGGTTCTTTCTGAGGCCAGTTGGGGCTTCAATCTCCTTCTGATTCATCATTATTAAAACAAAATTGTCCAGTGTAGGAGAAACAATGACTCAAGTGTCCTTTGAGATTAAAAAAAGCAGCAGCAACCGACAACTCAAGGCAGCAAGTACCCAGAAAGCACATGAATTGGGAGTCAGGGTGAAGTTGCCAGTTCAACAGTGGAGTTGTGACTGTTTTCTTTCTCGTGGTGTGCACGTTTCTGTCTCAGCAGGAGGTGCAAGAGAGGAAGGTTGCCGTGAGTGAGAGGGAGAATCACTCATTCTCTCTCTACAGCATTCCCCCGGCTTCTGTGACAGAGTGGCAGTTCTCACAAGCTCCTTTCATGTAAGACTTGCACTCTATTTTCCCCAGCAACTCTTCCTTCAGGAACACGGGACAGCCATGCTAAGTACTCCAATCAAGATCCTGGCCCCACGAGAACCTTCACAGCCCAGACCTCTACTGTGGAGCAGCTAAGGGAAACCAGGGCCCTCCCTGCAAAGAATGCTGCCCAGAAAATGCTAGCCCCTCCATCCCACACCACTCATGCAACACCTCCTATGAGTCAGGCATCACAGAAGAGCGCTTCCGTTTGGTCAGTGTCCTCTTACATGGGGCACTGATGCTCCTCCCATCTCCCAACACCCTCCCCACCCAGCCCTTCCCTAGACTGGCATGCTGGCTGCTTTCCATCTTCCTCACCTGCCGATCCCCTGAGTGACATCCCCTGAGTGACACACATGCACACGTGCGCATGACGAGGGTAATGACAGACAGAAAGCAGTTCGGGGGCGGCAGCCCACCTGCACAGGAGTGCTCAGTGGGTACCAGTCCTGACATTGTGGGAATGTGTTCCTTTGGGAACCTGACTGATGGGGGTGGCGAGCTCACCCACTCCCTGCGTAAACAGGCACACATGGCAATTATCACATTAATCTCCAGGGGATTGGGGGAGATGCTACAAGGTAGGGTGGGAGGAGGATTGGAGAGAAGGATGGAGACAGAGCAAGCAGGAGGAAAGGGGCCCCCTGGGTCCCCTGAGCTGAGGCTATGTGGGCAGGGCCCAGCCCCCAGCCCCAGAGACAGGTCTCTAATGGGGTTCCCCAGGGCTCCATGGAAAACATTCTCCCTATCTGTGCAACCTCTTCACAGAGCAGCTCTAACCGGGGAGGCTGAATTGCCTATGATTGAGTGGGAGGGCTGAGTGTATTGGGGCTGGGAGTAAGGCAGATGCTGATTCCATGGTCCTTTCAGAAGCAAAGGGTCTCTGGAAGACACCTGCTCCAAAGGCTGGCAGCAGCACCTGCTGGTTAGAGCAGGGCTGGCCTAGGCAGGGTTTCTTCCACTGCGCACTGCCAGCACCTGTGGACAGACAGTTCTATGTGGTGGGGGCTGTCCTTTGTGTGCCTTAGCAACATTCCTGACCTCTACCCATTAGAGGCCACTAGTACTTCTCCAGATGCAACAATCAAAAATTGCCAAATATCCTGGGGGGCAAGATGACTTTTGATTAAGAACTGCTGTACTCAAGGCTCCATCTCAAGGAGAGATCTTCGGCTTCCTTAATTATTAACCGAGCTCAGGTCAGGAGATGGTTGGAGCACCCAACATAGGCTAGCAAAAAAGCCAGGCCATTCATCCCTCAGAAGCATCTGTCCAAAGCCTCTGCTGACCACTCCCGGGGAAAGGAAAATTCATAGAGCAGCGAGTAGGGAAGGAAAGAGGTCAGGGACTGATTCAATTGCTTCACACCTTCCCTCATAGCCACACATCTGGCCTCCTGCACCTCACAGGCCAACACACCCTCCCCTAGGCTCCCATTTCCTCCAGCACCAAGTGTGACAGCTCCTGTCCCACCCCGAGGGACTTGGATTCCATGTCTTAGAGTTGAAATGCCATATTTTTTATTCAACACATTCATGGGCCACCTACTATGTGACAGATACTTTTCTATGATTTCAGGATGATAAGTAAGACAGTCTCAGTCCCAGTCCTTTGAAACTTGTGATCTAATGGGGGAGACACCCATGAAGCAAGTGCGCACACAAATGTAACTTTAACTCTGGAGTGCAGTCAGTACTATGAAGGGAGCACAGGGCACTGGGGCAGGTGGGCCTGCATGGTCCAGGAAGTCAGAAAAGGATGTGTTGAAGCTTTCAGGGAAAACAATCACATGGGAGTCTAAGAAACTACCTTGGCTGAGACAGCAGAAGCCAGAAAGGCAGTGAAAAGGTTAATGATGGAGGTGGAAGAAAGAGGGAGGAAAAGATGAAGATGAAGACATGCCAAGAAGTGAGCGACCTATAAGAAGGAAAAGGAGGGTGGGAAGGCTGTCTCCGAATGAACTGCTACTACCTTGCAGTAGCAGCCCCCCAGAGCTCTGTGTGGATGTTATGCTGAAATGCAAGTCATAAAGGCACTCCTCATTTTGTCAAAATATATATCACTGGACAACCAGCCTCCAGATAACCCTAAGGCCTTCCTCATGTCCCTTTCTAGGCACTCTATCTCCCACCCCAAATGTAACATCACCCCAACTTTTAGAACAATCACTTAGATTGGCCTAATTGGAAACCCCATCTGAACACTTCCCTGCATGTGCTGAGCCATCCACAGGAATCAGCCACCCACCAGGACAGCCCTCTCCCACCCTGCTCCTGCCTTCCTCCCTGTCCGGCTCTCACCAGTAAGGACGTGGCAGGTTCTGTGGCACTCTCGCCCATGTCTCATCCCCTAGCTGCTACATAACTGTTGGCTGCTAATAACTCACACCTGCCTCACCCCTGTATGCTTTTCAGATGCTTGCCCTTGCCCGACAGACCAGCTTCACCTAGAATGTTATTCCTGCCCCTGCTGGTGATGATGGGGGGCTATAACAGATAACGGCCTAACGTAGGAGTTATCAACGGCCCAGCCCTTTTGCCACTGGCTAAGACAACTGCTGTGGTGGAATTCACACTTTGGGCTGCCCATGGAACCAGGCTGAGGCTTTGCCTAGTTTTTCCCTTGACCTATTCTGCTTCCCTCACATACCTACGGGTAACTCCTAAGAGCAGTCCTTCATTAAAACACTGCCACAAGAAGCTCAACTTCACAATCAGTTTCTAGGGAATTTGATTTAAGGCATTCTATCAGGGTTTCGACCACCATACAAAGATGGCAACACCCCTCCCCTGAGACACCAGTTGGATGGTGTTTCTACCTCAAAGCCACTGTATGATTCCTCTGACCACACCACATTTTAGGAAAAGGATACAATGTACAGCATACCCCACATGTCACTGGGCAATTGAATGTCTATAATGGGTTTCCTGCAGACTAGGAAATCCAGTCATACTCTTGGAAGAGGATGATGAAAACAAATCATCCAACTCATCATTCCATAGGAGAAGAAACTGAGCCCCAAGGAAGCAAAGCAACTTCCCTGAGGATCCAAGCAACTTATCAGCAGATCTGGGGCCACAATCTAGAACCAAAATGGGTCAACTTCTTGCAAACCCTTGACTCTTCATGCCTGCTTTAGTTCCAGAACTCTTAAAAGCAACCCTACCCATACTATTACCACCTTCTAGGGAAGAACGAAAGACAGATAGGACAGACACCACTAGGATCTTGCAGCCAGAAAAATGAAAGCTGTCTTCTCAGCCCCCAGGCAAGAGGCAAAGGTTGAGAAGCAGAGGAAAGAATGAGGACCTAGAGCTCCAAGTGAAACATAAGCACCTGCTGCCACCCAGCCAGGAGGCTGAGCCTGCCAGGCCCAGGAGCAGGGTGTTTCACTGGAACTTGGAGCCCTGAGTATATTTAATAAACATACTAAGCCTCCCCACACAAACAATCTCTGGAGGCAGCATCTGACTTAGCCGGGGGCCGTGATGAGTAAGCAAGGCTTCCCACACATTCTGGTCATTCTGAATCCTCTGGACTTGATGCAGCCACCATCTCCCCGCTGCCCAGAGTGTCAGTGATTGTCACTGAGGATGCAGCAGTGCCGTAATCGGGAACCACCTATTCTTCCCCTTCTTTTGCCAGCGGGAAAATGCAGCAGAGTGTTTGGCAATGAGGAGTAGCACAGAAAGAAACACTCCTCCTCCCAACCTACAAGCAGCCACCCGATGCTACCAAGACCAGGGTCAGGAGCTCTGGCCAGGCAGCTGCAAGGGCAGGCATGGCCCACCCCAGATGTGGGCAGCCCTCACCACTGGCACTGGGCTGGCAGGTACCTGTGTGTCAGTGAACACCCATCCACGCTCCTGGGAGGGCAATTCAAGAGCAAACAGCGGTGCCACATAGGACTACGAAAGCTGCCGTGGCAGGGTTTGCAAAAGTGGGCACCTCCAGTATGGGCAGGGTTCAGGGTCCTGCTGTGCTTAAAATCCCTCTGGTTAAATCCTAGTAATTCCAACATTGATGTCATGTGATGTTTATCCCATCCCTCCCCTCTCCTTTTCTGAACTCTTGACGCAGAAGCCCAACCGGGAGACACCGGATCCTCTAAAGAAGGTCTTCTTGTAACTGCTGGGGCTGATCTGGGTTACACAGGGTTTCAAATATTCTATTCTCTCTACTTTTGTGGCATGACTGAAAATTTCTGTAATAAAAGTTTTAGGGTTTTTTCCAAAATAAAATTAGTTTATTTAACTAGTTCTGGGTCATGGGTGAATTTTAAAAGAAATCCTTTTTTAGTCAAAACAGGGAAAAATGTTAATAGTGATAACCTGTGGGGGGAGTGAGGGGGTAGAAATGAGTTATTCCTAAAAATTATTTTTATACTTTGCAACTTTCATACAATAACAAAGTGTTGTTTCAGGGTTTGAAAAAACAATGATTATTAGAAAAAATTAAAAAGAAGGCCCTCTGCAACCACAGCCCAGGGTGCTGGAGAGGCAGACGCTCTGGGGGGTCAGGACAGAGGCAGTTGACCCTGTGCTGGGCCATCCAGGCTGGGATCCTGCTTTGCTTTGGGAAAAGGCCAGTGTGTTGCTCTGATACTACCCCCACCATATGCAGATCAGCCAAAGCAGGTGAATTTGAGAGAGGATTAAAGAGAACGTGCCCAGTGGTGATGAGCTAAAGTGCATCACCCCTTTGCCCCTTCTACAGTGCTTACTGATGAGAGATTTGTATTCTTTAAAGAGGGGTAAGCACCAGAAAGGGCTCTGAGAACAAGAGGGGAGGTGAGTATCAGAAAAGCAAAAGAGTACAGGAGGCTTCATATATCCTCTATTGTGAATGTTTTGTGCAATGCCCATCCTATTCCAGAAAGAACATGTTGGATAATACCAAGGTAACCTCTCTTCAACCAGTCCTTCTCTGATTCTCCACTTTGTCCTATGGTTATCAGGGATCAGTCCTTCTGGTTGCCATCATTTATTGCTTTTCTGATGTTCCCCTCTCCCTCTCACTAACAAATCACTATTTTCCACTCAGTCTAATATTAGTACTCTAACCTACATCGTCTTACAGATTTTAGAGCTGGAAGGAACCACAGCATCTTGCACAAACCCCTCATTTTACGGAAGGACCAAGGTTCAAAAGCCAAGTGACTGACAAAAGATACTCCATTCTTTGGTTATGGAAGTAGAACCAGAATGCAGGACTTCTGACCTCCAATCCACTCTGCACAGCTCTTCTGTTCTGTCCACTCTGTTTAGCACCTAATTATACACAGCCCTGCACCCTCTCATTATTTTGTATATAAGTAGTGTCACCTTAGGCCAGGCACGGTGGCTCACACCTGTAATCCCAGCACTTTGGGAGGCCGAGGCAGGCAGTTCACGAGGTCAGGAGTTCAAGACCAGCCTGGCCAACATGGTGAAACCCCATCTCTAATAAAAATACAAAAATTAAGCCGGGTGGGCATGCCTGCAGTCCCAGCTACTCAGGAGGCTGAGGCAGAAGAATCACTTGAACCCAGGAGATGGAGGTTGCAGTGAGCTGAAATCGCACCACTACACTCCAGCCTGGGTGACAGAGCGAGACTCAGTCTCAAACAGAAAAAAAAAAAATTGTGTTGCCTCATTATCTCATTTGAAAGCTACCTGAGATTAAAGATCACGATTGTCTCTCATGTCCTCTGAAGGTTAAGACCACTGATATTAGACCTGCAAACACTGGCATTTAATGAAGATAGGAGCAAGGATAGATATGTCATGTAAGGCTTCCTGAGACTGTACTTTCACCCAGACGTGAAGTGGAAGGTGGATTCAGTTTGGCCAACCAACAGTTTGGCCAATCCAAGGAGACAGAAAGAGGTGGGAATGCTAAGGCCACAGATGGCTGCTTTGGTGGTAGCAAGCAAGGCAAGGTAAGGCCTGAAGGATCAGATCATGGAGGACCCTGAATGGTGGCATAAATTGTTTGGTTTTGCTCAGTGCCCATGAACTCTTCCTTCTTTCTTCTCTCTCCTGTCCCCTTACTTCACCATTACAAGTCCTCTCATACTTGAAAACACTGTTAAGCCGCTATAAGGTTTTCCCTAAACATGTCATTCTACTTCACTCCAGAATTCCCCCAGCAATCAGGCACACCTCCCAGTAGCATACATATTCATTCAACGCTTTTGAGTGTGTACTCTGCACACGATGAATGAGAAAGGAAAAACAGCTCTCAAGGGCTTTGGTATCCATAAGAAGGCTAAGTCATGAGTACAAATACCTATAATAGAAAACAGAACATTAAGTGCTGCACTCAGGCATTTATTTACACTTATTTATAGACCTTCTTTATATGTGTTCTGTGTCTTTTACATATTGGTCCTCCATTCCCATTAGGGCTGAATGTTTCTTAAAGACAGAACTGCATCTTTATTTCTATGTTCACTCTACCAATGCCTAGAATATTACCCCACAAACAGGAGATTCTCGATAATGTTGTTTACTAATAGGAGATTAGAAACCTGCTGGCATTCTTCTGCTTCAAAAGCCTATATAAGTTTCCTTCTCTGGAAATAAATATATCACCTGTAAAATGTCATCTCTGTTGACATACAGCAAGTACACTTAGCTAATTCAAATATTCAGCACAGCCTATAAGAGCAGATGCTCAAGAAAAAAGCTTTAGATAATCATTTTTCATGGCTTTCATTCTTCCCTCCTCAATGAATTCTGAGCAGAAGGTGAATTAATTTATCACTGAACATCTCTGTTTTAATTAATGATTGCGTATCAAACACTACGTAAGTCTGGTTAGCCCCACTGGTTTCCTGAAGAAGCCCCAGGACAGTTAGTTTCGCTTATTCTGTGGCCACAGGAAGCATTCCTATTCCTTAATAAAAACAGGTTGAAAGCAAGGAACCATGGCTTGTAAGTCTTTGTATCTCTGGAACCCAAGATAGCATCGATGAAAGACATGCTCAATAAGTCTACATCAGTGTTGATGGAGTGATAATGAAATGTCAGTCCTACATGCCTATCCATGACCTGAAGGCCTGAGGGTATATGGGTGAGTTGCTCCAAGATGGCCCTACGAGGTCAGTTTCTCATAGCACACTGAGCTACAGATGTGCACAAAATATCCTCCTCTCACCTCTTTGACAGACCTTGGAAACAGTCAGTCCCCAGGCTGGTCACCTCCACTTGTAAGTAGCCTCATCCACTTCCCTTAGTGCCATATAATTGTTATTTATAGGAATCACTGTGTCAGGCGACCATCTGTGAGTAACACTGATGCCAAATTCCTCCCTTCAGTAGGTGCCTGTATCAGACAACAGATGTGGGGTTCCTTCCCACTCAGACTCCATATTTCTCATTCTGCTTCTCCTCTCTCTCATGGACTCTAACTCTCAGGTTTCAATTCTGCCACTCCCAACCCCCTTCTCTTTTCTCATCTCTTGATTTGTACTCTCTTATTCACTCTCCTGCTGCCCTCCTAGAAATTCATCTTGGCTCTCCTCTTTCCCCAAAGATACACAAAGCTCATTCCAAATGAGAATCCCCATTAGTTTGGGGCACAACAAGGTTAAAACAAAATAGAGATGATAAAGGAATCATGTTCATTGTTTCTCCAATCTGGGAAACATCGGAAAGAATCCCTTTTTACTTTGACCACTTTGCATAGCTCTCTCTGCCATTCATTAGGGTGGAATGCAGGAAGAGCAGTGAAGATGGGAGAGCAACACAAGAATGCACACAAGCTTGTCAGAGGGCAGAGCCGACCTAAACCCATTCAGACTTCTTTCTGGAAGTACTAAGAAGACATAATTAAAGCATCTTTATCTGAACATTTTCCTGTCACTTAGACCCTAAGGCTCCATGTAACAAAGGGGAGAAAAATAATAAGGGTTTCCACTTGTTAAGCATCTACTTGGCCAGGTGCAGTGGCTCACACCTGTAATCCCAGCACTTTGGTAGGCCAAGGCAGGCAGATCACAAGGTCAGGAGATCGAGACCATCCTGGCTAACACAGTGAAACCTTGTCTCTACTAAAAATACAAAAAAATTAGCCAGGCGTGGTGGCAGGCACCTGGAGTCCCAGCTACTTGGGAGGCTGAGGCAGGAGAATGGCGCAAACCTGGGAGGTAGAGCTTGCAGTGAGCTGAGATCACAACACTGCACTCCAGCCTGGGTGACAAAGCGAGACTCCGTCTCAAAAAAAAAAAAAAAAAGAGTAAATAAATAATAATAATAAAAAAGCATCTACTCTACTCTAAGCTGGACATTGGACCAGGTGAATAGCATACATTAATCTTCATAACCACATGCAAGAGAAGCGCTATTGCAGTTGTACATGTAACAAACTATTAGTTTGTTTTCACACTGCTATAAAGAACTGCCGAAGACTGGGCAATTTACAAGGAAAGAGGTTTAATTGACTCACAGTTCAGCATGGCTGGGGAAGCCTCAGGAAACTTACAATCATGATGGAAGGGGAAGTAAGGCACCTTCTTCACAAGGAGGCAGGAAGGAGAATGCATGTAGGAGAAACTACCAAACACTTACAAAACCAAGAGATCTTGTGAGAACTCACTCACTATCATGAGAACAGCATGGGGGATACTGCCCCCATGATTCAATCACTTCCACCTGGTCTCTCCCTTGACATGTGGCGATTGTGAGGATTATAGGGATTACAATTCAAGATGAGAGTCTGGGTGGGGACACAGTCAAACCATATCACAAACCAACAGGCAACAAGAACAACACAACCCAGGCTCAGAAGGCACAGGGGATGTGCCAAAGCTCCCACAGTAAGCATACTGAAGATTCAGAATCCACACCCAGCCTGGGCCTCTCTTCTTAAGAAGGTATATTGTATTGCCTGGGTTAGAGGGCAAGGGGATTAGAGACAAAAATAGCAATGTTTTAACTCAGAATATATTTGAGAATGGAGCTATAGATGCTGGTATTTACAACAATACCAGCGGAGAAAATAGTTTCTAATTTCATATTGTAATCCTATTCCAATGTTGTGTTGTTTCAATTCCTTTGATATCTACAGCCTAACTTGGCAATTCCTCCTCTGCTCTGGATGTCAGATAAGTTTAGAAGACTGTCACACCAAATTCCCTGGCTAGTTGTACAACAGCCATTTTGTTGCCAGGGAGATCTTGTAAAGTGGGGCAAGTGATTCCCAGGCACAGCTGGTTTCATTCTTCAGAGCAGGGGAGAGTTGTCATTTCTAACCAACACATCTTGCCCTGTCTCTCCCCTGCTTAATACCTTGCAATGGGGATTTGCCCATGACAAATGACTGACCCAACCTAGCCTCTCTAGCTCATCTGTCTCTCACAGCATCTGCCTACCTGTATACCAAGTCACACAGTCACACCCAGCTTCTTGCAATCTATGCCATCTTCTTTCCTATGTCTAGTACCTAACTATTGCTCATGTTGTCCCCACTGCCTATAATGTCTTTCCTACCTTTTCCAGCTGAAAAGCCTCTGCTCAAACCCTGATTGAATGTTACCTTCACTAAAACACCTTCCCAGAGTCAGTCACTCCCTTATGCCCTGCACTGAATTCGACCATACCACTTAACTACAACATAATCATTGTGGGCTGGCATGTTGTTCACTTCTACAAGACTTGACACCCTCAAGAACAAGAAGCAGGTTTGGTTTATCTGTTTCTGGCCCAGAACTCAACTTAGCTCTCAGTAGGTGCTCAGCAAGTGTTTGTTGAATGAATAAACAATTAAGCGAATAAGCTGAATGTATGGCTCCCATTAAATCTGAGACAAGCAGAAAGAATGAAAGACAGAAAGACAGAAAGAAAGAGGTGATCAGAAGGATTTCCCCAAGAGTTAATTAAGTGCCTAGGGTTTTGTTTTTTTCCCCACCACTAAAATGGCAAAACTAGTAGATGATTAGGGGGCCTTTATCAGGGATTATCACTTAAGAAGCCCTTCCCAGGTATATCTTGCCACAAAGAACTTCTAATCCTCTCTGAAGAGAGTCTCTATCACTCTTATCTCTGATGAGCTCAGAAAAGATTAAAACAAAACTGGTAGACTCTGCTTTCTCATATAGTTACAGTCTCAGCTGACAGGAGAGACTTGACTCATCATGAATGTGGACTGTGGTCCTTGTAGAGCCCCAGATAAAGATTGGGAAACGCTCCCTGACTTCCAAATAACAAGAGGAAACCACTTATCTCAGGGATGGGGCGGGGGATGGTCATATCAAAGAGGGGAGAGGGCAGCCTCTTTGGAGAAAGTTCAGAAAACAGAGGCTCTTTGCTGATGGGCATTGCTACGGAACACTCCGTTAATGCTGACAGGCACCAGCCTCATGGCATTTGGGCCTGAAAGTGACCCTGGTTCTCTAGATGGCAAGACTGGGCAAGGCTAAGCTTGAAACTCTCACACCCCAATCTGAGGGTTCTGCCTTCTTCAGCTGTGTCAACCAGAGACTGTAAAGCCTCAGTCCTGACAATCCCCCTTCCTCCTCCAAAATAAGTTTCATGGTCCAAATCCTGGCCATCCATCAGGGCCTTTCTTATATTCCACTGGGGTGCACCGATTCTCCAACAGCCACGTAGGGCTGCTTCCTCTGATGGGTGCTCCAAGGGTTTTTCAGGCCTGCTTTGGAATCCTCTGATCCCCACATTAAGGTCCAGCCCCCATCCATTCTCTTGACAAAATCCTAGAGATTTATTTAGTCTGGAAGATATCAATTTCTCTAGGTCAATTCTGTGATATTCAGCATCAGGTCAAAATATGTTGGTAATAAGAGTCAACATGTTTTGGAGTAATTACTATATATGTTTTGACTACATGATCACATTTCATCTTCTCAGTAATCTGCTGAAGCAGAAACTAGTACTATAACCTTTTCCTCTGATGAGGAAACTGAGGCACAGAATGGTTAAGTAACTTGCCTGAGGTTGCACAGATAATGACAGGTCAGGACTATATCCCTAGCAGTCTGACCCCAGCACTCGTAACCAATATGCCCTGTATGTGGTAGAGTATCTGAAACATAGTAAATGCTCCACAAACATTAGATATTAATATTATTATTTAAATAGGTTAAGCTCAGTTCCCCTTAGACAATTCTTGGCAAAGAAAGAAAAAGAAATGCATAGGTCATTATTATTTATATTCCTGTCATCTAAATATTTTACTTGCCATGAACAAGGAGTTGGTTGTATACTTTGAAATCTCTTATTATTTGTAGATTATTACAATACTTATCACCCCATATAATAATTACTTATTCACTGTATCTTTTGTACAGATCTGTGAACTCTTAGAGGGCAAGGTTTTATATTTCTCTAAGTAGCTAGTACCTAGCACAGTGTTTCACACTGAATAGGTGCTCAATAAACATCTGTTCTATGAATGGATGAATGAGCTAATCAAATAATTTAGAATCAAAATGCAGAGGAATATTCCAGCCACAGCCAAATCAAACTGGGTAAACATAGTCTAGAGCAGTGGCTCTCAGAGTGTGGCCCCTGGACCTGCAGTGTCAGCATCATTTGGGACCTTGTCAGAAACGTACTTTCTTGGGTCCCAGTGCAGAGTCCAGATCAGAACTCTAGGGCAAGCTCAGCAATGTATGTTTTAACAATCCCTTTAGATGATGCTTGCTAAAGTTTGGGAACTACTGTTCCAGGAAAAAATAAGAAGTCTACCATGAGTAGCTTTAGCTGCTACATTGATGTATTATATCTAGGAGCAAAAAAAGAGGGAGAGAGAGATACGAGGAAGGAGAAAGCTTGAGGTTCAGTGGGGAGGAGGAAAGATGACAGAAGGCTGTGGGGAGAGATGGAGAGGGAGGAGTAGAGTGGGTGAGAAGGAGACTGATTCACCTTGCAAGTGACTCTGAATGAAATGGGTTCATGATATCAACTGGGTGCTGCCATAGCAACAGGTACAGCCCCTCCCACAATCCCTTCTCTAGGATGACCAGGCATCAGACACACCTACGCTGAGTCCTGAACCCTGCAGAAGGATGTAAGTTTCAGGAGTTGGAAAACAGGGGGAAAGCTTAAGGGAGGATCTTCCCACATGGGCTCTGGCCCCAGTGGGGCTCCTGGAAAGGCTGCTTCATAGCATAAAGGTAGAAGAAAGCGGTTCTGTCTCAACAAGCAGTGAAGGCATATCTGGCTGGAAGTCAGTGTAGAGGTGCTGGGGTGTGTCCTCTGAACGCCAGGTCATACCATAACCAAGTCTGGCTAGGATGGCACGGCTGCCCTGTGGGACTTCTTACAGGAAAGAATGATTGGCTTATGAGGAAAGGGAGAGAGCCCATCGTAGAGGCAGGATTAGAAGCAGAGGAAGGCACAGCGAAGTGGGGTTCAGAGAGCAGGGATGGGTTACTCCAGAAGCCAGGTGAAGGGACGTACCTGGAGAAGGAGAACAGAAGCAGAACTCACACAAAAATTCAAGGTTGGAGGCTCTGATAGGCTCCTGCCTCTGTGGATAATGAGGAGCAGGAGGCTCACAACATTGTCATTGGCCTTTGCTGGAGCTTCCAGGGCACCCACAAGGCAAGCACACACATAACTGGCCTCCCGAATAAAGCCAAGATGGGGACTGCAAGAGGAGGACATCGAGATAAGCCAACTGCACAATGCTCTATACGCTCGATGGAAATAACTTAGTAAAAGCGAGTTTACAGCCAATTAGACATTAAAAGTAAGATATAATTGCTGTTGCTATGTTTGTTTCTAAGAAGAAATGTGTTATGATTAGACTAACAGGCTAGTGTTAGAATTCTGAGCAAACTGCGTGGAAGACAGTCTCGCTTTTTCTCTCGCCTCTTGAGGGAAGCAAGCAAATGAGAAAATGCTGAATCAATAAGCTATGGCTATGTTCAGAGTATCTGCCCTTAGATAATCTTTGTGTAGCCTTGAACCCTTTTGCAGAGGAGAGGAGAACGTGCCGAGAGATTTCTCATACCTGATTTCTTCTAATCCTCATAATGACCCAATGAAGTCATCATTATCACCTCCATTTTACCGAACAGCAAAATGAGCTCAGAGGTGTGAAGTGACACATAAGTCATAAAATGAGAGCTAGGATTCAAAGCCACATCTGCCTGACTTCAAAGACCATGTTCATTGACCCACAACCAACAGCATGATCTGTCCACATTCATGGAAAGGGGTGCAAACAGGTGGGCCATGAATTACCCAAGGTCTGTGATGCCTTCTCCAGCCAAAACTGGGTAGCTAACTGGACAGGTTATCTCTGTGAGACATCATAGGCTAATGGGAAAACCCTGGCCTCACCTCTTTCTTCTTTGTGCTGTGACATTGGGTAAATCCCTTAACCTCTTCATGCTTTAGTTTCTTAATTTGTATAATGGGAATGATAATCCCTATCATGGGATAGCACTTGGAAAATTACATGGGAAGTACAGTTTGAGGCCAGACACGATGACTCATGCCTGTAATCCCAACACTTTGAGAGGCCAAGGCAGGCAGATTACTTGAGGTCAGGATTTTGAAACCAGTATGGCCAACTTGGTGAAATCCTATCTCTACTAAAAATATAAAAATGAGCCGGGTGCAGTGGCAGGCGCCTATATTCCCAGCTATTCAGGAGGCTAAAGCACGAGAATCACTTGAACCTGGGAGGTAGAGGTTGCAGTGAGCCGAGATGGTGGCATGGCACTCCAGCCTGGGTGACAAAGCAAGACTCCATCTCAAAAAAAAAAGGTATAGTCTGATAGTTATTAGTAATTCCCCTCTCCACCTCTCTGCCTACCATGGTATTCATTGTGCAGTTCACTTCTCTGCCCCTTAACTGCCTCATCTCTACATCGCATGAATTAGAAACAGTGCAGCTAAAACACTCCGCTCAAGCTATGGAAAGCAGAAAGCATTCGATAAATATTAACTATGGTGATAAGATGAATTTGAATGCCTGGAGTGGATACCATAATATTACACTCAGGTTCTGCTTTCAGGGCAGACACTCTTATTCCCCAGCTGCTGCAAACATATGCCACACACAGCTGCACCCTTCCTTGGAAACTGTCCCTTGCCTCGATGAGAGACACCTCTGAAGGGACATCCAGTTCTGGTGGCTTGAGTAAGCCTTTCCTCTGTTCAACTTTGGCTGTTTTGCATCCCCGGGTGTATCTTCCCAAGGCACATTTCGATAGATGTTCTGCATGTAATTCTCTTTTGCACAGTTGACTCCCAGGGAAACCAACCTAAGATAGTACCTATATCTTACAGGGTGCTAATAAAAAGTAATTGACAACAGTAATAATATTCTCCAAACTCAAAAGACTGTGGTATTGTTTAGGAAACTTCTGGAGGCTTTAAAAAATTGTCGACTGGACTGTGCATTCTTTGAAGAAATGGATTGTGTCTTGAATGTCTTTATGGTTCCTCCAAGTGCCCTGTAGATGGCAGATGCTCCAGAAACATTTGAGTTGTACAGGTTTTATTTCCATTTTGCCCAGAATCAAATCAATCTGCACGGGTCCAGGGGATACAAATTTCATTTCCACGGTGTTGACACATGTGGCTCATAACTGGAACACACAGAGGCTCAGCAATAAGGAACTTTATAGATGAAATCCCTCTGACAGGATAACGTTGTAAAATGGGGCCAGACAAATCACAGCAGGAAGTGGATTACAGATGGGCTATGACTATTATTAATTCTTTTAAAATTAAACATTAAATATGGAACAAAGCCCACAACTGTAAAGACAGGTGTTACTGACCTGATCCCTAGCATCCTAGCAAGGGAGGCATAAGCTCCTTGGGGGCCAGCCAACCCCCGGCAGCAGGCTCCTTTCAACACCTGCTCCCACCGCATGCCTTGACCAGGGTGACACGGAGAGCCAGTGGCAGCACTTGGAATAAAAGCCAGCTCCCTTACTCCCAGACCTGTATTCTTGGGTTACTCTATACCCTCTATAACTGGCTCCTCTGGAAACATATGGATAGAAGAGGAAAGGCACAATCTTACTCATTCAGTGCAAAGAAACAGGTTAGCTCCCCACTCTTGCTATCCCTCAGGGATATCTCTGTGGAGGCTACAGGGTGAAGAGAAGTTGAGAAAAGAGGTGTCATATGAAGAATGTGTAGCTGCCAATATTGCATCAGCTTATTCAATTCAAGGGGAATCTGGTTTAGCCTGAAGTCCTTGGGGCTACACTAGGATGAACTCTTTCAGATTCTCAGACAGATTTGTTGCTGTTGATACTGTCTCCTATACTTCATGCCCTACCTCTGAAATTCCCTGAAAATGTGAGTTCCAGTGGGATCTTGAGATCTACCTGAGGTAAATCTGATCTCCCTGGGCTTGTGGAGCCTTCAAAGGGATCTAGGAACACCCATGTGGATCAGGTGTCTCCCACGAAGGATCTGTCAATGCAAAAAAGTGGTCAAGCCTGGGGGTTCCTCAGCTCTCTACTTTCAGCTTGCAATGAGGGAATAAAATGGGCATTTTTGCCAGGTAAGCTTTTAGTCTTGTCCCTGGAAGCTGAAGATCCATCTCCTTCTCCTCTTCCTCCCTCAGGTGCTCCAGGGTTTACTTGATACTGACAAGCACCATCCCATTGAGGGGGCAGGCAGGAGGCCTACCTCACCACCCAGCTGTACCGCAACAATGCCCTCTCCATTTGGGAATATGGCCCAGGCACTCCCTTGGAATCCTGAACACACTCCAGGCACCTTTCTTCTTACTGAACACCACCTATGCTCAGAGCACGATGCTGAGGAGCACACTGTGAGAGGACACCTCTGGTATCAGGCAGCTTAAGATGCATTCAGAGAGACTGAAAACTGCAAGGATTCAAGGCACAGCAAATGATACACAGACAAGAAAAAAAGACATTTAGAGAGGGGGATAGGGCCTGAAGGCTTGAATGGTCCCACAAGACTTTCTCAAAAGTCATCACCCTGGACCTGAAACATTAGAGCTCTTTTCAGAGTAAATCTATTCTCAGTCAGAGGTCTCCAACATCAGCCCAGACTAATCAGCACACAGCCTGGGCTGCAGGACTACCTATAATCACCTAATTAACTGAGGATCACGCACCTGGCTGGCAGCTCTGCCACCCTGGGCACCAGGCCGAGAAAGCTCCCCTATTATGCAGCTATGCAGCATCAGGCCAGGTTTGTTTGTTCTTGGAGAGTAGGCCTTCAAAGAGCCCTGGGGCTGAGGGTGAAAAGCCCAGGGCTCCTGCCAGCCAGGCCTTCCAGCTGCCTGAGAGCAATTTCAGAAGGAGCTGGCCAGCCTGGCCTGGGAGGAATTAGGTCAGGGTCAGAAAAAACGACACTTGGGAGGTAAGCAGAACTCGAAACCAGTACACATGGACAGACTCTGTTGCCTCTGGCTGAGAATAAACATACTCTGGAAAGAGCTCTAATGTTTCAGGTCCAGGGTGATGACTTTTGAGAAAGTCTTGTGGGACCATTCAAGCCTTCAGGCCCTATCCCGCTCTCTAAATGTCCTTTTTTCTTGTCTGTGTATCATTTGCTGTGCCTTGAATCCTTGCAGTTTTCAATCTCTCTGAATACATCTTAAGCTGCCTGATACCAGAGGTGTCCTCTCACAGTGTGCTCCCCAGCATCGTGCTCTGAGCATAGGTGGTGTTCAGTAAGAAGAAAGGTGCCTGGAGTGTGTTCAGGATTCCAGAGGAGTGCCTGGGCTGTATTACCAGATGGAGAGGGTGTTGTGGCAGTATGGCTGGATGGTGAGATGGACCTCCTGCCTGCCCCCTCAGCGGGATGGTGCTTGTCAGTGGGAAGTAATTGACAAATGTTTTCTTTTAAATACTAGCCAAAGTAAGAGATGAATGAATATTAGGTTTTAAGGGGGTGGGGAGGGGGCGTGGGGAGCATGTTAATTACACTGTTTTGTCCCATGCATGAAGGCAAAGCCCTCAGGAAGAGGTGGAGAGTTCATCTCACCTGGCATCACAAAATTGTTTTCTAGCTGGTTTGAACAGCATTATGGCAGAAAAAGTGTACTAATCTGTTCGTAATTTCTAGGTACTTATTTTAATTGTCTTTGTACATTAAATTACAAAGCCAATATGCATACAACTGTAATACAAAGATGTATATAGAAAAAGTTACTTGCCCCCACCCTCCCTCCAATCCCATCCTGCTGTGATAAGTGCTTATGGCTCGATGTGTGTTCTTCCCACCTGTCTTCCTGCACATTCAAACTTACACATAGCATTCTGCTATTTTTTTTATGAGATCATACTATACACATTACTCTGTAACTTGCTTTTCTTATTTAAAAAACACATTGTGAATGTGCCTCCAGGACAAGCACCTAGATCTAAACTTATTAAAGTAGACCCACACAGACACACAGAACCACAGATAGGCAACATTCCACTAATCTTCCTACTAATGTTAGCCAACCTGATGGATAAAGAACGCGTCCAATTTATTGCTTTAATTTGCATTTTTCTGAGTTTTAGCATCATTTGTAGTGTTGATTGGCCATATGGATTGCCTTTCCTTTGCATCGCTTACTCACTTCCTTTGTCCATATTTCTATATATTGTCTTTTTCTTATAAATTTATAAAGGCTCCTTATATATCACTTATATTAGAATTTTGTTTTATGTGTAATTTTTCTCAGTGTATTAATCATTTGTTGACATTACTTGTGGTGTCCTTTACCATACAAATTTGTAATTTCTATATAATCATTTTTAATGTTGCTAAGTCAAATAGGAGAGTTCCCACTAAAACCTAAAATATTCATGTTTGTTCCCTCTCAATGTTATTTAGAGGTGCCCTCCTACTTCATGAATATAGATTGAACTTACAAATTGAAGTAAGTTAATTCACACTACAGAAACTCCACAAGTGTATTTGATAGAAAAGTTGAGAGAAAAATAATAGTTAAATAACCCCTCCCTGGCCATTAGGGAAATAAATGTTGCAAACAACTTTTCCCCACTACTCACTCCACGTAGAAGGCTAAGCAGAGATCATCAGCTGCTTCACTGCTTGTCCTCAGACTGAAACTCCTCAACACCAAAGTCCTTCCAGTTAGTCAATCCCAAACCTGCCTCTGATCCTGGTCTTCCTTGGATGGGCATCACCCAAGCAAGCTCCTCCTCACATCTTCAAATCCTTCAGTAACCCCTGCCCTGGGAAGCCTTCCCCAGACAGAGGGACTCTGCACTACCACAGCTTCTCTGCACTCCTAGGATTTGCATTTACCATTTCCTACGGTAATTGTTTACCTGTCATTCTTACCTACATTCCCAGTCCCTATCACCGGGCCTGAGACATAGTATTTACTCCTTAAGTAGTTGCTGAAAGAAAGCGAGCAAAAAAAAAAAAAAAAAAAAAAAGGGGGGGGTGGGGGCAAGAAAATCAAGAAAGAAGCACTAAAATCGAAACCTGAATGTTAGCAGTTAACTGCCAACTCAAGATCAATCAGTAATGAATGTTAAACACTGCTGAAATTACAGGGAAAGTTAATGAAGGGAAAAAAAGGATTCCATTTACAAAAAGCTGATTGACACACAAGATTTCAAGAACATGCCTGGTTCCTAAAGAAAGGCCCGCCTACACTTCGGGATTGCAGGGCTGTCTTTCTCTCGCTACCATATTTCACTCTAGGACAAACGGGTTTTGGTCAAAGTCTAAATATTAACTTTTTAGACTTCTAATGAGCTTTGGAATGATCACTATCATTCAGCCCTAACTGCAGCCACTTTGAGTTAATCTTGACATCAACACCCCATCTAAAAGCCTTTTCTATGATAAAAAGAAGATTCATGTGATAGCATTCACACTTCAAGCTCACATCTTCCAGAAGCGATATATTTTTGAATTGACTATAAGACTACAGAGAAGGCACTGGCAATGAACTCCTGGGAGAAAGAATTTCAATTTTTTAATAGAAGAATGATAATCTAATTATACAGAGTCCTTCTTGAGAAACAGAGCCACTGTATCCACTCTGTAAACCCTGGACATTTACTCTGACTTGGTCTCATAAGGTCCCTGAGAGTGAGATTTTCCATTCCTCAGTGGGGGGTTTGCTGAAGAATCTAAGAAAATGGAAAGTTCTGAGGTACCCTCAGTGATCAGTCTTGAATCAGCAGCTCAACACGTGTATTTGCAGTAGGGCATTCGAGGTTCTCACTTAGGACAGGTTCCAAAGGTTATTGACATTGACTCGAGAGACACACAGTCCATCTCAACATCTCATCATCTTCAATAGCTTCTGGGTGATTTTTTTCTTTTTAAAAATATGACTTAACTAACCCTATTTTTTAAAACTCTAGCTTACAGCATTAAGGAATATTTCCAATGATCTCAAATGCCAATTTCACAATACAGAAATAATTACTTCAGTTTAATACTAAAATGAATATGAACTAAATGCCAATAACATGGGGTGGGAGAAGGTTAGAAAGAGAAAGCAGAGGTGGGTGGAAAAGACATGACACTAAAACAATGAGATTATTGTATCACAATTCCAAAAAGTTTAGCAATCTGTAGCCTCATCCACTGAATAAGCAAGTTAGTGACACAATTTAAACCTTAATCTTCCTAATTGTAGTAATTAAGAACACTTGGGAAGAAGCCTGGTGCTTAGACAGCATTCCCTAACCCTGAACCACTGTGCTGGCCAATGAATTCCCTCTGACCCTCCTGAAGCCAACATCAGCATTCCCAACACACTGTTCTCATGGTGACCTTCCTCTGCTCAGAACCCTGCAGTGGCTCCACTATGCCCACTAGACACCATGACACAACAGTCTGGGCCTCATCTATTTACTGAGCCTTATCTCCCCCCACTCCTCAGGAGGATTCCTCTCAGAAACATTAACTGACCTTTCACAGTCCTTTGATAATGCATTACATTTTCCAGATACAGGTGCCATTTCCTCTTCCCAAGATGACCCATTTTCATATTCTGTCAATTGATAACTCTTCCTACAAGACCTAGTTCAACAGCTTTCCCTTGTGTGAAACATCTTGCTCTGTGAACAGCTCTCCTTGAATCAGTTACTGGTAACCCCCGCAGTACCTGTAACATTGTAAGTGGTAAATAAATACTTATTGAATGAAATGGATCTTGCTGAAATGAACGAATTTTGAAATTCTTCCTTGTTCTTTAATCTTGCTAGAGTATCTATCATTCTTTTTCACAGGATTTGTTTCTTCTAGTTATAAAACACATGAACATTTGGAAGTACAGAAAAGCATAAACAGGAAAATAAAAATTACCCATGATCATTACCTAGAGAAAACCACTCATTACCCTTTTAATTGCACATTTTACATCGATGCAATTAAGCAAATTTGTGTATGGAAGTCCTACGCCCTGGGCATGTTTTCCTGAATTTAGATCAAATAGCATACTATACACTAACCCAGCATTTGGTTGACCAGAATCTCTGCTAATGAGCACTCCTACTTATCAACAGTACAATGAAAGCAAATGTTCTTGGTGATGACTACAGAGCCCCACAAGTTTCTGAAGTGCTTTCTCGTCATGAAAGAGAAAGTGAATAATAAATTCATAGAGCTTTACTGCTCAGAGTGACCTCAGAGAACGTCCACACTTACACTACCTGTACTTCCACCTCTGCATTTGTTGACATGACTAACAATTCCAGGTACTTTTCATAGATTGGTTTGGACATGGTCGCAGGATCTTTCTGCAGGAAACCATATCCATACACTGAAAACTGCATGCAAGGTAAATCTAGTTGTCATCTGAGAGTCCACGGCCTCACGTTGCAAATGGTGAAAGGTCCTGAGAGAGGTTGAGTAACTTCCAAAGGTCCAAAAGTCCATGAAAGGAACAGCAGAAAGCGGAGCTCTCTAACCTTGCTCCAGTGTTTTCTTTTTGTCACACATCTAAGACACGAGATTAGTTCTACAGGCATGCCTCGTTTTATTGTACTTTACTGCACTTCACAAATGTTGTGTTTTTTACAACCCTGAGTCCAATAAGACTATGGATGCTATTTTCCCAACAGCACATGCTCGCTTCATGTCTCTGTGTCACATTTTGATAATTCTTGCAATATTTCAAAATTTTTTATTATTGTTATATCTGTCATGGTGATTTGTGATCAGCAATCTCTGATGTTACTGTAATTGTTTTGGGGTGCCATAAATCATGTTTATGTAAGTTAGTGTGCCTAATTGATAATTGTTGTGTATTATGACTGCATCACTGACCTGCCATTCATTCCCCCATTCCTCTCCCTCTTTTTTGGCCTCCCTATCCCAAGACACAACAATATTGAAATTGGGCCAGTTAATAACCCTAAAATGGCCTCTAAGTGTTCAAGTGAAAGGAAGAGTCACACTTCTCTAACTTTAAATCAAAAGCTAGAAATGATTAAGCTTAGTGAGGAAGGCATGGTGAAGGCTGAAATAGACTAAAAGCTAGGCCTCTTGCACCAAATAGTCAACTTGTGAGTGCAAGAAAAGGTTGTTGAAGGAAATTAAAAGTGCAACTCCAGTGAACACATGAATAAGAAAGCTAAATAACCTTTTGCTGATACAGAGAACGTCTGAGTGGTCTGGTTGGAAGATCAAACCAGTCACAACGTCCCCTTAAGCCAAAGTCTAATCCAGAGCAAGAACCTAAGTCTCTTCAATTCTGTGAAGGCTAACAGAGGTGAGAAAGTTGCAGAAGTTGGAAACTAGCAGAGATTGATCCATGAGGTTGAAGGAAAGAAGCTGTCTCCATACATGAAAGTGCAAGGTGAAGTAGCAAGTGCAGATATAGAAGCTGCAGCAAGGTTTTCAGAAGACTAAGATAATTGGTAAAGATGGCTACACTAAACAACAGATTTTCAGTGTAGATGAAACAGTTTCATATTACAAGAAGCTGCCATCTAGGACTTTCATAACTAGGGAGGAGAAAATCATAAGAAGAGAGGACAACATCTGGCTTCAAAGACTCAAAGAACAGGCTAACTCTCTTATTAGGGGGTTAATGCAACTGGTGACTTTAAGTTGAAGCCAATGTTCATTGACCATTCCAAAAATTCTAGGGCCCTTAGGAGTTATGCTAAATCTACTCTGCTTGTGCTCTATAAATGAAATAACAAAGCCTGGATGACAGAACATCTGTTTACAGCATGGTTTACTTAATATTTTAAGCCCACTGTTGAGATCTGCTTCTCAAAAAAAAAAAAAAAAAAGAAAAGATTCCTTTCAAAATACTGATACTGCACCTGGTTATCCAAGAGCTCTCATGAACATGCACAAGGAAAGTAATGTTGTTTTCATGCCTGATAACACAACATCCATTCTGTAGCCCATGGATTAAGGAGTAATTTCAACTTTCAAGTCTTATTACTTAAGAAATGTATTTCATAAGGGTATAGCTGCCATAGTGATTCCTCTAATGGCTCTAGTCAAAGTAAACAGAAAACTTTCTGAATAGGATTCACCATTCTAGATGCCATTAAGAACATTCATGATTCATGGGAAGTGGTAAAAATATCAACATTAACAGGCATTTGAACAAAGTTGACTCCAACCCTTATGAATGACTTTGAGGGGGTTCAAGACGTCAGTGAAGGAAGTAACTGCAGATGGGGTGAAAACAGCAAGAGAACTAAAAATAGAAATGGAGCCTGAAGATGTGACTGAATTGCTGCAATCTCATAAAATTTTCATCGACGAGGAGCTGCTTTTTACTTTTTGAGATGAAATCTACTCCTGCAAAGATGCTGTGAACATTGTTGAAATGACAACAAAAAATTTAGAAAATTACATAAACTTAGTTGATAGAACAGCAGCAGAGTTTGAGAGGACTGACTTCAGTTTCAAAAAAAGTTCTACTGTTGGTAAAATGCTACCAAACAGCATTACATGCTATAGAGATATCTTTCACAAAAGAGTCAATGGCTGCAGCAAGTATCATTCTTCTCTTATTGCTATAGTTTGGAAATTTGACCCTCCAAATCTCATGTTGAAATTGGATCTCTAGTATTGAAGGTGGGGCCTAATGGGAGGTGTCTGGGTCATGGGAGTGGATCTCCCATGAATAGTTTGACGGCTGGTGCCATCCTCATCATGATGATGAGTTCTCCATTCTTGCTCCATTAGTTCTCTACAGAATTTTTAAGAGTCTGGTACGTCCCTCCCCACTCTTTTGCTTCCTGCTCTCACCATGTGGCAGGCTCCCCTTCGCCTTCCACCATGAGTGGGAGCAGCTTGACGCCCTCACCAGATGCAGATGCCAATGCCATCCTCCTGTATAGATTGCAGAACCGTAAGGCAAATAAACCGCTTTTCTTTATAAAATATCCAGCCTCAGGTATTCTTTTATAGCAATGAAAACAGACTAAGACATTTTAAGACATTGCCACAGCCATCCCAACCTTCAGCAACCACTACTTGGATCAGTCAACAGCCACCAACATTGAGGCAAGACCCTTCACTAGCAAAAGATTAAGATTTTCTGAAGGCTCAGATGATTGTTAGCAATATATTTTTCATTTAAGGTATGTTGATTTGTTTTTTCAACACAATGTTATTGCACACTTAATAGACTACAATATAGTGTAAACATAACTTTTATATGCACTGGGAAACAAAAATTTGTGTGATTTACTTTATTGCAATATTCACTTTATTGCAGTGGTCTGAAATCAAACCTGCAGTATCTCCAAGGTATGCCTATATATTGTTTGAATTTAAAATGTATTTTATTGCTGTTCAATTTTTTCAAAATTTGTAATCCACAAAATCTATATAATAATGTTATTTTATTTGATTAAACAGTAACTTCTAAATTTATGGACCCAAAAAATATCCATCCTCAAATTATTTAATCATTTAATCATTCAGCAAACATTTGAGAACTTATTCTGTGCCTACTCTGTTAAATTCCAGCAAACAAAAATTACATAAAGTGTGGTCCTTTGTCCTTAAGGAACTTATTTTGTTAGGTATATGTGTACATAAAAGATCTTAAGGTACACTATAATACATACCAAATAAGTAATACAGATGTCAAATGTTACATAAATTTTGAAAAGGGGTTTATCATTGTGGGCCAGTCAGGGAGAGTCTCCTGGAGATGGTGATTTTAACTGAGGAGTTGCATAATTGGAAAGGTGGGAATGGGGCTGGGGAATGTTTGTTGAATGACCAAATGGACTTCAATTGTGGCTGATGATGATTAATAATCATTGTGTCCCAGTTACAGTATCTGATTTGAGAAAAAAATGATTGTTTTTCTTTTCCTAATTAGCTTAATAAAAGAAATTAGAAAATTTCCTTCACCACAGGAAGTCCAACTGTGAGGGTGTGTTGCCGCTGAAAGGTGTCCAGAAAAAGCTCCTAAGCATAAGTGGGCTGTCGCGGTTTTTTTAAGCAACACTTCAGATCTCTCCCTTGCATCTTCTGGATCCTGCTCAAATAGACTTCCAGAAAAGGTGAGGGAAGCGAAGTGGAATTAGGAGAGCAAGGACAACAGGACAATGAAATGTGGAGTGGGAAGAGCTTCCCCAGGATTATGAGTGGAATTGTGTCTCCCACCAAAATTCACCCCCAGGCCGTAACCCCCACCATATTTGGAGACAGGGCCTTTTAAAGAGGTGATCTGGTTAAAAATCAGGTCACTGGGGTGGGTCCTAATACAACCTTACTGGTATTATTACAAGATAAGTAAACTTGTACACAAGAGATGCATGCACACAGAAAAAGAACATGTGAGGACACAACAAGAAGGGGGCCATCTGCAAGCCAAGGAGAGAGGCTCAGGATAAAACAAACCTGCCAACACCTTGCTCTAGGACTCCCAACCTCTAGAACTATGAGAAAGTAAATTCCTGTTTAAGACAGTAGTCTGTGGTGTTTTGTTACGGCAGCCCTAGCAAATATACCCACCAACTACTTCAACATTACCTTCATAATCAAAAGAGGTTCCAGCATGAAAGGGCCCTGCCTCAGTGAAAGAACAGCCCTCTACTAAGCCAAAAGCTGGACTTCCCAGAGTTCCAAGCAATTACAGAAGACTCGCAGGGGAAGGAAATGGAAGATCTAGCCTTGGATAAGCCAGTGCTTCCTACAGCATAACCTAGGCATCGAAATAGGCATGAGGCAGCTCTGATGGACCAGTGCCAAGGAGATTCGGCAGAGTCCCTTTTGACCTAACTCATCCAGGAGCAGGGAGTAGGGACTCTGCTATTCTTGCTACTCAAGGACGGTTATTATGGCCAGGGGCATTCTTGGCAGTGACAAGACCTCATACTGGATGTCTTAGCTCAGCAGGGTCTTGTATGTCCCTTGAGGAGGAGATGCACTCATGGCTGCATCAGGTGTGACCCTCACCACAGCTGACAAAGCTGGCTCAGTAACTAGAGGCTCCCCTATCTACGCATTGTAGAGATACTGAGCTTGGCACAGTGCAAGGCTAGGTAGCACAATAGGTCACTCAGTCTCTCGGCATCTTGGTTTCCTCACTGAAATTGAAAGATGGGGTGGTAACACTAATTTCATAGGGTTGTAGTAAAAAAAATCTCAAGTGTGATAAAGTCATGCTTTAAGACGTTAAGGAGCTCCATAAATGCTAACTGGCTTGGCAGTTATTAAATTTATTCACCATATCTCATTCTGCTTATCTAAGTTCTGTCCTCTCTTATTGACAGGCTGACTTGCAACGTGGATATGTGTTTTATATTCACAGATATACCTGGGATTATTACTGTTAAATTTTTTTCGGTCTCCCCTTTACATGTATTAGAGAACCATGGACACGGTAAGCATTTACCAAGCAACTAATTGGTGAATGTACAGTCGACTCTGTATGTTTGAAAATGGCTCTATGTCTTTCTGTTAACCCATACTGAATTACCTTTAACACTTTCTACTCTTTTCCTGGTTTATGGTCTTCCTTCACTTCCCCACCACAAGTCACCCTATAACCCAAGCCATCCGGCGCACTGTTGCCAAGATATCCTTCTAGAACACTGTTTTTAAAACATCATCCTCTCATCCAAAAACTTCTATACCTCCTGATTGCCCATAGGGCAAAGTCCTAAGTCCTTGGTTTGACATTCAAGGCCTCACATTGTGTAGCAACAGCCCACACATTTTTGTCACTGCTTTCCTAAATGAATCTTCCACTCTGTTCAGTGTGAACTCAATGATGCCAGACAATAAATATTTGCTAAATAAGTAGACGGATATTTGACTAGCATCAGACAAATAAACTTTCCATGTACTATGTAACTCTATCTCCTTGTTTTTTTCCATCCTGGAGTGTCTTTCCATCTTGGGGCCATACACATGGATTGTGATATTTATGGTGCTGTTTAGAGTTGTTTATGCACAACCTGCTTTAGGAAGCCCTCTTCCTCTTTACTTATTTGTCTTCCCACTTCTCAAAGGTTAGCTCAAGCCCCATCTCCTATGTGAATGAGCCTTTCCTAACTTTATGGCACCTAGGATTTTGCTCAGAATTTCTCATGGATCATATGAACTATTTCATGCCTCTGTTGTCTAGCACCTCCCATCCTGCATTACTATTTGAATTTTCATGTAAGTCTACCAGGTAAGTTCCTTAAAGGAACTCTCCAAGTCTACTTCTTTGCAACTCCAGTACCAACCATAATTCTATGAGTGTAGCACAATCCATTTGGGGCTCCTTGGAAAGAAACACCTTACGTCAAGTTGAGACCAGCTGTGTTCTTGGGGTTTCCTAAGCACATGATCTCCAGCCCATTGGTCAACTCTACCTAAGTCTCACCCTGAGGTGAATGTATCACAAGAAAAACAAGAAATGAATTCAATTGCATGTGTATGTCCATGTCTCAACATGTGGACGAGGGGTGCCTGCATGGTGAAATGACATTATCCAGGTGAGTTTATCTTCATACCTATAATAGCAATCAGGATGTCTTCCCCTTCACAGAAAGGATGATAGCAGAGCTGACCCAACACCTGAGGCTGCTTTCCTGGCAGTGAGGCTGGCTTAAGCTGATCCACCCGCTTCCCTCACCGGCTTACCTGTAGAGTTAACACATACTTGCCCTACATGGTTAGCTTGGATTAGTAGCCCTGAAGCTAATCAATGGCCCTCAGAATATAACAGAAAACCCTACCTGGACCATATACTAATAAAACTCATGACATCAGTTTTGTTCACATCTAATTCTCATGGTCTTAAAAACTATATACTACAATAATGCAGATACATATGTATTTTTTCACCACAAACTTTTCTGAATTCAAGTCATGTTTCTACCTGCCTACAAAAGATCCTTTGTGGATGTCCAGTAGCCACCTCCAACTTCACATTTAAACCTGAGTTCCTGATCCGTCCCACTTCCCCCACAAAACGCAAACCTGCTCTTCTCACCAGTCTCCCCAACTTAGTTAATTACAATGCCATCCTACCAGCCGCTCAGGCCAAAAGCCTTCAAATAATCATGACCCTCCCCCTTTGTCTCTCATATCCCACGTCAGGTTCATCAATAAATCCATCAGCCTTTCCTTCCTTCAAAACCTATCCAGAATTTCACTCCTCCTCACCCTTCATACAGCTACCCTCTGGCCTAAGCCACCATCATCCCTCACTCATATTATTGCAATTGCCTCCTAACTGGTCTCCTTGCTTCCTATTTGCTCCCTTTCAGTCCATTCCCAACAAAGCAGCCAGTGTGACTCTATTCAAATGTAAGCTGAATCATGTCACTGCCCTCTTCAAAGCTCTCCAAGGCTTCCTATCTCACCCTAAGTTAAAGTCAAAGTCTCATCATGACCTACAGGATTCTACCTGACCCGGCTCCCCTAGTTGATAAGCTCCATCCATATGGTTCTCCTAGCCTCTCTCTAGACACCCTCCTTCCTCAGGGTCTTCATACTTGCTGTTCCTTCTCAAAATGCTTGTTCCCCAGATGTCCATATGGCTTAATCCCTAGCTTTCTTCAGGTCTTTATTCAAAAGTCAACTTCTCTGTGAGGTCTTTCCTAACTACCCAACATAAAAGTACACCATCAGGCCCTCCTACCAAAACTGACCCCATCCCCTTGTACTGTATCACCATCTAACGCACTATGTATATGACTTTTATTTTGTTTTTTTTTACGTTGTAAACAATGTAAGTTCCATGAGGGCAGGGATTTGGATTGTTTTGTTCCCTGATGTATTCCCAGTATTTAGACCAGTGCTTTGTATATAATATTAACAGATACTCAACAAAAAATTGTTATATTAATGAACCCTCACCTAATAAACTGAAATCCATTTATTTTCCTTGTTATCATGTATCTATGAATTAAAAAACTGATAATTTTTGTAGTACGTTAGGGCCAGATTAACCAGATGCTCTGGAGAACAACTTAAAGTGTAACGTAAAGGAATTTTCAGCAGCTGTAGGTACATATTTGGTGTTTACTCAGCAAATATTTATTGAGCACCTACCCTCTACAACTCACTGAATTAGGTGCTGGGAATACAACAGTGATCAAGGTAAACATAGCCTTTGACCTTTGAAATTCACAGGCTAGCAGAATCAGATTCCAACCTCTTCTTCAAATAATGAAACACTTCTGGATTTCAATTGTATTGTCTGTAAAATATGGATGAGGACACTTCATCTACCAAAGGACAAAGGACTCAACCAGATGGTTTCTCTTTTTATTTTTTAGAGACGGAGTCTCACTCTGTCACCCAGGCTGGAGTGCAGTGGCATGATCTCGGCTCACTGCAAGCTCGTCCTCCCGGGTTCACGCCATTCTCCTGCCTCAGCCTCCTGAGTAGCTGGGACTACAGGTGCACACCACCATGCCGGGGTAATTTTTTGTATTTTTAGTAGAGACAGGGTTTCACCGTGGTCTCGATCTCCTGACCTCGTGATTTGCCTGCTTCAGCCTCCCAAAGTGCTGAGATTACAGGTGTGAACTACCGCGACCAGTCTTTTCTTTTCTTTTTCTTTTTTTTTTTTTTGAGACAGAGTCTCACTTTGTCACCAAGGCTGGAGTGCCGTGGCGCAATCTTGGCTCACTGCAACCCCCACTTCCCAGGTTCAAGCAATTCTCCTGCCTCAGCCTCCTGAGTAACCAGGATTACAGGTGCCCACCACCACGCCTGGCTAATTTTGTATTTTTTAGTAGAGACAAGGTTTCACCATGTTGGTCAGGCTGGTCTCGAACTCCTGACCTCAAGTGATCCACCTGCCTTAGCCTCCCAAAGTGCTGGCATTATAGGCGTGAGTCACCACGCCCAGCCCCGATGATCTCTTGAAGTCCCTTCTACCATTGTGATTCTCATCTGCCATGCCCACCACTATCCCTTCTCTGATGTCTTCTTATTCTTCCCAAGAATGCCTCTCTCTGGTTCATCTAGTCCTCTTGTCTCACATATTCATACAAATACAGACATACAGCCAATTCATAGTTGGTTCATCTGTAACATTCAAAACAGCACCGTAGGCGAATTAAATGTCATGCAGAGACTCATTGTCTACATCTTTGGGCCTCTGAAGCAAGGCAGGGGGGAAAAGCCATATCAACTTTGGAGTCTTTGGGGGAAAAAAAAAGGAACTGACAAGCAAATCCAAAAAGCTTTTCTTCCTACACTGAAAATAAACTCCTTCAGCTCTGGGGCTCACCCAGCTAAATGTGGACAAAGCAGCAGTCACCCAGATGACATGCAAAGCCCTAATGGCACATCCAATGGAGTCATTGTGCTAATACCACATCGCTCTGTCACTGTCACAACGTTGTGCCCCTTAAAATACCCGGAGTCATTTGGGCTCTTTTGTAATGAAGAGAGGTGTGGGAGGCAATCTTTCTGTGAGAGAACATTGAAAAGGAGGGGTTGTCAGGAATGTTGGCAAAGAACATGCTATATACTTAAGCTTGTGGCACCTCTCACTGCTATAATTGTGAGTGATGGAGGTGGGAAGAAGGAAAGCAGACGTCCTTGATAGGGGGATTGGCATGAAACAGATAAGCATGAAGACTGGCTAAATCATCGTCAGACAGGGAATACACAGAGAACAAAAGTCCCCAAGGGAGTTGCACCAATTCACTTGTTGCAGGACAAACTCAGATCCCTGATGATCTCTGTCCCATCTTCTGCCCTTGACAAAGACCTCAGTGCTCATTCTCTCATTCATTCAGTATTTTCTGGTGGAACACTTCGGATGTTCCAGGTACTATTCCAGGTACAACCATGATGAGCAAAACAAACACTAAAAACTCCCACTAGGAAAAAAAAAAAAAAACTGCTCATAAGAAATACACCTTAAATATAAAGATGCACGGAAAAATTTGAAACAGAATAGCATATTAAACCCCTCGAATTTAGAAGGAAATAAAGAACAGAAATAAAAACAAAAACAAATTTACAATTCAGAAAAATCAACAAAACCAAAAATTGTTCTTTGAGAAGACTAATGAATTTGATAAACTTCTAGCAAGACTTAATAGATACAAATAAATAAGAGGGAGAAAGCAGAGATGATCACTATCAGGAATGAAAAAAGGACATCACTACAGATCCTATGAATGTTTTAAATGATAATAAGGAGATACTATGAGTTTTACGCAACTAAATTTGAAAATAAGAATGCAATGGATAAATTACTTCAAAAAATCACTTATAGTAATTGATACAAGAAGTAGAAAAGCTTAATGGCTCTCTTTCAAAGAAATTAAATCTGTAACTTATAAGAGACATAAAAAAGACAAAACAAAAGAAAGTTTGAACCTTATTAAATTTTTTTTGCATTGATTCCATGATTCCTCCCACCTCCTTTTTTGTCTGTTTTTGTTTTGTTTTTTTGAGATGGAGTCTTGCTCTGTCACCAGGCTGGAGTGCAGTGCCACAATCTCAGCTCACTGCAGCCTCTGCCTCCCCGGTTCAGGCAATTCTCCTTCCTCAGCCTCCCGAGTAGCTGGGACTACAGGCGTGCACCATCACACCCACCTAATTTTTGTATTTTTTTTTAGTAGACATGTTGTTTCACCATGTTGGCCAGGATGGTCTCCATCTCTTGACTTCATGATCCACCCACCTCGGGCTCCCAAAGTGCTGGGATTACAGGAGTCAGCCACGGCGCCCAGTCTATTCTTTCAATATGGTAAATAACAGATTGATTCTTCACTATGTTAAATTACAACTTGGTAGAAACCACAAAAAAACAAAAACAACTTAAAAAAAAATACCTCCAAGCCCAGATATGTCCATGGGTGAATTCTAAGGAAGAAAATACTTCAATCTTACAAAATCTTCCAAACAGTAGAAAAAAAGAACATATCTAACCTGTTTCATTAAAGAAACCTAACCTTAATATCAAAACTTCACAAGAGAATTGCAAGAAAAACAAATTATAGGCCAGTTTCTATAGTGAAAACAGATAATGGAATCTTAAAAAATCAAACCCAATGATATAGAAAAAACATATCACAACAAAGGTGATGTCGCTCCAAGGTTGCAACGAAAAATCAATGTGATTCACTATATTAAAAGAATATAGGAGGAAAATCATGATCAATGCAATAGGTGCAGGAAAAAAATTTAGTAAAGTTCAACTTGTATTTATTAAAAACACCTAACAAATTAGGAATAGAAGGAAACTTTTAGTCCTAAAAAGGGTGTCTATAAAAAACCTACAACAAAGATCATGTTTAATGAGAAAACAGTGAAACTTTTCCATTGAGACTGTGAATGAGATAAGAATTCCATTATTGCCACTACTATTTAATTTATAACTTAAGGTCCTAGCCAGTATAATAAGATAAGAGAAATAAAAAGGGCATAAGAATTGGAAATGAAAAATTAAACTACCATTACTCACAGATGACAGGATTACATATATAGAAAATCCAAAAGAATCTTCAGATACACTACTAAAATTGATAAGTGAATTTATCAAGATAGCGGAGTACAGCTAAATTAATGTGTATATTTATACACTAGCAACAAAAGCTAGAAAACAGAACTTTAAAAATAATGCCAATTACAATAGCATCAAAATGAGTTTAATAAAAGATGTATCAGCTGGGCACCGTGGCTCACACCTATAATCCCAGCACTTTGGGAGGCTGAGGCAGGCAGATCACGCGGTCAGGAGTTCAAGACCAGCCTGGCCAAGATGGTGAAACCACATCTCGACTAAAAATACAAAAATTAGCCAGGCGTGGTGGCAGGTGCCTGTAATCCCAGCTACTTCAGAGGCTGAGGCAGAGAACTGCTTGAACCCAGGAGGCAGAGGTTGCAGTGAGCCAAGATCGTGCCACTGCATTCCAGTCTGGGTAACAGAGTGAGCTTCCATCTCAAAAAATAAAACAAAATAAAAGATATATCAGATCTGTACACGAAATAGTATAAAACATTAATGAGAAAAAGTATATAATGAATGGATGATTATATTACCTTCATGAATGAGAAAACTCAATATTATTATAAAGATGTCAATTCTCCCCAGTATTCTATAGATTCAATGCAGTCCCAATCAAAACCCTAGCAAGAGATTTTTAGTAAAAATTGACAAGATAATTCTAAAGTATATACAACTGATCCTTGAACAACACATGTTTGAACTGTTTGGGTCCACTTATATGCAATTATTTTCAATAAATATATTGGGAAAAATTTTGGAGCTTTGCAACAATTTGAAAAAACTCACAGAACTATGTAACCTAGAAATATCAAAAAGTTAGGTATGTCATAAATGCACAAAATACACATAGATATTAATCTATATCATTTACTACCATAAAACACACACAGATTATAAAAAGTTAAAATGTATCAAAACTTATCCACACACAGACTGTACGTGGTACCATTTAGTTAAGAGAAATGTAAACAAATGTAAAGATGCAGTATTAAATCATAACTGCATAAAATTAACTGCATGTGTAACTGTACTACTGCTATATTTTTGTAGCCACCACCTGTTGCTATTGCAATGAGCTCAAGTGTTGCAAATATCTGCTTCAAATGCCACGTGACAATAATCATCTCTGAGTGAGCAATTGTCTCCAGTAAATTGCATGCTGTAATAAAAAGTGATCTCTCATGGTTCTTGCATAGTTTTCATTGTGTTTAGAGCAATACTGTAAACCTTGAATAACATCACGGGACCCATAAGAAGTGCCACTACTAGTGATGCTGGAGTGTTCCCAAGAAGTACAGAAAAGTCATGACAGTATAAGAAAAAGTTAAATTGCTTGATATTTGCCATAAATTGAGGCCTACAACTGTGGCTACCTACTATTTCAAGATAAACGAATCCAGCATATGGATTATTGTAAAAAAGAAAAAAAGAAAAGAAAATTTTGAAGTACTGTAGCAGCTATGTCAGCAGGTACAAAAACCTTATACTTTTTGTGAAATATCTTTTTATCTCATATTTAAAATGCAGCTTTTACATGGGTGCAGCATTGCTATAAGCAAGGCATACCTATAGACTAATTTGATTTGAGAAAAATTGAAGTCATTATATGACAAAAGAAAAGGAATGTGAATTGTCTAAAGCTGGAGAATTTAATGTCAGCAACGGATGGTTTGATAATTTTAGAAAGATATTTGGCTTAAAAAATGTCAAGCTAACAGGAGAAGCAGCTGCTACCAACCAAGAGGCAGCAGAGAATTTCCCAGTCACCACTGAAAAACATCATGGAGGAGGAAAGATGTCTACCTTAAGTGGTTTTAATGCAGACAAAAGTACCCTATTTTGAGGAAAAAACATACCACAGAGGACATTTATTAGTAAGGGAGAGAAGTGAGCACTAGGATTTAAGGCAGGAAGGAATAGGCTAACTCTACTGCTTTGTGCAAATGCAGTTAGGTTTATGATCAGGACCTTCCCTACCCATAAAGTTGCTAACCCCCAAGCCTTGAAGGGAAAAGATAAACACCAGCGGCCAGTCTTTTGGCTGTACAATAAGAAGGCCTGCACAACAAGAACCACTTTTCTGGATTGGTTCCATCGATGCTTTGTCATTGAAGTCAGGAAGTATCTTGCCAATAAAGGACTACCTTTTAAAGTTCTTTTGACATCACATAAAGCCCCTGGCTGAGCAGAAACTCTCAAATTCAACAGTGAAGGCATTAAAGTGGTCTACTTGCCCTCAAACACAGTCTCTAATTCAGCCTCTAGATCAGGGGGTCACAAGGACCTTTAAGGCTCATTACACACAGTACCCTATAGAAAGGATTTTCAATGCTATGGAAGATAACTCCAATAGATAAAATATAAAAGTCTGAAAGGCTATACCATTGAAGATGCCATCATTGTTACAGTAAAAGCTGTGAAAGTCATTATGCCCAAAAAAATAAATATCCACTGGAGAAAACTGTGTCCATATGTTGTACATGACTTCATAGAATTTATGACAGAGCAAATCAAGGAAGTCATGAAAGAGATTGTGGATATGCCATAAAAGATTGGGGGTGAAGGGTTTCGAGATATAAATCTTGGAGAAAATCAAGAGCTAACAGACACCACATCAGAGGAACTAACAGAAGATGACTTGATGAAGATGAGTGCTTCCGAACCAGTGCCAGATGATGAGGAATATGATATAGAAGCAGCAGTCCCAGAAAACAAGTTGACATTAGACAATCTGGCAGAAGGGTTCTTATTATTCAAGACTGATTTGTCTTCTTTTATGACATGAGCCCTTCTATTATACAGACACTGAAACTAAAGCAAATGGTGGAAGGAGGATTGGTACCATATAGAAACATTTTTGAAGAAATGAAAAAACAAAAAAAAAAAGAAATTATGATGTTTTTCCATAAAGTTACAACACATGTGCCTGTCATCCCTTCCACCTCCTCCACCTCTTTGACCACTGAGACAGTAAGACCAACTCTTCCTTTTCTTCCTCCTCCTCAGCCAACTCAATGTGAAAATGAAGAGAACGAAGACTTTCATGGTGATCCACTTAGCCTTAATCATAGTAAATATGTTCTCTTCCTTATGATTTTCTTAATAAGATTTTCTTTTCTCTAAGAATACAGTATATAACACATATGTCATATAAAATATGTATTAATGGACTGCTTATGTTATCAGTAATGCTTCTAGCCCATGGTAGACTATTAGTTAAGTTTTAGGGGTCTCAAAAGTTATATGTGGATTTTTGATCGAGAGGTGGTCAGCACTCCTAGCCCTCGTGTGTTTTAAAGGCTAAATATACACATAAATGCTGAGAGAAAAAAAAATAACCAAGACAAATCTGAAAATAGAGAACAAATTTAGAAGAATTATATCACCACATGACTTTTATTATAAAGCTACAGTTATTAAGAAACTGTGTGGTATTTGGTACAGAGATACAATGGAATAGAATAGAGTCCGGAAGCAAACTCACACACACGTGGTCAGGATATGGTTATGATAAAGGTGACAGACAGTAACACAGAAAAGAAAGACTTGTCAATAAATAGTGCTAGGTAAATTGGATGTCCACATAAAAAAAAATGAATCTTAACTCTGGCTCACAACACACATAAAAATCAATTCCAGGTGGATTGGAAACTAAATGTGAAAAATAAACCCATAAAAGTTCTAGAAAACAAAACAGGAGATTGTCTTTATGACCTTAGGACAGGCAAACTTATTTGGTCAACCTGACAGTTATATGTATATGCAAAAATTGGAGGAGGGGGTATCTTGTGTGGGATTGTAGATTGCAGTAGCTGTATAGCAAAGAGCAGTTATGAATGTGATATCTCTGTGTATGAGTCTACCCTCCATGGAACCGTTCCAGCTGTCTTAAAGAAAACTCAGAGTCAAGTAGCACCAAACTGGAAAAGGAATGGTGTCAAGGACTATTGCCTACAGGCCAGACAGCATTCTCCCAGGAAGCCTCTAGTGAGAGGCTTCCCTGAGTAAACTCTATCTACTCCAGAGTCTGGCCCTCAATGTCAGTTACTCACAAACCTGATGCATCAGCCCTTACAGTTGATTTGTTTCTCAGGTCAAACTCACCACGCCTGAGCATTCCAATGAAAAATAAAACCTTGCAAAGACCAGGGCCCACAGGTGCTCAGGTGAACCCATCACCTTCTCACAGGCAAGCGACATGGGAAGTCGATTTGTGATTACAAGATGGATCAGAGCAAGGAGAATGCATTACATGACTGAGATAGTCAGTTGCATTAGGCTGCAGCAGCATGGTTCAGCCGGCTCCCCTCCAGAGAGACTTGAAAGTCCAGCCCTTGGACAGAGTTCCCTCTTCCCTACAGATGTTGGGATGGGTCCTACCTATTCTTTCCTCCAGTGCTCTTTCCCTTGCTTCCATAGGTGACCAGACTATGAGAGGGTCATGCTTTATTTGGGTATGGTAATCTCCTCAAGTGTCATGCTTTCTCCCGGGAGAGGAAGGATCTGTAGGGTGACTTGACAGTCTCTGCTGTTAGGTTCATTGGCCTTCAGATGGAAATCTTTCTCTCATGTGATTTTATAGAGGATATCTGATTTTGCCTTCGGTATGCATCAAGGGAAAAGTTTATCCTCAACTAGAATTTCATCAGAGATGATCACAGAGAGTTGGTTGCATACTAGAATGACCATACACAAGTGGTCTTCATCTAAGGACTGTAACATAAGCCAGTTGCCCAAGAAGAAATCGGCCGACCATAGGGTCTTTCAATACTGTGGCTTTAAACACACTATAGTGACTATGGCAGTAAACATAACTCAGCCGCAGTGCAAGGATAGGGTCACAGGCTGAGATCTGATTTCTAAGTCTGGAAGCACCCTTCCTCTATTGAATCTACAAATCATCTATTGGGATAGGGCCTCTGGAGGCAGATCCACATCATGCATGAATTCACCTCTGTGTACCTCAGGTCTATCTTATCCCTGAGGAAGAATGGCAACTGTCTTGCTTGACAGTAGAGGTGCACCTGCCAAAAACACAACATCTGCCTGCTGATGTCTCACATTCTTTTGCTAATTGACAAGGTTTTCCATTCTCTGATTAGAGGTAAGCACTGAGAATGAATTGCTTCTGAGAAAAAAAAAAACACTGACTTAAAAATCAAGCAAAACTGTAAGTAATTGAAATTAGAATCTTTCCTTACAGCAGTGCCCACAATGGTACCTAGCACAATAAAGATCAGTTGATGAAATGAATGAATTAATTAATAGGGAAAAGAATTTGCTAGGGGAGACAGTGAGAGGTAGAAGTGTGGTGATGGTGGTGATGGGGTGGAGAATTTTACAAAAGGTTCTAAGGGAAAGGACAAATGGCTGGCGGCTAGAAGGCATGCCTTACTATCTCACAATTTTTCCAAGGCCTTGCTCTGAGACTCATAATCATGGAAATGGATTAGCATCAGAACCATGCCCTGTGGGAACTACTACAAAGCAGGAGGCATGTCTTTCAGAACTGGTAGAGGATAAGATCATGGATTGAGGTGTGACCTTCGTGAGTTATTAACTTCTCTAAGTCTGTTTCCCCATCTCAAGAAAAAAAATTATAGTAATGTTAGATTGCAAAGTTGTAAGAGTCGGAAACAAATAATGAACCTAAGCCCTCTATACAGTGCCTAGCACATATTAGAATAGTAAAAGTCCAATAAAAATAACTACTTCCATTGTTTTTATTTATATTAGAGCAAAGCTGCATGCTGTTGTGCATATGGCTGAGGTGGTCCTCAAAAGGCCTCATTGGAATTAGCCAAGATGCTCCAGTGTGGCTGAGGAGCTCACCACAATGCAAACAGGGATCTCTTGACCCTCAGGACATCACTGTTGACATTGCTACCTGAGTAAGCATATGTCTGCAAATAAGACCTTAGACGATCAAATTTTTCAAAGAACTTAAGCATAAGAAATAATGTTTTGATCAGAACTTTTTGCTGTATTGCGAGGAATAATTAAGAATATTCAGCACGTCCAACTTCAAAGCCAAAGACAGACCACATTGTACTCTGTGGCTAGCTGTCTTTTATAGACCATGCAAAGTAGAAAGTGCTGCGGACAAAGACATAACACTCGGGCATCACCCAACAAGTCCTTGTATACATTCTGTAGATCATCCAATTACCCAAAGATATCTGGGAGTAGTGTTCTCAACCTTAGTATGTTTAGGTTATTGGTTTATTATTGGGATGGGAATGAGAGGAAATGGCTGGAAAAATTATCTGATTGGTACTTATGTGCCGGGACTGTGAAAAGACTTGCCTTCTGGAAGTATACCCAGTCTACAGACTCTCTCTGTAATACTGGAGGCAAAAGGCTTCATCCTTTCTCTTGTACAACATAGGGAGCAAACTGTCATGGCTTTTATAGTAAGAGGTCAGGAAGATGCTTTGTGCACACCAAATGGACCAGGCTTCTCCCACCATTCTTCACCATCCAGTAAACACTGTGTTGGTGTCCAGGGGCCACAGAACTGGATAACAAGACATGGGATGGAGAGACAGAGGAAGGTGGAGATGTGCTCTGTCCTGGCAATACTTCTCCAACTCCAGCCAGTATGCTGGGAGTTCATGCCTAGGAGCTATGTCCAGAAGGAGGAACACTCCCTTGATGATCCTAGCTTTGCACACTTGAGTTTTAGATCCAGCGTGCTGCTTATCAGCTGTATGGGCAAGTTACTCATGTTCAGCCTTAGTTTAGTCATCTGCAAATCTAGGCAAGTCACAGAAAATAGAGTTCCAGCTCACACAACTGCTGGGAGAATAAGATAATGCACGAAGGAGCTAAACACAGTGCTTAATGACATGAATAAATGATGATGATTTGCATGGGTTTATTAGCAATATTCTCGCAACTTCCACACAAATAGCCAAGCCCTCATCAACTCCCCACCCTGTGTTTGAGCTCCTTCTGCCACTCTGAAACCGGTGTGCCTTTTCACTCTGTTCTTTTCCTTCTCTTACTACTCTGCCACATTTAGGGCCATTATTCCCAATCCTTCCCCATACTTGGCTGTTCTTCTGTTTAACATCCTCCCTCAAAATTCACCCTTCCCAAACATCTTGACTTCCTTTTTATACTGCCATCCCATACAAAACACACACAAGCCTCTCCCTCTCAAAGCAAGAGGCCTGAAAGGAAGGGAGCAAGGAGGAGGAGCAAGCAAGCTCACTGCCATTCTTTGTCTAGGGCCCGCCTCCCTGGGGTTATGCTTTATTTCCTGTTCCTCTTATTTCAGGCCTATGCCCAGGGGGCACCGCCAGCATTTCACTTTCTTTCCACGTGACCCTGATGAACCTTTTGTGTTTGGCAGACATTAAATAAAAATTGGCATTACAACAAAGGTAGAGATAGGCAGGAGGTAGCCCTGCTGGGCAAAGCATTCACTCAGGTGATAAGGAAGAAAACTGTTCTCTCCCCATTTCTTCTTCCTAAGCTGAACTTTCCTTTGTGGATACTGAGGGCCCAGCTCTGGGTGTGGCCATCTCTTCTGATGCTAAAGCTGTCTGTGTGGTCCAGGCTGTGGCAGAAGATTGAAACGATCAGGAGACACCCTGCCCCAGCCTTGGAGGCTCAGAAACCTCTGTCCATCATTCATGAGTTGCAGTAATAATATACAATCAGTAATGAGAAATGTGTAAGAAATCTTCAGAAATAAGAAAAGAGGCAGCTGTAACAGTAGCAGAGATGTCCCAAGGAAAAGAACAGAAAAGTACTGGTCACAAAGCCCTGGCATGTGACTAGAATAGAGGAGAGGGAGAAGGTGGCATTGAGCAAAGCAATCCTGCTCAGAAATGCCAGGCTTGGGGCTTCTCTGTGCCCTGGGGTCTCCTGTAGACATGCCTCTGCATTCAGTCTCATCCATTCCCAATGGTTCTCATGTTCACCCAGCGCTCTCCATTCTCACTGGTAGTCACAACAGTGTTTCGGTCATTCCTTGCCTCCCTCTACTCACATACCTCTGCCCAAACTATTTCTCCAGACAGTTTTCATAATGGGTCTCCTCTGTGGAAACATCTGCTGTAGTCCCCCTTGTCTGCAGGATAAAGCCAGTCTTCCAAGCCTGACAATCATGGTTTGGTCATCACTGCCTACTTCTCAAATCCTATTTCCCACTAATTTCTTCAGCTGCTCCATAGGTATTCTCCAGCCTTTCTGCTTTTTCTCCCACCATTATCCTCACCTGGATATCCTCACTGTTCCTCGCTCCTTCCTGTCTTCCCACATCATACCCATCCACACTGGTTATTCTCCACTTACGTGCCCCTCCCTCACCTACTCTCCACCCTTCTCTGTGCCCTGAGATGTGAGGCCCTACAAATTGCATCACCTGGCTCCCTAGCCCTCTAGTTTCTAAGAGGTGGCACCAGAAGCGTCAGTGTGGCAATTCGGGCAGGTTGAGGTCCCTCTGTGGTCACAGTCAGGCAGCCCCTCTTCCTTCCTCACCAGACTCTAACAACCCCAAATCCTCACCTTGCTCCTTCAGGCCCAGGAGTAGAAATGATGTCCCACAGTAGCTAATCCCTAGGGTCTAAGTACGGCTTCTCAGTCCCATATTCCTGTCCACATCCCTGAAATGGTACCATTACTAAGCCTCTTCAAAACCCAGCTGAAGTTGCCTTCCGTTTACTGCCAGGATCCTGCCTGAAACGCCATCTCTCCAGCCTCATTCCGAATCTCCACCTCCTGCAGCAAACTTTCTCCTCCTCTGTAGTTAAAAACGATTGCTCATCTCTCATCACTCCCCAGCATCCTTACTTAATTCCAACACTCTCATGGAGCTTTGTAGTTTTCAAAGTATTTGACATAAATGAACTCATCTTTTCCTCACAACAACCCTGAAAGATAGACAAGGTATTATTACCATTAATAATCTCATTCGCATTTTGCAGAGAGCTGAAGCTTCTAGAGAATAAGAGCCATGGCCAGGAACGCCCAGCTCTTAGGCTGTCATAACTCAAGCAGTTCAGGCTACCACACATGCTGGGATCGCAAGAATACAGACCAGTGGGGAAGGGGAGGAAGGTGTGTCCACCTAGACAGGGGCTGAAAGGTATATGCGTGTCTATAAAGCATCCAAGGAAATGAAACACAGCAGGTGTGACAACAAAATTTAAGAACCAATCCTCAAAAAGTAACAACCTTTATTTGGTGAAAGTGCATATACACACAGCTGATAATCATAACACAAAACAGAACAGGACTAGGTAGGAGGGGCCTTAAGGACAAGAATTCTTTATTCTGTCTTTTAGAACATCCCACCCTGCTCCACTCTCACCTTGTGCTTAAACCAAAGCCCCGGGCACAAAAGTGTTCGGGATAGATTCATTCAACCTCTACAATGGACCACCCGGGGTGACATATCCTGGAGACACCACAGTGAACAGGACAGACATAGCCCAGCTCTCACAGAGCTTATGTTTAGTAGGTAGAATGGCATTAAACATTCCAAAAACAGCTGGCATGTTATAATGGTGGTAAGTATTCCAAAGAAAAATTGAAAGGGTCATGAGTGTGATTTCTGAGAGGGACTGACTTTGTTTAGGGTCAATGATCAGGGTGGATCTAAAGGACATATCCTCAGGTGTAAACACTGAGATGGAAACAATAAGTAGGAATTAACCCAAATGGGAGGGGCCACTGAAGGAAGAAACCCTCATGCATGCAGAACAGCATGTCCAAAGGTTCTGAGGCTGATGGAGTTGGTGGGGACAAGGGTTGGGGGGTGATTCTGACACAAGCCAGCATGGGTAAAATAAGGGCCAGCAAGGCTGGAAAGGCTGGCAGAGGCCACTCACCCTTATGGATCATGTTAGCTTTGGGCCTGTATTTCAAATGAATCCAGTAAAGGTTTTATAAAAAGGGAAGTGACATAGGACATTTGCATTGTTTAAAAATCCTTCTGGGCCGGGCGCGGTGGCTCAAGCCTGTAATCCCAGCACTTTGGGAGGCCGAGACGGGTGGATCACGAGGTCAGGAGATCGAGACCATCCTGGCTAACACGGTGAAACCCCGTCTCTACCAAAAAATACAAAAAACTAGCCGGGCGAGGTGGCGGGCGCCTGTAGTCCCAGCTACTCGGGAGGCTGAGGCAGGAGAATGGCGTAAACCCGGGAGGCAGAGCTTGCAGTGAGCTGAGATCCGGCCACTGTACTCCAGCCTGGGCGACAGAGCGAGACTCCGTCTCAAAAAAAAAAAAAAAAAAAAAAATCCTTCTGGCCACAGAGTAGAGAACTGATTGAAGAGAAATAAGGAAGAAAGCTGGAAGGACAGTCAAGAGTCATCAGGGCAAAGAAGATGGTGGCCATGTCAGGGTAGATGTAATGGGGAGGACTGGGGGCAGCCAGGGATATATTCTGGGGGTAGCATCCACACGACCTGCTGTTGGATGGGAGACAGACAAGAGCGTGAAGGAGTGGGGGAAAAAGAAGGACAATGTGAGGCTTTTGGCTTGGGCAACTCCATAGGTGGTAGACCTATTTTACTAGGACAGGCAGGTGGGAAAGAGAACAACAGAGGGATCAAGCCTTCAGTTGAAGGCTTGGTAGTCTCAGGTATTTAGAACAGTGCTAACAGTAGGTGATTAGATATGAGTCTGGAGCTCAGAAGAGAGTTTTGGGCTGGAAATAGAAATTCGACTCACTGCTGTATAGTCAAGAGACTTCAACAAGATCTCCTGGAAGGAGAGGGAGTGATAATAAATGAGAGCCCCAAAGGAGAAGAAGCAACCAGAAAGATGGACAGAAACAGGACGGTGCGATGGCACTGAAGTCATGAGCTTTAAAGAGAGAGAAAGCAACCGTGTTGAATGCCACTGAGAGATAAAGCAGAAGAGATTGATCCGTATACTATACTGAAGGTAACATGGCTGAGTTTCAAATTCCCGAATTACCCCCAAGTTTATATCCAGCACATTAGGATAAATGTCTATGCCAAAATCTCCATCTGGACAAATACCTACCATGTGAAGCCTGAAATCTCAATATGCTGAGAAGCTCAAGAAGATGACATACCCTGTACCCCATTCCCTTGACTGGCTCAGCAATTCTTCCCACCCAAGATAGCCCAGGACACTGGAACCCAGGAACGGCCTCCCAGACTCTGACAGTGGCAGGGGTTGCTCTGAGGGCCACTGGGAGGTGTCAGAAATAGCTGCATAGATAATACGATTTGTGCTTGCTCCCGACCTGCTAAGAACACTTGGTGTTGATTAAATCTTCATACCTCCTTGAATAGATATATTTTTTTTCTTTCTGTTTTTTTTTCCCCTGTGTTTCTCTTTTGGTAGTTTTTATTCCTGTTTCAAAAACATAAAGAAAACACAATACAATACTCTTCTATGCTTGCGTGTGTTTGGCTTGAGCTTGAGCTGCCAGTGCTGCCCTGGGCATGGCTCTGGCTTACAGAAGCACCTGGAAGACGATGCACATAGGCAGGGCTTCCCAGCCCCCACCTGTTTTCTCCCCCACTCCGCCCTCCCCTGCTTTTTCTTCTGCTTCTGTCTCCTCACTTGCCTGTGGTCCATTCACTGCTTCTTTAGGCAGGTTTTTGTCCATTTATGCCCCTTTCTCCCGCATCTTGGAACTCTTCCTGCTTGTTCTAATTTCTTTGTTTCCTCCGACATTGCCTCCTAAGTTAAACACATGAATGTATAAGCATGCATGCACACACTCAAAAGCACTTTCTTTTCTCTCCCTCTCCTTCACTCAATCTCTGGACAGCTCTTCTTATTTCCATTCTCAGAGAAGAGTTATCAACTAGACAGCATAGCTTTCTGAGAGAAGACAAATAACTGCCCGTTCCTCCTTCTGACTCAGAATGACAAATGAGGCCTCTCTCATGCCTCTGACGCTGGGAGTTTGGGGTCACTGTCCTCCCCATGTCCTACAAATTGGACTTAGAAAGGGATAAAAGATTCACTCTGATCTCTGTTAAGAAACTCCCTGCTAGATTAAGCAAGGCATCCCTGGGCCAATTTTCCACCCTATGAGGATCAGAGTGGCTCTGAGAGGCCCCCGCTCCTCCCTCGTCTCCTCCTCCAGCTAAGATATGGGATCAGATCCAGTCAGAGGTTAAAATAGGGCAAGGTGTGTAGTAAGCACAGTTCCACTTCAGTCCCACAGGAATTGTGACAGGCGACCCAATTTCATCTCAAGTGACTTGGCAGCAGCTCACCCTTGTCAATAGAAAGTGGCATTAGAAGCCTAATTACATGCAGTGTGAGGCCTGGCACTGTGCAGAGAACCTCCTAGTCCAGATGTAAATACTGCCTGCAGGGGCCAAACCCAACTGCACCTTCTCCTCCCACTTTCCACATCCCAATCTCATCCTAAGGAAAGTGTAGCCAACCTGGGCTTCTCCTCTGAAACGATCCCTCAGCTGCCGCTTTTCATGAAAAACACCATCTCAAGCTTGCCCGGAAGAAGAGGGGAAAGTTCTATGTGTTATATTGAACCCAGATATCTAAAAGTGGGGTTTGGGGTCCTGGTCACTCCCCCAAAAGGAGGGCTGACAGGGAGGGTTCCCCAAAAGCTCACACCCTAGTGGTGAGTGGGACACCAGTCTGAGATAAGGTTGGGATGGAATTAGTCATGAGCCACAAGCCTCAGAAAGCAATGAAACTTGAAGACTGGACCTCTGGGCGCCATTCATGGAGTCAACAAAGACCTTCCTTCCAAGTCAGGATGAGTGCAGCAAACACAAGAAGCCTGGCCTCTCCCTTAAAACCAGTGCTTCCAGTATGAGAATGGCTGTCTAGCTCTGCCACCCACAGGGAAGGGCAAGGCACAGAGGGCAGTGGGTCACGGGGCAGTCGCCAAGCCTCATTTTCACTTAATGGCACACATCTCCTACCAAGTGAGCAGCTCGGCGGTGGCTGCACACCTACCTCCCCATCCCCTGACACCTGACAGTGAGCCAGCACATATCACCAGAGACTCAGAGCCAGGGAGACAGGCAGGCAGAGGCAAGAACAGGAGGCAACAAGACATTGGCCCCTCTGAGAGCTATAGATTAGTCCTAGGCTATTAAGAATTCCTCAGAACAGAGGATCAAAGGTGAGAAATGCTCAATAGCATCTGACCAGTCTTCATACGTCCCAAAGCCTCTAGGACTTTCATCAAAAAGACAGCCCTACTTTAACATTCTCTCTTATGGGGGGGAAAAAAGTGTCCTGAGCAAAGTCTCCGGCTAGGTGCAGTATTGGGGCATTGGTGGGGGTTGCTTTTCTCTCTTGGAACTGCTACTTAGTGTTCACACATGCATGCCTCATGAAAAGTGCATTTCCACACACAGATAGCTACTCCCCACAACAACATTACACATCAAAATGTAACACATAAGTGGATTAAACATCAGTCTATCATCCTAAATGGCGCTAGAACAACACTTCTTTTGAGATGGTTGCAGCATAATCAACAAGAGCGCAGACCCTGCAGACAGGCAGCCTTGGTTTTCTCAACTGTAAAATGGGAATAAAATCTTCCTACCTCAAAGGGCTATTGGGAAAATTAAGTGGGTTTATATCCACAGAGTGCTCTCAGAACAGCACCTGGCATATAATACGTGCTCTGTGAATGTTTGCTCTCATTCCTTACCCTCATCCTTTCACCACAGTAAATGTCCCCAAGGATATAAGCAAGGGGCCTTCCAATTCTTAAGGCTAGTAGGTTTTAAGATTCATTTACCTCTGATTCATTCACAGATTCAAACCCTACCCAGAGGTGTTTAAGGCTTGCTATGGCACCTGAATGAGGTATTTAAGGCTTGTTGAGGCCTCCTCATTAGGAGGTCCTTGGCAATTCCGATCCCCCTCACGTCCCCCAGCAAGAGAGCCTAGAGTAATTTTCGTGCATAAATATGGATCTTGTGGACTCAATGAATGGTTGTTTTTATTAATACAACCTCAATGAGCTCTTTTGTGGATTCATCTAACCCTAAACCTGGGATGTTCAGTTTGCCTAATAATACTAAGGACATCCCAGCAAATGGTTCAACCCTGCTAAGGCCAACTGGCTTCTAGTGTGGCAATGCTATTCTGAGAGCACAGCTTAGGTCCCTAATGGCAGCCAACCATCTCACAAACGCAGCCCACTGATCACCAAAGGGCCTGGTGCAAAGACTATGGGAGTAACAGTAACTAGAACAAATACAGTGCATTGACCACCCTCCCATCCCATGAACTCATGTTCTATCATTTATTCATTCAGCAAATATTTATTAAATATAGGTTGAGCATCCCAAATCCAAAAATCTGAAATGTTTCAAAATCCAAAACTTTTTGAGAACCAACATGATGCTCCAAGGAATGCTCATTGGAGCATTTCAGATTTCACATTTTCGGATCTGGGATGCTCAACCAATATAATACAAATATTCCAAAATCTGAAAAAATCCATATCTGAAACGCTTCTGGTCCCAAGCATTTCTGATGAGAAGTAACTCAATCTGTACTTATCTTCTGCCAGGTATTAACCTGAGCACCAACTGTTTGCAGCAGTGTATGAGACGAAAGTCCTACCCTCATGAAGCTCGTACTCTGGTGGGCTGACTTAGCCAACAAACAAAATAAACGGGCAAAGTATATATTGTGGTCGCTACCGATAAGCTCTCTGGAGAGAAATACATCTGAAAGGGAGTTAAGAGAGTACTGGGAAGGAGGAGGTTCAATTTTAAATAGGGTGGTCAGGAAAGGACTCAACGAGTAAAGACCAGAGGATGGGAAAGAGTGAGCCCACCCTGAAAACGGGGAAGAATGTTCCACCAAGACCCATGGTAGCAAGGTTCCATCCAAGGCAGAAGCATACCTGACATGTCATCTGCAGCAAGAGGGCTACTGTACTGGAGCAGATCAAGGTAAGAAGCAGAAGGCAGTAGAAGAGCAGATCACAGAGGTCCCTGTAGACCCTTGCAAGGGCTCTGGCTTTTACTCAGCAAGGGAGGAGGAGCTACTTGAGGGTTCTGTGCAGACATGCTCTGATTTACATTGCCAGGATCATAAGGATAGTCTGAAGTGGGGCAATGATGCAGTCAGGGAGAGACTGCACTAACTCAGGCAAGAGATGGTGGTGGCTTAGACCAGGGTGAAGTGCTGGAGGTCAGGATTGGTGGGCAGATTCTGGATAAATATTGAATATAGAGCCAAGGAGCTACTTTGCTAAATGTGGGGTATAAGACAAAATGGAAAGAGTGGTTCCAAGACTTTGTAGCTAGAACATCTAATAATGATATAAGAGGTAGGAAAAATGATGGACAGGTGGATGATGTAATAGCCATCAATAAAATGAGGACCAGGTGGGAGAGAACAGATGGCTTTGAGCAGGAAAAGAATCACGGGGAGGAGCCGTGTGTTTGGAAAGGGAGCATCCCAGCACTTAGCAGTTCTGAGCAGTGTCTAGCACATGGCAGGCCCTCAATAAAGGTTTGTAGAATGAAAAGGAGTACAGTTACAGAAATAAAAATCAAGCTTTAAAAACATCAGCTTGAGGGAAAATATAATTTTCACAGGAGAAGAACAGCAGACAAAAAGCAAAATGAACCAAAACAGAACAGACTCAGACTGAAGAGCTCTCTCCACACCTGAATCTCTACCTGTCCTGCACTTGCAGGTAGTGGGAATTCCTATTTTCATCCCCTATGGCAAAGTAGCCCCTGTCATAATAACTTCCTAAAAGGAGCAACAACACTAAATTTGGGTCAATTCCAGAAGAAATAGCCCCAAGAGCAGATGACCAAGTTCTCAGGGCCTTAGTAACAGACCTACTGCAGTGCTAATACACATTAAGTTGTAGTTTCTCAGAGTTAAGTCTTTGGTCCTCTTCTCTGTCTATGCCTTCTTCAAGGCTAACAGACATCAGTCAATCTCATGACTCAAAACACTATTAATAATTAATGTTTCTCAAGTGTATCTCTTGCCCTGACCCAGCTCCAGACTCAGACGTCCAGCTACTTACTTCTCATGACATCTCTAACCAGGCTATCTCATAGACATCAGTTAGGCCACTCCAATTTAACATGCCCCCAGCTCAACTCTTGACTTTGCCCAACCATCCTGCCCCTTCTCTCAGCTCCCCTATCTCGGTAGATGGCACCACTATTAACAGATTAATGTAGCTGAAGAGCCCTCCTTGATCTCTCCCATCTCTCCTACCCCACATTCAACCCATTAGCAAGTCCCACCAGCTCCACCTTCAAAACATATCCCAATCTAGCCACTGCTCAGCCCCACCAGCCAGCCATACTAGGCTGCACCACTACTGCCAGCTGCCTGACTCCACTCTTACCCTGCCATGGCCAGTTCTCCACACAGCAGGTAGGGTGATTTTTCAGCATATATCAGATCTTCTACCTCATTTGTTCAAAGCACCTCAAAGACTTCTCATCACACTCGAAGTAAAATCCAAACTCCTAATCATGGTCAACGAGGCCCAACCTGATCTGGCCCTGACCCTCCCTCTGACCTCTTGCCCCTCGGAGTGCTCAAGTCTCCGTGGCCTGTTGGACACTCCCTGAACCTGCCAAGCAACCATTTTGGGTCACTGCACTTGCTGGCTCTCCATCCAGAATGCTCTTCCACAGATATCCCAGGGCCTTCCCTCCCACTTCTGCAGATTTCTGCTCAGATACCACCTCCTTCCCAAACCACCTCATCTGAAGCATACCACCTCCCCCCAACACACTCTGCCCCTTCCTTTGCTTTGTCTTCATATGACTCATCACTACCTGACAGTATACACTTATTTTTTAAATTGTTTAATAGATACCATCACACTAGAATATGAATTCCAGGAAGATGGATTTTGCTTGTTCTTCACTGTATCCCTAACTCCTAGCACAATGCCTAGCTATAATCAGTGCTCAACAAATATTTCTTGAATTTAAAAAATGCAACTGGAAATACTAGCAAATGTGCCTCATTTAACATAGGCTTTGTGTTTTCACCTAGCATAAGAATATTCCCTGCTGATAGCTTGATCCTATATCATTCATTAATTTATTATTCCATCCATCCAGTAATTCACCAGATTTTTACTAAGCATCTACTACATGCCACACAATATGCAAGTGTCTGGCAATAGTCATGAAATAATAGACATCCCTGCACCTACAGAGTTTACAGTGTAGTTAACAGAGCAGAAACTTGATAAATGGTCACACAAATACACACACAAGAGGTGATAAGCGCTATGAAGGAAATAAGATTGTGATTTAAAAAATTATACCAAAAGCACTCAATTTAGATTGGGATTAGGATAGTGCTCTCTAAGGAAGTAACAATTAAGATGAAGCTTGAAGGATCAGTAGGCGTTGGCCAGATGAAGAATACAAAGACATGGAATCAACCTAAATGCCCATCACTGATAGACTGGATAAAGCAAATGTGGTACATATACACCATGGAATACTCTGCAGCCATAAAAAGGAATGAGATCATGTCCTTTGCAGAAACATGGATGGAGCTGGAGGTTGTTATCCTTAGCAAACTAACACAAGAACGGAAAACCAAATACCCCATGTTCTCACTTATAAGTGGGAGCCAGATGATGAGAACACATGGACACATGGGAGGGGGGAACAACACACACTGGGGCCTGTCGGAGGGCAGGATAGGGGAGAGGGGAGAGTCTCAGGAAGAATAGCCAATGGATGCTGAGCTTGGTATCTGGATGATGGGATGATCTGTGTAGCAAATCACCATGGCATACGTTTACCTATGGAACAAACCTGCATGCACATCCTGCACATATACCCCTGAACTTAAAACAAAAGTTAGGGCCGGGCGCGGTGGCTCAAGCCTGTAATCCCAGCACTTTGGGAGGCCGAGACGGGCGGATCACGAGGTCAGGAGATCGAGACCACCCTGGCTAACACGGTGAAACCCCGTCTCTACTAAAAAAATACAAAAAACTAGCCGGGCGAGGTGGCGGGTGCCTAGTCCCAGCTACTCGGGAGGCTGAGGCAGGAGAATGGCGTAAACCCGGGAGGCGGAGCTTGCAGTGAGCTGAGATCCGGCCACTGCACTCCAGCCTGGGCGACAGAGCGAGACTCCGTCTCAAAAAAAAAAACAAAAGTTAGAAATTTTTTAAAAAAATGATGGAAAGAGCGTGGCCACAGGCAGGAAGCAGGAAAGAGCCTAGACAGCTAGCAGTCATGATGGAGGGAGGACAGTCAATGGAGGAAGCAAGGGCATGAAGTAAGACACAAGAGCATTCCGGGGACAGATTATCAGGGCTATGTGGGACACGGTAAAAGACCAAAGAAGGCACGAAAGGAATGAACTCAGGTTCATCAGACTAATTCCCACATTTGAGCCCTGGGGGCACTGAACAAGGACAGTGTCAGACAAAAAGAGGTACAGATAAGTCATTGATAATTTCAATAATGAGACAATTTCCCTAATAGAAGGAACACTCTGTAGTCATTAATGGACACTCAGTCCTTTATCACTCACCCATGATCTCTTCCCCAGTCTCATCTCCAGGCCTTTTCCACCCCAACCCCTTTGTTGTGGCCACTTCCTCAACACGGCACACAAACGTCATACCTCCACCATGCTTCTGCCCAGGTCCTGACCTACTTCTCCCCCTGGTGAAATTCTATCTCTACAAGGTTTCTCTATGACGCCTTTCTTGACTACCTCAGACAGAACACCGCCACTGCCTTTATGGCCCACAGCAGTGGGTCCATAATGCTCAAAGGGACCATAACACTTCCTCAAGGCATCCACTGAACACAAGTATGTCTTGTCTCCCTGAGGGCAGAAGCAAAAGCTCTTCCACCATCCAATGCCTAACACAGGCCCTGGTAGTTGGTCGGTACTCCAACATTTGGTATGTCCGTTAAGTTGAAGTGAATTGCCGAAATCATTCATCCATCTCCTCTCACATGCTGCTCTAACAGGGAGTACTGGGGAGAGCATGGGCTTTTCTAGCTCACAAGACAAGGTTCCAGTTGGGCTTTCTACCTTAACAGCCATATGACCTTGGGAGGATCCTTTAACCTCTGTGAGCCTTGAGCGCCTGATATGGTTTGGCTGTGTCCCCACCCAAATCTCATCTTGAATTGTAACTCCCACAGTTCCCACGTGTCGTGGGAGGAAGCTGGTGGGAGGTGATTGAATTATGGGGGCGGGTCTTTCCTGGGCTGTTCTGGTGATAATGAATGAGTCTCACAAGATCTGATGATTTAAAAAATGGGAGTTTTCTGTACAAGCTCTTATTTTGCCTGCTGCCATCTGCATAAAATGTGACTTGCTCCTCCATGCCTTCGGCCATGATTGTAAGGCCTCCCCAGCCACGTGGAACTGTAAGTTCAATTAAACTTCTTTTGTTTGTAAATTGCCCAGTCTCAGGTATGCCTTTACAGCAGCTTGAAAGCAGACTAATATAGTGCCTCATTTATCAAAGGAGGACCATCCACCACCTTCAAGGCAGTCACACGCGTAGAGTGCCCAGCACTGTGCCTAGCACACAGTAGGTGTAAGAGGAATGCTGATGGTACATTTATCCATGTTTCCTGTCTTTCATCTCTCTTTTTGGTATTATTTAACATTCAAAGAGATCCCAACGAAGTGTGTTTTGTCCTGGGAGAAGAGAGGTAACACAGTGCAAAAGACAAAAAATATACATGGATAGGAGAAGAAGCTTCACTTCCTGGTGGAAGAAGGCGAAGTAAGAGAGCCCCTTTCTCCTCTCAAATCCGCCTCTGCTCACTACAGAACCGACCATGACAGCAAAGCTACAGAGGGTCCAAGTCCCATGGAGGTGATAAACTCCTTTGAGTGCCAGAGTGGGTCTCATAAAAGAGACTGGTTGCCACAGCAGTTGAGAACATGCAAGCTCTTCCAAATTATAACAGAAATTTAATTAAACCAGGAAAGGAATGAGAGATAAGGAGATGATTAAGGCCCCAGGATATCTCTTTCCTTCAAAGGGAGGGGAGGAGGCAGGGCAGAGCTAGATTTCACCCCTACTTGCAATCTGCACCCATGCTCCCTGTCCTCAGTCCCTTTTCCTCCACACCCCTACTTCTGACTCCTCCTGAGCATCTCCTTCCTCCTTTTTTGGATACCTAGGCCCCTGCCCCAAAACCAACCCTGTGCAAAGCTCTCCCTAAGGATATATATACCGCTGACTCACTCTCCCAGCTTGTAACAAAGTTGGAAACTTTTAATTCCCCAGTTATTATCTTTTCTTGTTCTTTCTACTTTATCTTGCTTCATGTTATGAATTATGTACAGTACTTCTGGTACTCAAGAAACACCCTTTATCAAGTCTGTACAAAAGAGAATTCATGAGTGATCTGGATGGACCAAGAGTCTCTTGACAAAGAGCTCCCTGGGTCTGCAGGGCATCTGAGCTTAAATATGTGTGTGTGTACATACACACACACACACACACACACACACACACACACACACACACAAAGTACATGGTGGGTAAAAGACTACTCTCTGGAGATGAGACTCCCTGAAACCTCATTTGGATAGGGTGACGATAAAATGCCCCAATGACATTCTTCCTTATACCTCTGCCCTCTGTTAGGCTGCACAAGGCCAAGGCAGGTGGAGGGGGCATGTGACCATGACAAGCAGACAAAGAAGTGGGGAGCTACCCTTTCAGGCGGGGTACGTAACTGTAGGCTTTGTGCAATCTGCACTCCTAGGTCATGCCTTCGTTTTTTACTTATAAATCGTAAAAACAAGATATGTCCACAGGAGGCTGACTCCCAAAAGCCTGAGACAGAAAGCTTTCAAGGTCCCCCAGCACAGGGGATCTCTGTCTGTGAGCCACGGTATACCACGCCTTCCACTACCAATGGGAGGAAAATAAGCCATGTTGTGTTTCTTTTGGCCCCTTTCTCTCAATCTCCCTGGCCCAATCTCCCATCATTCTCCATCCTCACCGCCCACCTCTCCACTTGCTAAAGGCACCCAAGATCCAGTTTAAATAACCTACTTTGCAGTTTATTTAGCTCTAAATGGAAGTCGTAAGACAAATGCAATAAATAACCCGGGCATAAAAGAGGTCCGTACCTTCCTTCTCGCTCTGTCACCCACATGCACACACAGACTAAACACTGGCAATTACTCTTTGTGGTCACCTTCTGAGACATGGTATGCTGATAGGTATAGCTGCTTATAGTAGCGCCAAGTGGCAGGCAGGCAAGTTTAGTGTTCCTGAGCGGAATGAGGTCCTACAGGGTAGACCAAGGCTCCTGGCTCAAGGAGGCAATGGAATCTGCCGTCCCAGGAGCCCTGGATACCCTCGTCCGTGGTGAGTGTTCTCTTGGTGACCTGGTCAGCCATGGATGCCTCTCTGCTATTCCTCCCCAGCTTGGACGGGTGGCATGATCCCTGAGGGACTCTCACACCATTCCAGTGCAATCTGCCAAGGAAAAAGAACCTGTCACAGAGAGGGGAGAGTGGGAGACCCGGGAAGGGGAGGATGGTGGAGAGATACAGGCCTGCTGAAAACACTAGGAGAAAGGGAAGCTTGTGACAGAGATGTGGCAGCCTTGCTGACTACGCCAGCCCCACCTGTGCCTGGGGAACATGTGCTGCCAAGAGTTTAAATGTGTGCAGGGGACGAGGGAGGTGTGATCACCTGGGTGTGCATGTGCCTGCTGCCCTTTGGGCCTGCCTTTCCTTCCAATTGTTAAGGCAGCTGGCTGCAGCCAGGAGAAGTGCCTTCAGAGGCAGTGGGGGACACGCCTTGATCATTCATTCAAGGATGGCGTCATAGAGACCCCGGGGGAAGGAATCAAGCTCCCACACTCCCTTTCTTTTCTGCTTCACCTAGAAATCTGATGTTTTTATACAAACTACTCAGGCAGTGGCGGCTTTGTTTCATATCAAGAAAACATTTGAAAAGGTCATGATATTAGGATGCTTTGAGCACAAAGGAAAGAGAAATATCCTAACAATATTTTGAATATACATTCTACCTTTCTTCCAAGGGCTGCCATTGACCATATCTGTCAAAACATGTTTAAAAATGATACGTGAAAAACCTGCATTGTACATCTCAGTAACAGAAATCTTCCTAACATGAATGTTCATAACTGTAAAAGTTTTTTATAATACCTTAAATTCATAAGGCACACCTTGATGCACAAAGCACTCTCACACATACATTTTTCTTTAATTCTTATAACCATTGTATAAACTAAGTACCGAATTGGTGTTCCTAATAGAAGAGGAAAATGAGGTCACGTGACTTGCCTAATATCATGGCAGAGTCAGGAAGAATGGGTAAGAAATAAAACTTGCAGGCCGGGTGCGGTGACTCAAGCCTGTAATCCCAGCACTTTGGGAGGCCGAGACGGGCGGATCACGAGGTCAGGAGATCGAGACCATCCTGGCTAACACGGTGAAACCCTGTCTCTACTAAAAAAAATACAAAAAAACTAGCCGGGCGAGATGGCAGGCGCCTGTAGTCCCAGCTACTCGGGAGGTTGAGGCAGGAGAATGGCGTGAACCCGGGAGCGGAGCTTGCAGTGAGCTGAGATGCGGCCACTGTACTCCAGCCTGGGTGACAGAGCCAGACTCTGTCTCAAAAAAAAAAAAAAAAAAAAAGAAATAAAACTTGCAGCCAGGCGTGGTGGCTCACACCTGTAATCCCAGCACTTTGGGAGGCCATAGCAGGGGGATCACTTGCAGTCAGGAGTTCAAGACCAGCTCGGCCAACATGGTGAAACCCCGTCTCTATTAAAACACAAAAATCAGTCTGGCATGGTAGCAGACGCCTGTGATCCCAGCTACTCAGGAGACTAGGCACAAGAATCACTTGAACCTGGGAGGTGGAGGATGCAGTGAACCAAGATCACGCCACTGTACTCCAGCCTAGGTGAAACACTTGGCTCAGACCCAGGTCTTCTGAATCTAACCCAATGCCTGACACTACTTTATTCTTAGAAATGGCATTCACTATACTAGCCTATGTGGTTTTCTAAAATACTCATTCTTCAATGAAAGGTTATATAAATGACTACCAGTTTCTCTTAAAATTAATGTAAAAATCTCTGTATCGCTAGAATGGAAAACTCAAGCTGCTAATAGCAATATTATGCATTTGCAAGGAAATTACATAATTATATCAATATACTTACCTATTATATCTATTACATAGATAAAATATGTATCAGCATAGATTTTTAGCCTTCACAGATCACAAAACTTTCACAAAACAAAAACAAAAATATCTGTGTTTGCAATGATGTTCTTAATTTTTTATTTTGCCAGGAAAGGACACTAACATTTTGAATGTTTAAATCCAGTTTCAAGTTGAGCAAATTTAGTTTCATGAAAAACTAGATTGCCATTATTTTCCCATTATGCTATTCTGGTATAGACTCTCTCATTGGCTCAGCCCCAGCTCATTCAGGAACATTGCCGCAGAGAAATGTCAGGCCTACCCTAACACTTGCAAAGGTTAAGACATCCTTGGCCAAGCACGGTAGCTCACGCCTATAATCCCAGCACTTCGGGAGGCCGAGGTGGGGGAATCACAAGGTCAGGAGTTCAAGACCAGTCTGGCCAATATGGTGAAACCTTGTCTCTACTGAAAATATAAAAATTAGCCGAGCGTAGTGGTGGGTGCCTGTAGTCCCAACTACTCAGAAGACTGAGGCAGGAGAATCGCTTGAACCTGGCAGGAGGAGGTTGCAGTGAGCTGAGATCATGCCACTGCACTCCAGCCTGGGCAACAGAGCGAGACTCCATCTCAAAAAGAAAAAAAAGTTCTGAAACATGTTTGAATTTGGAAGCAACTGCAACATAGGTTTCACCAGTTATTCACAGGTTATGCAAGTTAGCAAGAACTGTTATTAAATTCAAAGTGCCACTTTTGCACCAAATATAGGTATGTTTTTCAATATGCACAAAATATAAATACTGTATTTCTAACCAAGATCACAGGACCTGAGCACACTCACAACACAGAACAAACACAGCTAACTGATGGTAAGAAACAGAAAATATATTAGGAGAATTCGTCTTACATGCCCCCGAAGCAACCAGACACCCCCTCTGAATAAGCACAAAAAAACTGCTCACTTAGCAAAATTGAGTTTATAAGTCCACAGTTCACAGAAGCAAAATGTCATTAAAATAGCACACTCACATAGTGAGGGCTGAATGTCTTTTTCAAAGCACTTTCGTATACTTTTTCTCACGTACTTGCTATAAAACTTTTAAGGTAGAAACAGCAGGTGGTATTACTCCCATATTACTGATGAAAAGACTGATGCACATTTATTTATTCATCTATTCAATACATAAAAGGAGGAGTACAGTGTTTTGCCTGCAATCATGGGGCTCACGGCAGGAGGGGATCCAGTGACTGTTCCCCTATCCCCAGTGAAGATATCAAAGCCCAAGCTTTGATGTGAAAAAAAGGTTAAAAAAAATGTACCCTGTAAAAGGTCTAAGTCGAAGGTGGATTCGCCAACAGAATATGACTCAAGAAACGTAAGTGTGTGTGTGTGAGTATGCGTGTGTGTGTGTGCACACACGCATGGGAGGGTTAGGGAAAGAAGGAACAAGGGAGTCTTCACTTTAGGGGCTGTCCTTGGTCAAGCACTGTCACCAAAGACAGGGAATGGCATTTTTCTTCATTCTCTTCCCAAGTCCCCAGCACCCCTCAGATTGCCTAGGTATAGGTCTCTTTAAGAGCATTTCAAAGCCAGGTTCCAAGCTGAGGAGGCCAGCTGTGTCACAGAAATAAACTGTTAATTACATACAAACCCTCTGTAAACACTGAAATAAATTACCTTTCCCCTAGTTTTATTTTTTTTTCCCCTCTCTACCTGTCACAGGAGGATGGAGCTGAGCTGGAGTGAGGCAGGACGAGCAGAGGCTGCAGCAGCCATAGTCCCTGTGGACAGCAGCTCACTCTGAGAGCAGCACCTGTGCTGCGTCTCCCGACAGCCTGGCAGTCTGGAAGCCATGGCATCTTTGGTGGGTTCCGACAGCCACTCTGTGAAATCAATCCACCAATGGATATTTACCAAACACTTAGCCATGTCTAGGGGACTGTGGTTGATGCGAGCAGACAGAACACTTAATAAGGAAAAGGGACATAAACACCAAGACGACGATGAATGACACAGGAGAATCTGGGAAGGAATGCTAATAACATTTAGGTCCGGGGGAGAAGGCTCAGGGGAAACATCTCCCCTCTTTTGAATTTCTCAGGGATAGTCAGAGAAGGCTCTGTGGAGAAGGCGACATCAGAGTTTTGGAGGCAATTCCAAGAATGTGCACTCAAGGTTGGCAATGATGCAAATGGAAAGTGCAAAGTGGCTAGACTGAGAGACAGGAAGGACCAGTCTGAGAGGAACAGGTTTATACAGTAGACCAATGGAAGAAGATGCTTTGTTTTCAAAACTTTTTAACTAATAATTTCTCACATGAGTGCTATGTGCCATTTATTCATGTTAACTTACTTCTTACTACAACTCAGAGAGGTGGGTACCACAATTATCCTCACATTACTGATAGGAAAATGAAGGCACAGAGATTAAATAAATTGCCAAAGTCCCATAGACAGTAAAGTAAGACCAGGATTCCTAACCACTGTGTTATAGCACCTTTGGCATCAGAAATCACTTTTTTCAAATAAAACTTATATCGGAACATCCATGCATAAAACTTATAAAAATGGGACATCTTCTGGCATAAATCTATTTTATATATTTAATACAAATATACTCATAATACAGAACACTTATTCAATATCATTCAAACATGAGGTTGTTTTCCAGAAGATAAAAATTTGAAACCAGGGTTATAGATGACTATTGCAGTCTTGAATCAGTTTTGGCATCCAGCTTATTTTCATATTTTATTTTAGTTTCACAGTACTGAGAAAATCTTGAATCATACAGAAAGGTAATAGTGTGATCACTTACATCATTTTATGAAAGCAAACAAGCTGGGGCCTGATTCTTTTAAAAAGACTAACACAGAACTAGAAGCTTTCTAATACCACATTTACACAAAGCTCAAATAAATGCAGAGACAGCAAAGGGTGCTTGACTCCAAGGCCTCCACAAAGAAAAGAATTACACCAGTGTGACCGTGGGAGGTCTCCAAGTGTGAAAATTTGGTCTATAACATATGGATTACTTGTGGCTTTTTAAATTAGTTTTATTCCTTCATTTTCTATTTCCTTAATTCTACAATATACCTTTCTTTACAGAGGAAGGTTTTGTAACTCAGAATATATGAATACATCATACATAGAATGCAGTGGCTTTTCCCCCGACAACATTGAATAATGCTTAAATTTAATAACAGAATTATTCAATTTTTGATACAGTATATAATCAATGGCATCCTGGATTCAAGAAAATGTGGTAGTTAAAAGACATATTTTAAAAACAAAACTTGCAACAAATTTTATAGATGCCATCAAAGCCCATCTGCAGATACCCGCTGACAAGTCCCAGGTTTGGAGTGAAGGCCATGGCCCAGGGATGGTGAGTGGGGAGAGTGGGAGGGAGGGGCGGGAGCACCTGGCAAGGCACCCTCAGGAGGACAGAAATTCAAGTGGTCCTCTCTGACCATCACAGGTGCTGCGACCCACCCGCCTGTTCCTGGGGTGAGGAAGACTGCACGCTGGAAGGAAGGGCCCCACCTTGGGTCACTGCTTCTCAAGAAAAGGGGCACTAGGAGAAGCCGAGGGGACAAAAGTCAGAAGATATCCCAGGTCCTGTCACTGTGGCTTCTTTATCTGATTTGAGTCTTGTGATTTCCCAGAACATCAGAAATATTCCAGTGCAGATGATAAACCAAAGATGTACTCGCCAGTCAAATACAGTATCTTTTTTTTTTTTTTTTTTTTTGTAATTAACTCCACTACTCTGCTGGCCCATGAGTGCACAAAATCCTGTTTCCTCTTGTGGACAGACAATGGGGCTCGAGGTGGAAGGCAGTGGAGAGTGGAGGCTCTCAGGAGTCACTTTTAAAAGAGCTCTCCAGAAGTGTAAATGGAGCCCCTAGTACCTGGCACCTTAAAGGAGAAAGGATCCTGTTCAATCCTTCCCTCCCTTTGGCAGGGAGCTGAGGTGTAATTGAGGGCACACATGTCAATCAACAGGGAAAGCTGTAGCTGAAGCTTCGCCGTGGAGAAGCAGCTGACATCTAACTGCAACACAGGGAACTGGGGGCAGGCAAAGGTCTGTAAATCTACGCATATTATTTCAACAGGCATGGAATGAGGACCAGCTAAGGAGAGGATCGTTAAGGGAAAGTTAGTACAGCCAACCCTTCCCTCCCACCAAAAGGTATACTAACTTTCAAGTCAGTTTGTGAGCCTTGTCCCTAAAGGAAGGTAAAAATATAAAGTAACATCTAAGTGCCCAGTGGGTAAATGATGCCTTTAATGTGTTGTCAAGAGCTCTGACATCTTTGTCCAACAGGCTGCAATCCAGTATCATGGGCTCCCCTGGAGTTCACCAGCTTTCACATTTCTACATGGGCTGTCCAGAAGCTGACTTTATTTTCTTTTCTTTTTAGAGATGGGGTCTCACTATGTTGCCCAGGCTGACCTATGATTCATAGGTCAATCATAGCACACTGCAGCCTTGAACTCCTGAACTCAAGAGATCCTCCTGCCTCAGCCTTCCAGGTAGCTGGGACTATAGGTGTGAGCCACTAAGCCAGGTTCAGCAGCTCACTTTAAATTATCCACTCTCTCCTCAATCCTCCCAGAGATCTCTGCTTGTATATCTTCCAATTATTTGCTATATTTAGTTTGCCCTATTGTTACAAGTATATGTATGTACCCATGTGCCCGACTTATGGCCCCTTCTAGACCTAAGTCCATAAATTAACTACTTCCTGAGAGCCCACTGTGTGTCAATCACTTTATGTTAGGCAAGCATTGAATAAAGCATGACCTCATGGAAATCCACATAGTGGGCATGCAGGCTGAAGGCAGAAGAGTGCCTTTTTCTTCAGTACTCTCCTATTTATGTGCCATGTCACCCTCTTACTGCCTGGCAATTACATTGATGCAGAACAGTGGTTCTCAAACTTCAGTGTAGCCTCAGAATCACATGGGAGCTTGCTGAAAATACAGATTCCTTCCTCCCACCTCTAGAGATGCTGGCCCGCCAGATATGGGGCAGGGCCCGGGAATCTGCAATTACACTAATTGCCCCTGGATGATTCCAAGACAGACCACACTCTGAAGGGCATGAAAAACAATTGCTCATAAGTCTTCGAGTGAATAATGAATTGAGGAACAGTGAATAAAGACCTCTTGGCTTTCCTAGTGTGCCATATACTGGCACTGTGCCATCCCCACCTGGCTGAGATTCTGTCAGCATTTGGATTCCAGAGTGAAAAGTACCTGAAACAGCCATTGAGTCACCAACACACCACCTCCAGCTAATTTCTGCCCCTGAGTCCTAAGGCCTGGTGTTGCCTGAGAACACAAAGATCATAGCCCAAAGCTGCATGACGCATCAGGCACCTGAGGCCTTTGGCCACGCATTAGAAATTAAACCGCATATTAGAGTAAATGAAACATAAAGGAAAGGAACCCTGAGCCAGCCTAATGGCTATGCACGGACAAAAGACCAGGAGACTGGCCTGGTTGGTGGTGTGAAATTCAGGCATCAGATCAGGAGGCACACTTAGCACATTTGGAATAAATCCCAAACATGATGGCATCCTGGTTTGACAAATCAAGACAGAAATGCAATGAGCAGGAATAACTTCAGGGTGGAGACAGCTAAGGATGGGAAAATAGTAAGTGTGAGAAAGAAAAAAAACGCCAGTTTCTTCCCAGGGAGGCAGCGGTGTGGAGAAGGCTGTGGACCACAGGCTCCCAGCCCAGCAGACAGAGGCCAAGAAGGCACTGTAGGGTTTACGGAGGACAAGTATTAACAGGAGAACAGGCTGCCAAAGTCAGCATCAGAAGCTGCAACGTACGTGTGTTTAAAAAAGATTCAGACACTCTGAGAAGGAAAACAAGATGACAGAGTACAATGCTAGTAAGGTAGGCAGGCGGGCCTGGTGGGTTTCAGTCCCCAAATGTTCCCCAAGTTCACATTCTGAATTGAGCTGAAACAGGACGAGACACCCTGGGAGTGGCGTCAGAGAGGGCCCAGCCGTGTGCCGGTGCCCAGAGTCACAGCTTACTCTGCACATGTGCGGCACATGCACACACTCTCTCTCCTTCCACTGGGGGCAGTGCGAGCACCAAATTAGAAATCAGAACATTTGGTTTCAAAACCCACTCCCTACTTCTATGCAGCAAGATAGGTTTCTCAACTTACTCCACAGACTGAATTTGTCCATCAGATTCAAGAGTCACATTTCAAAAAGGGTCCATAATCCATTTACTCTCCTCCCTTTTCACGGTTTCTCCCCCACCTCTTTGCTCCTTATCCAGCTCAAATACCATAGCTATGTTACAGTCACTCTCTTGATCTTCTCTCATTTTATCGTGCTCACCTGACAAAACTATTCTCGTAAACGCCAACTCTCCACCTACTTCCCACCTGAGACTCAGCGGCTGAATGTGACCAGAGGAAAACACACCAGGCTCACTGGTCTCACTTGAACTTCATCACAGCTAACTCCAAGTGAGTCCATAAAGCTACCCAGCAACCCAATGCATTTACCTACTCCACTTACTCCCTCAGTCTTCTGGGAAACTATGTTATACCTTCTCCTCAAACTTTCAATATTTTCCTCCTCCCACCCAGTAAGCTGATGACCTTACTTCCTCTTTCATTGAGAAAATAGAAGCAATATGAAGAGAATTTCTACAAGATTCCAACACCACATCTACCCACGTACCAGCCTCTGCAGCCACTTGTTCTTCCTCTACTCCTAGTACTATGAATGGATGATTAGAGCTCCTATCTAAGCCAAACCCTACACCTGTGGTCTAGACCTCCCCACACCACACACACACCTGTTCAAGGAAATCCTTCCACCAATTATCCTCCCTCTCCTTCATCAACAATAATTTTTATCTCAAATGGATCATTCCCATCAGCATGTAAGTGGTATTTCTTCCATACTGTTTCCATTGCTCTCTGAAATCCTTCTCACTCCACTCAAACTGCTCCTGGCATTCAGTGGTTCTTAGCCTTCACCTTCCTTGACCCATCTGAAGCATTTGATTCAAATGAGCAAAGCATATAGGTAAGAGTTTTTGAAAGAGTAAATATGAATGTGAATTCAAGAGAATCTGTGGATGTAATTTATACAAATCACCAAGAAATTACTAGCAAGATACTGAATAATCATATGATAGGAAAAACCCTTCTTCAGAGAACTGACTTGATCATCCTGTACTTTCTCCCTCTGCAGTGCGCTCTTCACTTGGCCCCAGGACACCAAGTTTCTGATTTTCCTCTCGCCTCCCTACTGCTCCTTCTCAGTCTTTTTTGCTGATAATCATTTTTCTCTTCACCTTAATATCAGAACTCAGTCCTGGAATCTCCTCTCTTCCCTGTCTATATTCACTTCCTTGATGGTTTCCGCCAGTCTCAATACTTTACCATCTATACACTGAAAACTCCCAAATTTGTATCTCCAGCCAAGCCTTCTACCCTGAACTCATTTATTCACCTCCTTCCCTATACTACCATATCAAATGAGCATGGCAAATTTAACACATCCAAACTCAATTCTCCTCCTCCTCCCAACATACTTTACCTGTGTTCTTCCCCAGCTTAGTTAACGGCCACTCCACTCTTCTTGGTGCTTTCTCCCAAACTCATATTCAATCCATCGAAGAATCCCATGAGCTCAACTTAAAAATATATGCAGAATCCAACCATTTTTCACATCCTCCACTGCTACCTCCCTGGCCCAAGCCTCTATCATTTTTTTTTTTTTTTTTTTTTAGATCCTTGCAATAACCTTGATTTGACTCCCTGTTTCTACTTTTGCTCTATCAAAGCAGGTGGAGTGATCCTTTTTCAAACACAAGTCAGGTCACATCACTCCTTTCCTCAAAACCCTCCACTGCTTTCCCATCTCACTCAGAGTAAAAACCAGAGTCTGTATAATGGCTTTCAGGGCTCCACATGATCTGACTGACTGTTCCATCTCCTACTTTCTGCCTCACTCACTGCAATCCAACCCACTGTGCTCTTTGCTGTTCTTCAAATACACCCAGCCCATCCCCATCTCAGGATCTCTGCACTTGCTGGCCCAGCTATCTGGGACTCAGGACACTCTTCCCCCAGATAACCACATGGCCCACTCTCTCACCCACTTCAAGTCTTTGTTCAAATGCCATCTTCTCAACGTGGTCCTCCTGACATCTCCATTTAAAATTGCAACCAACTTCTCCCTTTCCCCACTTTTTTTTTTCTCCACAGCACCTATCACTATCTGATATACCATATGTTTTCCTTATGTTCTATATGCATTTTCCCACTAGAATATAAATTCCATGAGGGCAGGGAGTTTCCTATGTTTTACTCTCTACTGTATCACCAGTATCCGGAACAGTATCTGGCAAGTAATCGCCACTTAACAAAAGTTTGCTGAATGAATAATGAGTTAGTGAACAAATCTACACTTATGTATTAATGTAAACAGAGGGGAAAAGCTTTTACTACGAGTTCAGGAAATAGTTTCCCTCTCCCTCTACTCTCTCCTCTCCATGAAAAGCCTGACAAGCAAAGTGTTCTGCCAGTTAAGAGGAAGTTATCATAGCTCCTCACTAAGCACACACACCTCACCTCCCAGCCATCATGGGAAAAAGAACAGTAACTTCCAAGATCCACTTACCAATCCCTCTATGGATAAGTAACAGATGAACAGATACTAGTATCCGATTCCAAGTATCACCTGTATTACAGGATCCCAGACTCATGTAAGGACATAGGAACAGGGCAGTCCAGATGGGGTTGTAGGAAAAAAAGAAAAAAAGAAACCAGTCTATTCCAGACCATGACTAATCCTGGATACCGATTACAATTACAATAACACAGTGTCTACAATACCAGTCACAATTACAGTGTCTACAAATTTTATGAACTATACACCTGATCCTAGGTCAGCTGGTTCATCTTATCACCCTAGCACCATAAGATAATCATAGACTCCTGCCACCCATTGTCAAATTAGTTTCGAGTAGTTCTACTACAATGTGGAGGAGGTGGTAGGAAAAGACTGAAGCAAAGATGGAAGCCACGTTCCCTAGTCTCATGGATCTCAGAACCCAAAGCATTCTCTGTAGATACCACAAAATCAGAGGAACTTCATAAAGAGAATGGTAGTTTTTCATCAACTGTGAGATGGATGTTATGCCTCACCATGCTGATAGATGACACATACAGCAAAATCTCAATGAGACAGAAAGTGAATAGCTGTTAACCATTTAATAAATCCTGACTATATGCAGCTATGAAAAGGCAACTTAAAGGAGAGCCACAGTCATTGTTGATAGACCAAAAGATTTCTGAGGAGTTGGGAAGACTCTCAGAAAGCACCCAGACTTTAAGTTGCCTCTTCTTGCCAAAAGCCAATGAAGTCCATAAAAACCCCTTCCATCATAGCAGCTTGGAGCATCTTAAGTAGTCACAACAGATGTGGCAAGCATACCTGCAAAGCTGCAGAAACAGTACACCTCCAAGAAATTTCTGCCTCTACATGAGTTTATCAACAGTAAAAAGAGAAATAACTCCAACTACAGAAATACAAATGAAACATACTAAACTTTAAGAGCAAAGATGTGAGTAACTGCAGACAGGGACTGGGAACCTCTGCAATGTGAGAATTAGTCCTGATACAATAAAAGAGCTAACTGAATCAGTATATATGATAAAACTAGAATGACAAAGAGAAATAAGACTCAGATCAGAATCAGAAGAAAGTCACTTCTCTCAGCCACTTCCAGCACAGGTGAAGAGGGTTAGCGAGCCTCAGTAACATTTGTTGAATGAAGAGCACTGATCAGAAGGAGAACACATTGTACTGTGGAAGACATGCTTATCAGGTTAGGAGAAATAAGTAAAGAAGAGAGTTTGCAAGTCTCGAGGAGACCTTTGGGAGAGACAGTGCAAACAGGTAGCAACAGCCAGAACTGTAGACAGTTTTGCATTCCTTCCGCCAGAGGAGGGAGGGAAGCCAAGAATATAGTTGGAGTTTGACCAAGCAGTTGACATTTGGATAGAGACTAAATGAAGCACCGGTGACTCCAGGTTGCCCTGACAATGGGAACCCTCCCCCTTACAATTCATTATAATGAGAAAAGCCACATGCAAATGAAGTTAATAGTAATCAATGGCAGAGCAACACAAGGTCATAGGGAGGCATCTAGGAAGAGTCTGTGGTACAGAAAAGGGATGCAAACATGAGGTAAGTATTTACATTGGTTAACAAGGTTAAACTGAGCCCACATGCCTGAGAGTTTCTTCCTACTGGATAAACCTGAAGATTCTCCTACTGGTTTGGATGTTAACAACAATAAATCTTACATGTTTGTTGCACCACTGAATAGAAGGTACATAGGGCTGGGAAACAGGGGATCGCCCTCTCTTAGTGCTCTGCATGAACAAATCCAGCAGCTGGGTTAACTGGGCCTTCCCAGAATGAGGAGTGGTAGAAAGGAAAATCAATACAGTTATATTTATATTTGCATCTTATTGGTGGTGGTTGTGGTAATGCTTAGTGAGTCATTTTTCTATATGCAGAAACACACACACATATATGTATACATGTATTTATAATACTAAGTTGACTAGTCATTCATAGTTAACTTCATGGTATGCAACCAGTGTATATAAGTGTGTGTGTGTGTGTGTCCAAACAGGTAGCAGACAGTCCAAACAGGTAGACAGTCTTTGGGTGACAGTACCCCTAGCCCTAAATCCAGCCATCAGAATATCAGGAGGCCTTCAGTAAACTCAAGTTCAATGAATCACAGGCTGGAAGTCAGAGTATGTGAGTCTGTGGGCCCTGGACACCCATGCAATACAAGGTTTCAGAGTATCTGCAACTTGATCTCCTCTCCTCCCTCCTTCGCTCCTTCGTGAGCAAAACTAGAGAGAGGAGCAAGATCTCTGCCTGTGTTTAACTTCTAAACCTATGGTCGACAGGTAACTGGAGAGACATAGAGATTTGAAGAGAGCACTATGATAGCAGGAATCATGGCACTTTACCCTCTCCATTTCCCTAGTACCTAGAACAGTGCTCGGCATGTAATAGAGGCTCAGTCAATAAACACTGAAAGAATGAAGGAATGAACAAAGAAACTAATGAAGAAAAAATGAGTGGTTCTTCAGCCGAGATCCTGCTCCTCTCAGTACCATCTGAACCTTGGCTAAAGAGGACCAACAATCACGCCTGTATCCTCAAATGCAACACTTCTCCTTTCAGGCTTTCAATGCATTTATCACATCACTTAGGTGAGTCTACACATATAATTGAAATGCATCACTCTCAAAGCCCTACAAGTGACACCAGCCACTACAGGGCCACTGCTGCAATTCCTACAGGCGCCTGGCTAATTTGAGTGGCATGGCCTCAAGACAACCTTTACATCTCAAATGAGGAGTGACTGCACTCATCAACCTTGCCTCCCTCCGCTCCTTCCTGCTGCCTCCCACAGCTGGTGAGAACTGCAGAGTGTCCTCCAGGGTTTTCTGGGTCACACATCATCCCTGGGCTTGCTGGGTGTAAGTTGGTCCTTGGGACTTCTTCACTGCCCTTAAGAGCTTTAGCATAATAGCCTGTGACTCTTTTCTGCAAAGTTTCAGTCCTGCCTTGCTCATCCTATATGGGAATGGATCCAGGTTAGCAATGGACCTCTACTAAGTACTTTCTTGTACAGGCCTTACACAATCCTTGCTCTTTGGTCATTATAGTCTAGTCGAGTTTCTTCTGAGACAGCATTTCCTTTCCCTCCACTGTAAATTATATCCAAAGCTCTTTCTAAAGGGTGTTTTGTATAAGCCACCTTATTTTCCACCTAATAAGTTTTATACAAATAGAATCAGGCTAAAAAGATCTAGAGAAGAACTGAAGGAAACAGAGGGCACCTTAAGGTAAAGGCAGGTTGTGGGAGCATACATAAGAGGCGTGATCATTCCAAAGTTACTGTCTTGGAATGTGCTGGTTGAATGCAGGTAAGGGTACAGTCTTTCAAAAGCACCTGCCCACATGGCTTTACCCACCTAGGATCCATGTACATCAAACCACATACCTCACTCAACTCGCTCTCATTTTTGAGCATAGAGTCTGCACCAAGCCTTTGATAAGTCATTAAAATTAGACTCCGGAAGATGGAAGAGACTTCATGATCACCCTGTCTACCTTCTGTCCCCATGCAGGAATCCCCAACATCCCTGACAGGCAGTTAGATCAACTCAGAACCTTCCAAACATGTCTGATCACATGAATCCCCAGGGCACTTGAAAAACGCACAGCTCACTAGCTTACAAAGTTATACAAAATTAGAATCTCCAGAGAAGAGGCCTGTGAATCTGAATTTTCAACAAGCATCCCTGGTGAATCTCACAATTAAGCATGCTTTTATGTGCATGTAATGCAGCAGTTCTTGACAGTGGCTACATACGAGAGTCAGATAGGAAGCTTTTTAGAAAAGCCAATGACTTTTCTAAAATCACCTTCACCCCTAAATATTCCTACTTAATTGGTTTGGGATGGAGCCCAGTTGGTATAAGTTTTTTTCTTTTCTTTTTGTTCTTTTCCAGTACATTCTCCCAGATCCTGAGGGGGTGATAAAATTTTTTAAGCTTCCAGCTAATTCTACTGGGCAGCCAGTATTATACATTATTAGTACCCTTCACTGTAGCCCACCATCATGTCCAACCAACATATTCTATAACTATTAAGTTGATCTGACTTAACTAATTTGTTCACCTATCCAACCTAGGATGTAATTTCCTAATCGTGTTAAGAAGCTGTGTACTTGTACTTAGCAAGAGGCCAGACAAAAGAGGGTTATGAACTGCTAAGGCTTGTCCCAGTTGAGTCTTCACCTCCCGCTCCAATACACCTATATCCACAGCCCTCCCTGTCCCTGGACTAGCCAGGCCAAACAACCCCAGAAGCCTCCATCCAGGGTTCTTCCCTCCTCCTTCCCGGTCCCCACCAGCTCTACTCACGTTGTACAACACGGTGGTCCACCCTTCCATGGTGATGCACTGGAAGACAGTCAGCACAGCAAAAAGGATGTTATCAAACTGGGTGATCCCATCATTGGGGCCGATCCAGTCCTTGCATTCATAACCAGCTGGGCAGCCCTGCACGCCACATGGGTGAGGGGGGTCAAATCCTTCTAGAATACCTGCAGACATGTTTGGAGGGTAGGGGATAAATCACATGGTGTTTCACATAAACTGGAAATGACCTCAGGAGGCCACAGGCAAGCAATTCCATTCCCCATGGAAAGAGGTCTGCCCTTTTTTGTCTCAGGCTCCCTCTCCTCCCTGGCCTCTCTGCACCCCCCAGCTCACATACCACGTGTTCAACCCAATGTTTCCCATTCTCTTGAAAATGGAGCCTCTCCTCCGCATGGTCCCCTACTCTGCAAGCTTCATCCTCTACCCTCACCTGCAGTACCACAGGAATTAGAAGGACTGAATCACACGGCACACTTTGAGGAAAAGGCAAAGTCAAGTTTTTTAGCTTCAGACTCCAGGATGAGCCCTGAGTTCTTCCTGGGTTTCTTGGGGACAGTTATAAACTATGGTCATTTTAGGGGGTTTTAGCTCCTTGTTTGTCCAGCATGGATTGCTGGCTTTGAATAAAAGATTAAAACAAAAAATAGAAATCCAAGGTGGAAGGTGTTCTTTGAAGGTTCTTTTCATAAAAAGCATGGTACTTATTTGGGATTCTTCAGCCTGCCTCCCATCTCCTTTCCTCCTAGGATACTCAACTCAACTTGAAAAGAACAAATGAAATACAAAGATATGAGAATTCGGGGTTGTGTACCCTAACAATCTCCCAAGCACACTTGCAAACCAAGCTCAGAGCACTCTCAGTTCATCCACACCACGTGTGGGTCAAAACAGAGAGCGAGAAGACGGTGAGAAGGATCATGAAGGGAAGACGTCTCCACAGATCCGGAGGGACCCAACTCTGATTCTGGACTCCTAGATCTCACCGGCCTGTGGTCCAGAGAGGCCACTATAGAAAAAGTACTTATTTATTCAGTCAGAGGCTGCTGTATAAAGAGTCAAGGGGCATTGATTCAGATATTCAGAGAGGTGGCACTTTATTTTTTTGTAGAGAGACAGAGAGATGGGGACAGAGAGACACTAGTTGTCCAGGCTGACCTCAAACTCCTGGGCTTCAACAATCCTCTTGCCTAAGTCTCCAGGGAGTAGCTGGAACTACAGGTGTGTGCTACTATGCCTGGCTCAGACAGATGGCTTTTGAAGTTCATTCTTATGGCCCTTGACTATGGGATAGGGGAGCCGAGACCATCTATTTGAAATCTTCCAACTAAGTATTTGCCTTGCAATATTAATGTCAAGTCAGGATCTCTAGTCTCAGTTGGCTGTGCCTCAAAAGGCTGCTGACTAGAAGCTTCTGATTCTAATTCCAGGGTCAAAATAGGACACACTTTTCCAATGAGCCTCCAAGTGCCCTGAAATTACCCCAGTTAACAGAGGGGAGAAGGGAAAAGGAGAAGACAGAGGAGAACGACCCTACCTGAATTGTTCATGAAGCATGCTCGATGTAACTTCCCACTGTAGAACTCCAAGCCAATAATAGCAAACATCAGGATGGCAAAGAAGAGTAGAAGGCCAATCTGCAGAAGAGGTACCATGGCCTTCATGATGGACTTCAAAACAATCTGCAGGCCTAGAAGGAAGGACAGAGAATGACCAATGCAGCCGTCCCTCAGCACCATCTGACAGGGCAGGATTAGTTTCATTCCCTCATTGGTTTCATCCATGCTGCCTTCTGCCTCTGATAGATTAAATTCATTAGAATGTGAACCTTTCCTAAAGGAAATTAGGCCCAGCTCTGCTAGGCTGTAAATCCTTCAAGAGCTGGGACAAAGTTAATCTTCCCATTCACTCTATCTCAGACCCAATTCTCTCAGTCCCTATTGGGGAAGCACAACTAGTACAAGTACCATTCAGAAAATGACATATCCTTTGACCCACACATTGTACTTCTAGGATTCTAGCCAAGAAAACACTCAGAGATTTGAATAAAGATTTAAGTAAAAAGGTGTTTGTTGCAGCACATTTATAGTTGGAGAAAAACTGGAAATAGCCTATTTTTATTTTTTTATGTCATCCAGCAACATAAAACATAAAAACGGCTAAATAAATCATAACACATATAAGAAATTTTTGCTTTGAGACAGAGTGTTGGTCTGTCGCCAAGGCTGGAGCGCAGTGGCATGATCTTGGCTCACTGCAGCCTCGGCCCCCCAGGCCCAAGTGATCCTACCACCTCAGCTTCCTGAGTAGCTAGGACTATAGGAGTGAGCCGCCATGCTCAGCTAATTTTTATTACTTTTTTGTATTTTTTGTGGAGATGGGGTTTCACCATGTTCCCCAGGCTGGTCTTGAACTCTTCCTGAACTCAAGCTATCCTTCCACCTCAGTCTCCCAAAGTGTTGGGGATACAGGCATGAGCCGCCATGCTCGACTAATTTTTTATTTATTTATTTATTTTATTTTTTGTGGAGATGGGGTTTCACCATATTGCCCAGGCTGGTCTCGAACTCCTCCTGAACTCAAGCAATCCATCCACCTCAGCCTCCCAAGAGCTGGGATTACAGGCGTGAGCCACTGTACCCAGCCAAGAATTTTTAAGGTTAGGAAAATAAAATACTTATTTCAGGATATAAAACATATAAAACTACAATATACATAATGATTTCAATTATATTAAAATGCACTGGGGAAAATGAAAAATATTGAAATTTTAACAGAAGTGATTTCTGAGTGACAGGATAAAGAACACTTTTCTCTTTTGTTGTTTTCTTTACTTTCCACATTTTTCTGTAAAGATTTTCTATTATCTTTTATATTTGCGAAAAGTTAAATTTAAAGTAAAATGTTATGCCAGATTGCTCCAGCTCCACTATTTATTACCACTGAGGCTTCCTCCCAGGAGGAATATTTTTTATCCCAAATTCCCTTAGACCTGGATCCAGCTGGGGACACATCAAGAAAGTTCTTAGCAGAGCAGAAAGAATGGCAGATGCTCACTAGGTATCCCTGACACGAGCTTCAAGGGCCGCAGGACACGCACAGCCCGGAGGGTCCTCAGGTCCACATGAGTGTTGAAGTGGGTTCCCGCAGTGGCCAGGATGCTGCAGACACAGACACAGAAGGGTCAAGGTTACCAGTCTGGCTTTCCCCTCTTGTTCCATGCAGGAAGCGGGGCTGAGGCAAGCTCAGCCTGGAAAGCACACAGCGCTGACGCCAGCTGTATGTGGGTGCACCTGAGCTTGGGTGAATCACCAGTGGCTCCAAGTGGAATTAAATTTAGCCATCTGGGTTTCACTTTGCAAAGAAGGAAAACTTATCATCATACCAGAACCCTAGTTCCAAATCCCAAGCAAAACACAAGGTCCACAACATCTGTCCCATTCCTGTCCCCAAACCTTGTCCCCTTTCTCCACTCTGCCCTGTTTCAACTCCTTCACCTCTCTCCAACCCAACAGGTCCTCGTATTTTTTTATTTCAAAATTGTCTTAGGTTCCCCTGCCTATCTCCTTCAGGAAATTTCTCTGGATTAACTGCAGTAAAAGAGTAACTCACTCATCTCTACCTTGACACTTAGATTTTTTTTTTTTTTTAATGGAGTCTCGCTCTGTTGCCCAGGCTGGAGTGAACTGGCGTGATCTCGGCTCGCTGCAAGCTCCGCCTTCCAGGTTCATGCCATTCTCCTGCCTCAACCTCCCGAGTAGCTGGGACACTTAGAATTTTTACCAAACACATCAATTACATTGGAGAAGAATTTCAATGGTCTTCACATAGTATCAGTATTTTTATAATTGCACAAAACCACTCTTTGATCCTAATCGGATTTCATCGTTTCTATTTTTCCACGTTCCACAGCCATATCCAGAAACACACACATGCACAAATCCATAATTCTATTAGATTGTGTAAACCAAGGAGACAACTTATTTCCTATAATCTCATGACATTGCAGGGACTTTGGAGAGACAAGGACATATATGTATTTATGAAGGACACAGCAGAAGAATAAGAGCAGAAGAATTGAGTTCAAGTCTGACTCAATCTGTTGAGAATGGGGTGACTCCACACAAGTCTATCAACCTCGATGAACCCCACTTCTGTCATCTCTAAAATCAGGGGGTATTGTGGTCTAGTTATAAAAATAAAACGATATGGTATTTAATATTAAGAGTGTTCTATAAACTGTAATGTACACACAGACATTGTGGTTAATGCAAAGCTTACTAATATTAATAAAATCTTAATTTAAAACTTGCTCATTTTATTCTTCTTTCTGTGAAGAATGAAAGGAAGTTTCTCCCTCATAATCCCTCCAGAACAATCTCAGCTACCCAGAACCATCAGGAAATGAGGCATTCAGAAAACTGGGTTCCTCTACAGTCAAAGGGTGGCAAGAATGGCTTGCTTTGTTTATTTCTAATGGAACCTCTCTGAAATAGTTCAAGTATTAAAGAAGGTACCTGAAGTGCCTTCAATATTTGACATATCTTCAATCTCAGAAAAAGAACTGTATGGAAAGTGCATGCCCTATGGCCCTCAGAAGCAGACGTACAATCATTAGGTACAAATCATACAGACCAGGACAACAGAATCGCAAGCAGTAACCAACATAATTAGTGCTGCCAACAGCCAAGCGGACAGCTTCATGTGCTGGCACACTTCCCCAGACTCCAAGTATCCAGGAGTTGTCTGTAGAGCATCATTAGGAAGTAAAGGGGGATCCTACATGGGGTAAAGGTTAAACAACCAGTAGAGATTCCTGTCAGCTTTAAGATTCTCTGAGTCTACGTTCATACTACCTAAAAATAAGAAGCAGAAAGAAATCCTACTCAAAGAATCTCAAGAGCTAGACAAGGTTTCTGAATCTTCCCCATCTCTCCTGAGTCACACTTCCATGCCATCGTCAGAAACAGGGGTACTTGGGGGAGTGGAGTCTTCCACACTCCTTTTGACTCTATCTTCCAAGGCCAAGGAAAAACATTAAGGAGGTGGTCATATAATTTCTAATAAGTAGGGAAGGACTAAAGACAAAAAAGAACAAGGAGAAACATGGAAAAGAGAAGTGAAAATTATGACAGAAATAGAAAAAGAGAGGAGAGAGATAAAGAGGAAGGATAGGTGGGGAGATAGAGAACCACACACAAAAAAGGGATCATTGTTTGCCTGGCTCTTGTAATAAAGGTAAGGTGCACAGCACAGTCTCCTGTGCTGCCCAGGTGGGAGACTCTCCTTTCATGATGATGTCTTTCAAAGACAGTATGCAGAATATGAGTTAGAAATTAGACTTCTGTTTCCTAGGATACTCAGATACACATGAGACACTCTTTTCATATCATAAACAGCCCTGTTGGAAATGAAAATTTCCTCTCCAGTCCTGAGTTTAACAGTTATGTTTCAGAACATGGTGATACAGGCAGAAAGATAAAATTAAAAGGCGAGGAAGGCTCAAATGTAGAGGGGTAAAATGGTAGAGGGAAAGAATGAGATGACAGAAGAGTGAGTAGTACAAGAAAATGTAGGGATATAGACAAGAAAGGAAATAAATAAGAACCAGGGGAAGACGCAAATGTCAGAGAAATGGGAAAGAGAACAAAAGCAAAGAGAGAAGGAAAAAGATGGCATTTGTTGCAGGGGTCTCACACAGCCAGCCATGAGGTATGCACATGTCACCAAGTTGGTCCCTGGCTGAAACTACCTGCTCCCCAAACTGTCCAAATCACTCTGCAGCCAGGGCCACACAGCCTGTGGTCTCGTGCTGTCTTGGCCCTCAAAATTTTCTTTTCTCTCCTCCGGTGCAGGAGGGCTACCAACTAGGTCTTTAATTGATGCACATTGGCCACTGGCTGCTTCCTAACTCCCACTGTTCCAGTACTCCTTGAGGCAGAACTGACAGCTGGCTCCCCTGTTTACCTGTTAGAAAGCAGGGACAATGGGATTCCTTTGTTTTTTTTTTTTTTTTTTTTTTGAGACAGAGTCTCGCTCTGTCATCCAGGCTGGAGTGCAATGGTGCAATCTTGGCTCACTGCAACCTCCGCTTCCCGAGTTCAAGCGATTCTCTTGCCTCAGCCTCCTAAGTAGCTGGGATTACAGGCACCTGCCACCACACCTGGCTGATTTTTGTATTTTTAGTAGAGACAGGGTTTCACCATGCTGTCCAGGCTGGTCTCGAACTCCTGATCTCTTGATCTGCCCACCTCAGCCTCCCAAAGTGCTGGAATTACAGGTGTGAGCCACCACGCCCGGCCAACAATGGGATTCTCAGAGCAAAAAGACAATTAAGGAAAACAGCCCTATTCTGTGCTCCCGTAACGCATCCACCTCCATCACTGCCCTAACCACATCCTAGAGAAATTCTGTTTTCTCATCTGTCTCTCCCACTAAATCTGAAACACCTCTAATGGAGGCACCATTTTACTCATCTCTACCCCCAAAACCTAGCCCAGTGACTGGCAAGTAAGAGGCACTCAGTAAAGGCTTGATGAATTGAATTTGAATTGCACTGATGAAATTAATATATTTGTTGAAACAGAGGTCAAAAGGAGAGAACATCAAGGAAATCCTAGAACTTACTGTGAGAGGAATAGGGTAGCAAGCTGGGATAGTATTCAAACATACATGTGTTTGAGTACATAGGAGAATACTGGGAATCTATCCTCAAGCATTTAAGAGTCTAATGAGGATCTTTTAATATTCTTTTTTTAAAATTTTAAGTTCCAAGGTACATGTGCAGCATGTGCAGGTTTGTTACATAGGTAAATGTGTGCCAGGGTGGTTTGCTGCACCTGTCAACCCATGACCTAGGTATTAAGCCCAGCATGCATTAGTTATTTCTCCTGATGCTCTCCCTCCCCCTCTCCCCACCCCATACCCCTGAGAGGCCCCAGTGTGTGTTGTTCCCCTCCCTGTGTCCACATGTTCTCATCATTCAGCTCCCACTTATGAGTGAGAAAGTGCAGTGTTTGGTTTTCTGTTCTTGTGTTAGTTTGCTGAGGATAATGGCTTCCAGTTCCATCCATGTCCCTGCAAAGGACATGATCTCATTCCTTTTTTTGGTTGCATAGTATTCCATGGTGTATATGTACATCTTCTTTATCCAGTCTATCACTGATGGGCATTTGGGTTGATTCCACATCTTTGCTTTTGTGAATAGTGCTGCAATGAACATATGTGTGCATGTATCTTGATAATAGAATGATATATATTCCTTTGGGTATATACCCAATAATGGGATTGCTGGGTCAAATGGTATTTCTGGTTCTAGATCTTTGAGGAATCACTACATTGTCTTCCACAATGGTTGAACTAATTTACATTCCCACCAACAGTGTAAAAGCATTCCTATTTCTCTGCATCTGTTGTTTCTTGACTTCTTAATAATCACCATTCTGACTGGTGTTGAGATGGCAATATTCTTGAAAGACTCTTACTGAGGACTGGACAGATCCTGTTCTGTGGGATCTTCCCAGTTCTCAGTCAGAAAGCTAGAGAGAAAGAGGAAAGAATGGAAACTCAGAAGTTAAAGACTTGTCTCCCAGTAAAGCTTAAGTTTTGAGGTACATACAGTTAAGCAAAACTATGGGCTTTGTAAGTACCAGGGCTTAATCAGGAGTCTACTGGAAAAGTAAAGAGTAGAAAACAGCCCTTGACTCTCAGTCTAGTGGAAGTAGACAGACACATAAAAGAAATAATTATAACACACCATGAAGCATTATAACAGAGTCATTTACAAAGTGCTATGAGAATGGGAAACACCACAGTGACAAATGCAGGGTGCTTGCTGTCTGTTAGCATTTTCAAATGGTATGTCATTAAATCTTCAAAATTTTCCTCATATTGCTATTGTCTCCATCTCATAAAAGAGCAAGCCAAAGCTTAGAAAAAATTAAATTGCTAATAAATGGCAAGACCAGGAATTAAAGTCAGTTCTCTTCTGATGTCAAAACCAGTCCTTTCCCCACTCTGCCATTATGCTGTGCAATGTTTGCCCGGCGCTGGGCAGATTCACTGTTCTTTAGTCCAGTGTGTTGCTAAAAATACCAAGGTCACAGTTTTGGTCTCCAAACGGGCAAGTGAGCATTCTTCCCTTCATTCTAAGGCCACAAATCACCAAGTGCCACAGATCACTTGCCATGTCTCTCTCTCTCAGGGCCAGGCTCCATGCACCTCTCCTAACTATTACGTACAAAAGCAGCTTAATGGCAGGTGATGATTGCTGCAATATTTCTGTACACACACATGGACACACACACACACACACACCACAAAATCAGAGTGGGGCCACTGAGAACAACTCCAATTTTGAGTTAATAAAAGCCTAAGCTCTCCGCTGTCCCAAGAGGCATATGTCTGTGCTCCTCAAGGGCAGAAGCGTATTTTCCCTTTCTTTTGTCACTATAGGCACACAGCCTGGTGGAAAGGTTTGTACACAGAAGGATGCTTAATGCCCACTTTGCTCCCACAGCAGAGGACAGTTGGAGAGTGCACTCAGCCCTCTGACCACCACCAGCACAGGTATCATGTTCGGCACACAGTCAAGTTCAATAACTATTTCCTGTTAGAGATCATGGCTCAGCCCTACCTTGAATGTTTTTACTTTTAGGTGTCAGCAAGTAGGAAGAGAATGGAGATTGATACAATCCTGATGATGCAGCACAAGTCTTTCCCGTTCTGGCCATACTGCAGTGGCACAGCAGAACAGAAGACAGAGGTAATGCTCTGGGCAATAAGAACCACATCATCTCTCCCCAAATTAGTCACCCAAAGAATTCTCCAACCTTGCATTCCCTTTGACCTTGGGGTTTCTTTCCTAGCCTCCTTGTCAATCCAGGTCTATAATCTCTTTTCACAGGCATATTCCACTGTGCAAATCCATGCCCGAAAATACCCTGAAACAGTGGTCATAGGTTCAGGGTTGCCAGCTAAAATGCAGGACACCCAGTTAAGTTCGAATTTCAGATAAATATTTTTTAGTGCAATATTTATATAATGCATGGAATATTCGTTATTTATCTGAAATCTAAAATTCAAATTTAACTGGATGTCTTATATTTTTATTTGCTAAATCTGACAGTTACAGTTAAGTAGTGATCAGCAAAGACCAGATAAAGAGCTCCCTTCTTAGTCATTGCCCAAGCCCTAGACAAAATTTCCAAGTTCTCTTCTGAAAGGAGACACAAGCCAGAGGTCTTTCACCATTAGGTCCAGCATGTCTCCCAAGCTCCAGAAATTACCCACATCAATATCAACGGAGAACTTTAAGTTTTTGAAAGACAGGCTCTTCATCAGCACCTGTGAGAAAAGGCTAACACTAGCAAAGGATGTGAGATGTTTAACCAGCCCATGTGATGAGGAGGCCATGAGGAGGCAGCAAGGGACTTAATATAAGCTGAATTCCCAACACAAAGTTGAGTCAGAATATTATTCCCATGGGTAGTTGACATAAATGAGTTGCTGTGTCTATTCAAAAACATTCCATAAGTGGTTGATTCCTTTATCTATCATTCCACTTTACCTGTCATGTCCCTTCCTTTAAATCTCTTGGATTCACTTCTCACTCTCCAGCCTCCCTCCTACCTGGAATGCTTCTCCTTTGCCTTCTCTCCCCTGCCTAAACAATTTGATTCAGACCTCACGGCCCAGATGACATTCTACTTCCTCCTTGGAAAAGGTCTACAACCAAAAGCTAGTTGAACTAGGATTCTGAGAGAGGGGTAAGGCACACGCTCTCCGGTCACACTGGCTAGTTTCAAATCCCAATTCCGTCACCTATACTAGCTATCAGGCCTTTTGCAATTGCCACATTGAGCTATAGTTTTCCTACCTGGAAAAAAGGGATAGTGCCTTCCTAAGAAAGTTAAAACAAGGATTAAAAAAAATAATGCTTGTAAAGTTCTGGACGTAGCACTGATTTACCATGGAGTTTCTTGGTCATAAACAACAGAAACAGATTTTAACTGTCTTAAACTGCAGACCCATCAGCTCCATCCCTCCAAAAACGTATACTGAGAAGATACCAGGAATTCACAGAATTGAGGGGATATTGGAAGACCAGGCTGGGAAAAAAGGAAAGCAGAAACCTTGTTGGGGCAGGGATATCCAGGTCCTAACTGAGAAATCTGTGATTGTTGCCTGTTATGGAATAAGAGACTTTGCAGATGGGATTAAGGATCTGGTGGTGGAAAGAATAGCCTGGATTATCCAGGTGGACCCAAGGCACAATCACAGGTGCCCTTATAAGAAAAAGGCAGAAGACTGACTACAGAGAGAGAAGGCAATGTAAGGACAGAAGTGAGTTATTCTCCATTTGTCTCTGAAGATGGAGGAAGGGCCAAAGAACACAAGAATGAAGCTCTAGAAGCTGGGAGAGGCAAAGAAATGAACTCTCTCTCCTAAAGCCTCCGGAGGAGAGATGGGAAGCACGACCCTGGATTTTAGCCTAGTGAAAGTGATTTTAGACTTCTGTCTTCCAGAACTGTAAGAAAATACACATGTGTTGCTTTAAGCCACCAAATTTGTGGTCATTTGTTACAGCAGCTATAGGAAACTAATACACTTGGCAAAGGTCAGAGATTCTGGGAAATCTGATTCTTAGGCCACTGTGGCTATTGGTATGAATATAAACATCAACTGTCTTGGTGTTGCAGCATCATCAGCTTAAGAGTAAAGTCAGAAGAAGCACGTGGTCAAGCTTAAGTCCCCCTGCACCCAAATCCCCTACCACTTCCAAGGTGAGCAAGACTCCCCCCAGGAACACACACAATAAGATTATCCCGAAAGGGAAAGCAGGGGCCACTGAGGAAGCTGAATGAAGAAAAACTTTAAAAAAAAAATGTCTACTACAGTTCGGCCCACAGAAAATAATCAGGTGTTGCAGAGGAAAAAGAGAAATAATATATCAGTTTTCTTATCTATAAAATGAAATGATCAGATAAAGGGACCTCCCGGACCCTTCCTGGCTCTAACTCTGTGAGCCAACACCTACCCTGATGGTGCTATGCTTCTGTAGCTCACACCAATCTCCCTTCCTCTCAACATCCGGAGAGCTGCTCTATGTTTAACTCCCAATTACATACAGTTCTTATATCTTAGAACATGGGTCTGACCATTAATGAGTCAGATCCTCGCAACTCAGTTCAAAACCTGCTCCTTGATGACAGAAACCATCTTTCACATTTCCACACACTATGGCTCCTTCTGGAACAATATACAACAGTAATGCTCTAGAAATGCCCTTCACTCAAGGAGAAGTGGGTGTTGATACATTTCCAATTGCAGCAGATTAGCTGGACTCATCCACAGATGCATCCACGGAGCTGTGACTGGGCCCATGACACCTAATAATTGGATATCCAAATTGAAGTGGGTATAGCCACATGTGTAAGTAATTATGATCTATCAAAAATCTACTGAATTACACATGATGTTTTGCTCTCCATTTCTTTTAAATAAATTACTAGAAGTGTGATTTCATTTGGGAATCAATTTCTGGAGACTTTACTTCATTTTATTTTTTAAAAAGTCCCTGTGTATTAAACTGTTCACATAGAGATAAGCCAAAGAAAATCAACTTGACCAAAATATATCTGAGGGAAGAGGATGAGGGTGGGAAAGGTGTAAAAGATGTCAAGCCCAGCCTGGATGTCTGCAAGCTGCCTCTTCCTCCCCACCTACTCTGCTGGGACCCCTTGATGGCATCGGGCTTAGCTCCATCCCAGAGCCCAGGACTCACTCTACAATCGAGATACTTACTGACCATGTGCCACCAACAGGCCCTGGCATTACAGTAGAGAACAAGATGGTGATCATGGCTGTCCTCACAATACTTAATGAAAGAGACATACATTAAATAGGTCTCAATTATGGTAAGTGGAAGGTCAGGGAAGGAAGCTTCACTGTGGAAGTGGCAGGTGAGCTCAAAGGTGAAGCTGGAGTAGGTCGGAGGAAACAATGTGGGAAGAGCACCCCAGATGCAGAAAAAGGCCTGCACAGAAGGTCTTGAGGCACAAAGGAAACAAGCATATCTGAAAAACTGAAATAAGGTTGGTGTGACTGAAACCTCATGAATCAGGGGAGAGTAGACAGTAAGGAGTCCAAAGCGGGCCAGGCACAGTGGCTCACGCCTGTAATCCCAGCACTTATGGAGGCCAAGCTGGAGGAATTGCTTGGGCCCAGGAGTTCAAGGCCAGCCTGAACAACATGGCGAGAACCTATCTCTACAACTCTCTATACAAAAATACATAAAAATAAGCTGGGCATGGTGGCATGTGTCTGTAGCCCCTGCTACTTGGGAGGCTGAGGTGGGAGAATCACGCCACTGCACCCCAGCCTGGGCAGCCGAGTGAGACTGTCTCAAAAATGAATGAATAAATGAATGAATGAACGAAAAACAGAGTCTGGAGATACTGGGAAATGTCACAGAAGGAAAACTTTTTAGGCTGTGTTAAGGTTTTGGACCAAGCCCGGCAGTGTTCAAATAACTCCAGGCTTAAACTTGGTGATGGAACACCAGGTTAACCACACTGTTACTCTGAGCTCAAAATAATTTTCCTGATTAATCATTGGTCTTTTACCTTCTCCCCAAGCCCCAGCCCCAGTTGCTACAACTGGGTGTTTACCTTGGTCTTTGTACCTGAACTAATGCCACTTTCTCTAGCCCCATAGGCCATTCCTGGGGCGGCTGCTGCTGGCTGCCTTCTCTGCAGCAGCCTTCCCAACAACATGCACGCTGGGGAGGCCAGGCAGCTCTCCAGACTCCCCTGCGGGTGAATCTAGATTCGTGTAAGCAAATCATCCACCGTCCTGGGTAGTGACTGGTTTAGGAATGAGCAGGTAAACAGGTAATGAAACTCAGGCCCCTGAGTTAGAACAGAAAATACACTTTGGGCTTCAATTGACTTATGTTCTAGAACAAAGGTAAAAGCATATAAAGTGGTGATTTTCAAGCTTTTTTGATCATAGCCAACATTAAGCAATATATTTTACATCATAAGCCAGGATGTATATATATACATACATAAAATTACATAATGTTTCATAAAGCAATACTCTATTTGTGTGATGTACTCATATTTTCTCTTCAATTCTTCCTTAGTTAAGGTTAATGCTGGTTTTAATCAACTAAATTAATTTCATGACCCTCCAATGGAGCTGATCCACAGTTTGAAAAACCAACCTCTGCAGAACACAAGGCAGACCAATATGAATGGCTGCTTTAATAGCACCACGCAGCTTCTTGATGTTATCCCAGAATGATGAAACAGTTTGCCTTGAAAGCTTTTGCTGTGCTTTTCCAAGAACCACAAATACAGCATTCTAGAAGAGAATCTGTTCCTTCTTATGCTACCTGAAGCAACAACATCTTGCTGCCCTCCAGAATGGACAGTCTTAAAGCTTTCTCTCTCTCTCTCTCTCCCTGCCCCACCGGCCCTTTCACACACGCTTTAAAACTGGCATGGGGCAGTGACCTGTTTCTGATTTGTTTTTGACTGGTTGGTTGGTTTGGAGTTTCTTTTGTTGCTGTCCATTTGTTTGTTTGTTTTACGGCTTGGTGGTGTATATTGCTCAGTACATAACGCTCTGAGTTAATTTATGGCCAAACTGGAGCACGGACTTTCTTCTAAGACCACAGGCAATATATAGCAGCTAAGAAGCCCTGATATTTCTTAAGAGGATGAGAAGGGGAGTAGAGTTACCTTGCCCTCTCCAAGAGAGATCTGTGCCATTGCTAGGAGGGAATAAAGAGTACTGTATTTAACAAAAGTAAGGCAACCCCTTCTGGAATTTAAAATGGCATTCCTAATTAAATTTCAGAAAAATCCTAGTAGGTATGAAGTGGTCTCAATATATGCCTTTTGATGAGAATAAAAATCATGGCCTAAAATTCCTCTCTTTCATTCCCCACCAAAAGAAAGCTCAACAATCAAAACCACCACACTAAGAAGAAGAGGTTGTACTGATGTTTGGGGACAGACAATTGGTGGTAGGGAGCTGCCTTATGCATGGTAGTAGTATATTTAGCAGCATCCCTGGCCTCTAACCACTAGATACCAGTGGCAACCCCTCCTGTCAACCCCCTCCCACCTCACCCAGCAATGACAACCAACAATATCTCCAGATATTGTCAAAAGTCCTCTGGGAAGCAAAAATCACCCCTAGTTGAGAACCACTGCTATAGGGGAACCTCTCAGATAGAAGTTCCTTCAAAACTGAGAAATGCTTAATAGCCTGATTAAAGGCAACAGCATATGTTTCACATTAGTCCCTATTCACACTGGGAGAAAACACACACAGCTCCTCTTTCTGCTTTCTTCTTGAAACACCTCCTCAGAGCATGAAGCTTGGCCCCAACATGTCTCCAAAGGGAGCCTTCATCTCACCTTACCCTCAAGAAGAGGTTCCCCCAAAGGATGCCAGATAAAGAATACAGAAATAAAGAGTTTTGTTTGCTTAACCTCAGTATAATAAAACAAAGGTCAAGTTCCTACCAATGGTCCTGGGTTTCCTTCTCTTTTCTGAGAAAGTCCCTGATTATGCACTCAGACATAGCTAGGAGAAATGCCAAGAGATGGAGAAAAACTCTGTCATTCAGGCCCAGGTGATGATGACAAAAAGAAAAATTTCTTATTGTTGTTTCACAGTTTACATAGCCCTATTCCATACAGGTACTACTATCCCAATTTTATAAGTTTGAGAATTAAGGTTCAGAGAGAGAAACTAGCTAGCCCCAGGTCACCGAGATAATACATGATCAAGCTGAGACTCAAACCTAGAAATTTAGATTCCAAATTTGGAGTGCTTTCAAAAGCTACGAAAGATAATGGCTAACAGCTAGTAATATATCCCAAAGGCACATATATTTGACAAATACATTCTCTAGGACAACCAGAGTTGCCTCTCTGCAGAGCTTTATGGTGTCCTATGATTGCAGCATCATATGAATGTTACCAAAACTGTGCTTCAGAGAGTTGACAAAGGAAAACTGCTGAAGAGGGAAATCCCACATTATAAGAAATCATTTACATAAATACATGTTCTTTGAGTTGTTTTTCTAGTAGTGGTGAGGGATTTCTGTTGCTCTACCACACACACACTTTCTCTCCACAGGTACCCCCCAGGACCAGGAACAAGCAGTTGTGAGATGGCTAGTCAGGGATAGAGCAGGACACAGCTGAAGACCAGGATCCAGCTAATTATCCATGTGGGAGCCACACCCCCAAAAGTGGCCTTGTTACAAGATACACTAATGAACTCCAGTATCCAAGTTCCATGATTAGTTATGTAATCCAACACTGCCCACAAAAAATATACACCTATTGTTTTTACTACCAGTCCCTCCTCTTCCTCTGACAACAATACTTCATCCCTAAGGTCTTTCCAAAAATTACAATGCTCTTACATGACACTGATGGCCACAGTTAACAGGATCAAGGGCAGGAAGTTCCTTCCCTGGATGTTTGAAGTTAGGACCAACAGTTTGGTTGATCTCTTCTGAAGCAGCTGAAGCCATAAGCTAAAAGGCTCAAGAGCTGTTGCTATCCATGTTTTCTCTTCCAGAAGAAAACTGGCTACAGTGAGAAAGAAGAATAAAGCCAGTCTTACAGGGCCAAGAGGGAATGAAAAGAGGAAGGAATTCGGGTGGACCTGGAGCCCTATTCCTGCAGTTCCCAAGGCCTATTTTCTAATTCTGCCTGCAGTGTGACAGTTCTGTGAAACGTCATTTCCCTGAAAAGCCCCTCCTTGCTCAAACTAGTCCAAGTGAGGTTTCTGTCACTCACAATAACCCACTTGCCTATTCTATTTAGCTAATACCATCTAGATAAGAAACCAAAGTGAAAGATGGTATAACTGGCATGGCCAGACTTATAAGAGCCTCAAAGGACAGGCTGACTTTCTTCTTATGGGTAAACGCACCCAGTGACTTAAGGTGATGCCAATGCTCACTGACCACTCCAAAAATCCTAGGGCCCTTAAAAATTATGCTAAATCTACTCTGCCTGTGCTCTATAAATGGAACAGCAAAGCCTAGGTGACAGCACATCTCTTTACAGCATGGTTTCCCGAATATTTTAAGCCCACTGTTGAGACCTGCTCAGAAAAAAATTAAAAAAAAAAAAAGATTCCTTTCAAAATATTACAGCTCATTGACAGTGTACCAAGAGTGCTGATGGAAACAAAGATTAATGTGGTTTTCATACCTGCTAACACAATATCCACTCTGCAGTCCATGGATCAAGAAGTAATTTCGACTTTCAAGTCATACTATTTAAGAAATAACATCTCAGAGGACTACAGCTGCCATAGATCGTGATTCCTCTGATGAATCTGGTCACAGTCAACTGGAAACCTTCTGGAAAGGACTCACCATTCTGCACGCCATTAAGAACATTCATGATTCATAGGAAGAGGTCAAAAGACCAACATAAACAATAATTTGGAAGAAGTTGATTCCAACTCTTATGTATGACTTTGGGGAGTTGAAGACTTCAGTGGAGGAAGTAACTAAAGATGTGGCAGGAATAGCAAGAGAACTAGAATCAGAAGTGGAGCCTGAAGATGTGACTGAATTGCTGCAATCTCATAAAACTTTCACAGTAGGAATTGCTTCTTATGAATAAGCAAAGAAAGTAGTTTCTTGAGACAAAATCTACTCCTGATGAAGATGCTGTGAACATTGTTAAAATGACAACAAAGGATTTATAATATTACATGAAATTAGTTGATAAAGCAGCAGCAGAGTTTGAGAGGACTGACTCCAATTTTGAAAGAAATTCTACTGTGAGACAAATGCTATAAACCAGTATCACAAGCAACAGAAAAATATTTCATGACAGGAAGAGTCAACGGATATAGCAAAGTTTGTTCTTGTCTTATTTTAAGAAATTTCCACAGCCACTCCATCCTTTAGCAACCAGCAACCTGATCTGTCAGTAGCTATTAACATCCAGGTAAGATCTACCAGGAACAAAAAGATTACAACTCGCTGAAGGCTTAGATGATCATGAGCATTTCTTAGCAATAAAGTATTTTTATGATATGTACATTGTTTTTCATATAACGCTACTGCATACTTAACAGACTACACTATATGTATAAGTTACACTATAGTGCAAACATAACTCTTATATGCACTGGAAAACCAAAGAATTCATGTGACTTTCTTGAGATACTTGTTTCACTGCAGTGGTCTGGAGTCAAACAACCATTCTCTGAGGTATCCTTGTACATGAAAAACAAGGAAAAACCCAAAACCATGTACCTGGCATGGAGCCAGTATACCAATTAGAGAGTGTGTAAGCTTTTTTCTTGATGTCATCTTAGCAAGTGTCTTAATCCCTAAGATATTGAAATGATGCTTCCTTTTCCCCTTCTGGAAGACTGAAAAATTTACTCATTCATGATCCTTGAGCAAGCCAGAGTCCTCTTCTCATGACATCAAACACTGACAAGTGTGGGTTAACACTGAATGGAAAGCTGTCCAAAGAGATCTTTCAAAGTATGAGGAAAAGAGAAACTCAGGCAATAAAACTCTACTTTTTCATAGTGTTGTGTGGTATTGGGGTACAGGGGCCCTTTTTTGGGCAGTCTGGGAAATATCTGGTTTAAGGAATCTGTTTGAATTTATAAAAACCTCAAATAACTCTTTCAGACAAATCACAGATCTGTAAATTTTAGACAAAAATATATATTTTTCCATTGTTCTGCTTTCCTAGTTCTGCCTATGATGCCTGAAAAATTGATTTGCATGACAGGCATATGCCACCCGCCTCCTAGGATGACAAGTATTTAAAAGAAAATACTCAGACAATTCCCCATACTTGCATAGAAGACAAACCTACAATTACAGTGCTTGATGAAGAGGCAACCATAAAGTTTTATAAAATATCAACTGTCTGTTGAGCCTCAAAATGAACGAGAGCTATTTGTCAGAGAAAACAAAATGCTTTTTATTTCAGAGTTATTAAGTCAAAATTCATTCTAGTACTTCTGAGTCATATCACATCCCATACCATCTATTTGGAGTACAATAAAATATAAGCAATTTTAATAATTAAAAAGAATTGTGCCTATATACAGGAACTGTTTGTTGCCCAAATATATTTGATAGAGATATTCAAGCACGAAGTAAGTGCTCTTAATTGTACTTTCATTGTGAACACATAAAATGCTGAGTTGTTAGAGGAATCAAGAGGTTACTCTCACAACAGGGAAACTAAGTGGCATGGCCATTTTCTCAGAGAGGAATTTAAAAGAACACCTTTTTCTATGTATTAGGAACAACAGAGATGTCTGCCTCTCACAGAATTGCTGACACCCAGTGTCCAAGTTTAACTTGAGGGCAAAAATCTTTCTCTTCAACTCTGAAGTTATTTTTACCTTGCCAGCTATGCAAATTAACTCATGACCTCTGAAAATGAAAGAAACGAGGCTAAGACCAAGTTAAGATTTTATGAAAATACTGTAAAATGCTGATCCTGGCATGGAGCACCACATACTCTAGAACTAACCCTGTAGAGATACAGCCATGGCAAATTTCTATGTCAATCCAGCATCAAAAAAGGCAAGGGATAGATGACTCACAAAAGAAGAAACACAGACTGTTTAATAATAGTATGAAAAAAAGTTCCATTGCATTATAATCAAACAAATTCCAATTAAGACAACACAATGGCCTGTCATACCTATTAAACTACCACCACTAGGACAGTGAATTGGTGCAATGGCTTTGAAGAGCTGTTGAACTACGGGCATATAAGGACGGTGAAGATGTTCACTCTCTTTGGCCTAGTAGCTTTAGGAAATTATTGTAAGTACACACCCAAAGTGAGCGCAATATTTTCACATACAATGTTGTTCATTGAAGCATTACCTATAATAGTAAAAAAGTTTAAAATCATCTACAACTAAATAATAAAACAAACAACCTAACTAAAAAATGGCCAAAAGAACTGAACAGTCCCTTCAGCAATGAGAGATGAGGAGGGTAAATAAGCACATGAAAAGATGGGACATTATTATCAGAGAAATGCAAATTAAAACCACAATAGTTATTACTACACACTTATTAGAAGGCTAAAAACAAAGCAAACCAAAACAATAAAAAGCCTAATATGCTGCTTAGAACATGGAGCAACTGTAACTCTCATATACCGCTGACCGGAATGCAAAATAATACACCCATTTTGGAAAACAGTTTGGCAGCTCCTTATAGAGTTATACATATACTTACCATTTGATCCAGCAATGAATAGTTATTTATCACAGCTACATTCATAATTGCCCCAAACTGAAAACAACTGAAATGTCCCTTGATTGTTAAATAAACAAATTGTGATCACCCATACAACTGAATACTAGGCAGAAATAAAGAGAAATGAACTATGGATATATGCAGCAACATGGATGAATCTCAAAAGCATTATGCAAAGTACAACAAGTCAAAAAGGCTGTAGACTCCTCATCCCATTTATGACATTCTAGAAAAGGCAAAACTACAAGAACGAAAAACAATCAGCAGTTACTAGAGGCTGGGGATGAAGAGAAAAGATTAACTAGAAAGAGGCTGGAAGGAATTTGGAGGGTGACAGAAATATTCTACATCTACGGTAGTAGTTAGCCAACTATATACATTTGTCAAAACACAGAGTTGTATATCTAAAAAGAATGGATTTTGCTAAATGCAAATTATACCCCAATAAACCCAACTTCAAAAAAAGTCAGTATTAAGATTTTTAATTGTGGTAAACTATACATAACATGAAACTTGCCATTTTAAACCATTTTTAGAGTTCTGTGCCATTAAGAACATTCATATTGTTGTACAACCATCACTACCACCCATCTCCAGAGCTTTTTCATCTGCCCCAACTGAAATTCTATACCATTAAACAATAACTCTCCCCTCCTGGCAGCCCCTGGCAAAAATCTTCTGCTTTCTGCCTATGAATCTGACCACTCTAAGTACCTGATATGAGTGGAATCACATAATATTTGTCCTTTTGTGCCTGGCTTATTTCACTTGGCATCATGTTTCCAAGGTTCATCCATGCTGTAGCATGTGTCAGGCCTACCTTCGTTTTTAAGACTGAATACTGTTCCATTGTATGTACAGATCACATTTTGTTTATCCATTCCTCCATCCGTGAACACTTGGATTGCTTCCACCTTCTGGTTATTGTGAATAATGCTGCTACGAACATGGGTGTACAAGTCTGTTCAAGTCCCTGCTTTCAATTCATTTGGGAACATACCCAGAAGTGGAACTGCTGAATCATATGGTTTAATTTTTATGGTTTAATTTGGTTTATATGGTTAATCATATTATGTTTAATTTTTTGAGGGACTGCCATACTGGTTTTCCACAGGAAGTCCTTAGCGTTTTAACAATAGGGGAATGGTTGAGTAAAGTATGGCGCACTCAATGGAATATTGCACAGCCTTTTAAATGCTATTAAATGTTATTTCTACAGAACTTTTAATACAATGGAAAAGGCATCATATAGTCTTAAGAGCAAAAGCGGTATAACTTTAAAGGAAAAATATTTTATCTAAAATATTAATTCAACAGTGTAAAATACATTTAAAATGAAAAAAGACTAGAAGGAAATATACCAAAATGGTAACAGGGATTGTCTTTAGGTAGTGGCATTACAAGTTATCTGCATTTTCATTACGCTTATCTGTATTTTCTTGATTTTTTTTCCCAATGGAAATATACTCTTTATAATCAGAAAAAAATAAATAAATAAACAAAGCAAGGTTGTTTGCAGTATCTCCCTAACCTTCTAAAGTTGGCAAAAATATTGAGAGCTCTTCACAAAAGTGACTCTTAGTGACCCTGTCTAGGAGAGCCTGGATGGTGAGTTTACATTCATATTAAGAGCTGTAGTACATGTTCTGATTGCTAAATTTCAAAAATGACCAAAGGTCAACAAATACAGAAAAAAATAGTTCTTCCATAATCACTGAGATCCTATTTTAAACAATCAAAACTTTCTAATACCAATGTGGACTGAAGTCTCCTAAAAGAAGTGGTGATCTTTTTTCTCACATTGCAGAGGAACCTCGATGCTCTGCATCCCATTCCTTCAGCAGCTCTGTGAGGACCCCCTCTCCTGTTCTCTCAACTTTTTGTGTGCTCTCTGCTGACACAGCTGTTCCCTGTATCTCTGTGGTCCCTCCCCAGCCTCCTCATTTCCCTGTCCAGCTTCTGAAACTGGTGCCCATTTGTACCCTCTACCTACCCAGCCTGCTGCACCTGGCTGCTGCCCTCCTCACTACGTGAAAATGACTCATTACAGGGCATCAGCGGCCTGTAGGTCTCCAAATTCAAGATGTATTTGGCGGTATTGTATTGCAGCACTTCATAATTCTGTAGTATTTAGTACCCTCTCCTTGAAAGTCCTCCCTTTCCTTCTGAGTTATCCTTTTCTCCTTTGGCTACTCCTCTTCCTCCACTTCCCTTTAAAAGCCACGATTCCTACCATTTCATACTTGCTTTTCCCCACTTTTATTTTCAATCCACACTCACTCCCTAAAAGCCCTCACTGAAACCAAGTGTCCAACTATCACTTGGATGCAAATGACTTCCAGTCTATCTCCAGGACAGACGTCTCTCCTTGCATACATGGTACCCTGCTGGGCATTTCCACTCTCCAATAGCTCCCTACAAGGAGCCTGCACATATTCTGTGCAATCCATTCTTTACACAGTAGAGTGAAATTTCTAGGGTGTAAGTCAGACCAACTTGCTTAAAGCTCCCTAGCTTCTCACTACACTTGCAGTAACAGCCCAAACCTTTCCCAGGAATTCCCAAGCCTTGCAAGATTCAGGCTGTCTCCACTGATCTCTGTGATCTGGGCACAACAGCCTTCTGTGTTTCTTGAATGTTCCAGGCTTAATTGTTTCAAGGGCTTTGCTAGTCCTCCTGTTTGGAGCTCTCTTGGTCTCACATCTTCACATGGCTGTTTTCTTCTCATCCTCCAGGTCTCAACTTAAATGTCACCTCTTCTGTCTTTCCCAAAAGACCGTCTTGTATGAACTCTATAGCTTCTTCTCTGTTAATAGCTTCATTTCTCTATCTCTACTGCCAACGTCCTCATAATTTTTCACAAGAATACCTACTGGTTTCTCTCTGCCTCCCTGCCCCTTCCTCCCACATTCTTCTCTCCAGACCTTTACTAGAGTGATCTTTCTAAAATCCAAGTCTGGCTTGTAGCTTCCCATTTAAAATCCTCCAATCCCTCCATGCTGACTTTAGACTAATGTCATGATCTGGCTTCCGCCTTGTCTTCCAGCCTCTTGCCACGCCTCCACATGCCACCCCCAAGTCACCTGAACTACTTTTGGTTTCCTGCAGGTGCCCAGCTTTCACATTGCAGGGCTTTCGCACACACCTCACCTTGGCTAGGTTTAAACTGCTCCTCCTCAACACTGTTCAGCATGCACTTGCTTCAGGAAGAGTTCCCAAACCACCCTTTCCCTCAATCTTCTATCTTACAATTCAATTTTCTTATCTGTTTTTCCCTACTAGACTGAGTTCTCTCAGGGCAAAGCCTGTGCTACCTTTCCAGTATAATACAAACTAAGGTGCTTAACATGTGGTAGGTACTCAATAAATGTATGTGGAAGGAAAGGGTGAACTGATAAACTTCAAGTTGGATATGATCTTAGAAAACATCAAGCCGAAACTCCAGGAACACAGTGTTCCTGGGCGAAGCTCATCCCAGTATCTACATGTACTCTTGCAGTGAGGGCAGCACAGCCCATCCCTGAACTTGGAGCTACACAGAGTAACCTTCTCTTAGTGTAGCTTCAAGATTGTCCTTCAAGTATTCCAAGACAAATGTCATTTGCTCCTGGAATTATTCTCTTCTCCAGGTCTACGTCCTTACTCCTTCTCTCATCTCCCTGTAACTCACTCTTTAGATCAAACCCTAGTTATTCTGGACAATTGCAAGGTAGTGCCTATTTCAAAAACACTGCAGAGGCAGTCTGGCCAGAGCTGAACTTAAAAGTGGGACAGTCTGAATCTTACTCAAGGCCTGGAACCCTGGTCACAGCAGGCCCAGAGGCCTTTTGGCAGCAATCTCACTTTCTTAACATAACCAGAGTCCTTTCCCCACAGAGTGCCGCTAAGCCAGCTCTACCCTCTCCTCTCATGAGCACTGAGATCTGTGGATGGTTTTTGCCCAGAGGATAACGTGAGCAAAGCTATGCTTTAGGAAGGTCTCCCAGCAGTGGTTGGGAAAGTAGACAGGAAGAGGAGAGATGCTGGGCCAAGGGAGCAAAGCAAGTTGGAGGCTCAGCCACAGCCTGATGCAAGGGCACAGGGTTCTGAACTCAGAGGCAATCACTGGGGTGAAAAGGAAGTTCATTATCTGTATCTTCCCAGAGTCTGAGTACTTGGCATGCCAAGAGGATACACCTGCTCCACACAGCTGTCAGCAAGAAGACTGTTCAAATAGCTAAAGCTGTCAGAAGGAATGGAGGCAGGCACTGAACGGCAAAGGGTGATCACAGTAACATTAGAGCTCCTGGTGGCATTTTCCAGAGGGCAAAACAAAGGCTGTACAGAAAACTCAGTAGGTGCTCCTGAGTAACACACAGAGGCTCCACAGCAGCCCTTTCTATGGATCCCACCACATCTGTCACTGGCTCCTCCCCATGCCCTTCCAAGCAATCTCATAATCAGGTACTTTGTACAGCACAGCCAGAAAAGTCCTGCTAGGGACCTGCAGGGCTGAGCCTTCCAGAAGCCAGCACCCAGGTGACAGGGAGGAAGGTGGTGGGAATGTTGATCCCATACACTCCCCAACATGCTCCCCAAAATGACACCCAAACACTCCCCAAGCTCCCACCAAAATCCCTTCTCCCAGGGCCAAGGAGACAGAGACCCATGCCTCAGCTCCCCATTCCCACACTGCAGGATGTTCACAGCCTGCTGATCTCACCTTCTCTGACACAGTTACGAAAAGGGGAGGGAGAGAAAGTACTAAAAATTCTGTGTGAACTCTAGGAAAGGCTATAAACTAGCAAATTATCCCCGGTTCTCTTTCCAAACCCACGTTTCACACTTCTCTGTAGCAGCAGCAGCCACGCTGAACACACTTTGATCTTCGCTCTGTAAATGAGAAACCTGAGCCCCTCAGAACTGGAAGCTTTAGCATTCCATGACCTCAATATGACCACAGTGCCCTCCTGCCCCAACTTCTTCCCATCAGCCCCAAAATGTGGTCTGAGGCCGTGCACCCTCTAAGCAAATGCAATATAAGAAGGAGATCCTCAATACAAAGTGATCTTTCTTTGGGGAAGAAGGTCCTGCTGGGTATCATGGAAGAAGCACAATCAAAGATCAATGCTCAGGGGATTCTTTGGAGATGTGCTACCCAGGGAGACAGGCCGGCCTGCTCCACCCTCTGCCTCCCCCTCCCACAGGGGCCCCTCTCTGAGTCCCTTTCAGCAGTTAACAGCTACTGTGATTGTAAAGGGAGCCTGAAATTTTGCTTTCTTATTTATATCCTTGCTCTAGAGGGGGTTGTTGTGGAAACCTGAGGAAGCAAAAGTACCTTTCAGGAAGACTTTGGAATAAAAATGTATGAGAAATTGCTGTCCTGGGGTCAGTAGTATTTAGCATAAATCCCTCACCAAGGTGTGCTGCACCCCATCCACTCCAGAGGGACCAGGGGTGTCACTGCCATGCTGCAAGACATCTAGTAAGAAGATGCCCTGGGCTACTCTAGTCTATAACGAATTTGAAGCCAGAAAACCCATCCTGCATCCTTACACTGCAGCATCCTTCACTTTGGCTGTATCCTCCAGTGAAGGAGGACACACGGTAACCATCACTGGCACAACAAAGGAGGTGACAATAGCTAGAGAACTAGGCACATCTTTGTTATCCCAAAATCATTTGCTGGTCTAAGACCATGTTTTCATCAGTTTCAGAACATTTCATGCCTTTACATAGAGTTTAAAGAACAAAGATGGGAGAAGTTTTTCTGAACTTCTTTCTAGCCTTCCTCTTCATAAAGCTTAAGAAAGGCTGCATGACTTTCAGACTGGCAGGAGCCACAGTTCAACTGGAAAAGAATTCTCCCTTCACTTATTCAGTCATTCATTCCTGCATACACATATAATTACAACATATTACATTATATTTACATAAATACATCATCTTGTATTTCCCGCCCCTTAGAGTTTACAATGTAGTGGATCACATCTTCCAAATGCCAAGACCAGGGATGGATGAATGACTGCTGGCTCTACTGAGTTTATGCACCATTAAGTTCTGACCTATTCCTTCGTGCCTTAGTTTTCCCAATGAGAAAATGGGGCGGCAGGTGCCACGGGGGGAAAGCTGGTTGTTCTCTGTATGTAGCCCTCCCTTCCACAGTAACATCAGAAGAAATCACAGGTGGCACCGGATTAGCCTGCTGAGGCTGGGGGGAGGGTGGAAGAAAAGAAGAAAATAGAACTCTATGTATATTGTGCCCTCTGACCAGGATCGGTATGTCTTGTTCCTGTAATGATTTCTGCTGATCAGAAGGTGGGAAAGATTCGCTCTGGATGAGAGACCTCTAGAAGCATACCTTTTCCTCCTAGAGTCTGAAATTCCATTTCTTCCACTTCAAGCACAACTCAGGGGGCAAGAGCTGATAGGTATACCCCTTTCTGGATCTAGTGACGAACATTCAGTCATATCTCTGAGTGTCTTATATTTTCTAAAAATCTAAAAGGGGGAGGACAAATTCTTTTAAAAGTGAAACTTGGATAGGAGATATTACTAGTAGGAACACTTAACCATTTTAAACAACAATGACTCAAATATGTCTGCAACCTTGAAATCTGAGAAGCACTTTTACATGAACATTCTCCTATATGAGCATCTCAGCATCTGTGGAAATATTCTGCATAGGGATTATTATCCCCATTTGGAAGAGGAGAAGACCAGAGCTCAAGGTTGAGTGATCTGCTGTTGGTTTCACTGATAAAAAGCTGCCATAGAGCCAGACTTGAACCCAGCCTGCAGCTCCCAAATTAAATGCTCACTTAGATCCAGCATTGATAAGACATCCAAACCAGCAGCTTGTAAGAAACTGGGGATAAAAACAGAGGCCTTAGAAACCTGAGCAAATGTCTTGATTCCAAACAGAAGACTCTACAATGATAACCAGTAAGCTGTCAATCCCAGGAGAATTCAGCAGTACATCAGTACACAGTGTATGAGCAACGAGAAAGCAGGATGATCAAACAGTGCACTGGACAAGCTTAGCTCAGTGCCTGGTACAGGCTGGGGCTCAGCAAATGTGAGGATAATTAGTATCACTATTGGCATTGTTTCTTATTATTAGGAATTAGCATGAGATTTATTGGAATAAACTGATCCAAGCTAACCTTGTTTCTTTTTTTAAATGGGTTATTGGACAAACAGACTAGGAAAATGCTAAAGATATGGTACCCTGGATTTCAGCAAGCTGCTTGACAAAAATCTCATATGCTACACCGACACAATGGTAGACAAAACCCCTGGGTGAGTTTGTCCCATTTGAACAATCATTCCAAAATTATATGGATTACTCAATAAAAACTAAGTTCAGGCTGGGTGCAGTGGCTCACATCTTTAAACCCAAGCACTTTGGGAGGCGGAGGTGAGAGGATCACTTGAACTCAGGAGTTCAAGACCAGCCTGGGCAACATGGCAAAACCTCATCTATACAAAAAAATAAAACTAAAAAAAATAGCTGGGCATGGTGGAGTGTGCCTGTAGTCCCAGCTACTAGGGAGGCTGGGATGGATCCCTGGAGCCCAGGAGGTCAAGGCTACAGTGGGCTGTGATCTCGCCACTGCACTCCAGCCTGCACGACAGAGTGAAACCCTATCTCAACAAAAAACACTAAATTCAAATACTGACTTTGCTATTTAGAGCCTGTGTGACCTTGAGCAACTTATTTTACCTCTCTGTGCTCTGCTTTCTTATCAGTAAGATCATGATAATGATATTAATCATCTCAAAAGACCAGTGACTACATTAAAAAACTTATCCACCATGATCAAGTCGGCTTCATCTCTGGGATGCAAGGCTGGTTCAACATACGCAAATGAATAAACATAATCCATCACATAAACAGAACCAATGACAAAAACCACATGATTATCTCAATAGATGCAGAAAAGGCCTTTGATAAATTCAACAGCCCTTCATGCTAAAAACTCTCAATAAACTAGGTATTGATGGAACCTATCTCAAAATAATAAGAACTATTTATGTCAAACCTATAGCCAATATCACACTGAATGGACAAAAACTGGAAGCATTCCCTTTGAAAACCAGTACAAGACAGGGATGCCCTCTCTCACTACTCCTATTCAACATAGTATTGGAAGTTCTGGCCAGGGCAATCAGGCAAGAGAAAGAAATAAAGCGTATTCACATAGGAAGAGAGGAAGCCAAATTGTCTCTGTTTGCAGATGACACGATTGTATATTTAGAAAACCCCATCATCTCAGCCCAAAAACTCCTTAAACTGATAAGCAACTTGAGCAAAGTCTCAGGATACAAAATCAATGTGCAAAAATCACAAGCATTCCTATACACCAATAATAGACAAGCAGAGAGCCAAATCATGAACTCCCATTCATAATTACTACAAAAAGAATAAAATACCTAGGAACACAGCTAACAAGGGATATGAAGGACCTCTTCAAAGAGAACTACAAACCACTGCTCAAGGAAATAAGAAAGGATACAAACAAATGGAAAAACATTCCATCTTCATGGATAGGAAGAATCAATATTGTGAAAATGGCCACACTGCCCAAAGTAATTCCTAGATTCAATGCCATTCCCAATGCTATACCATTGACATTCTTCACAGAATTAGAAAAAAACTACTTTAAATTTCATATGGAATTAAAGAAGACCTTGTATAGCCAAGACAATCCTAAGCAAAAAGAACAAAGCTGGAGGCATCACACTACCTGACTTCAAACTATACTACAAAGCTACAGTAACCAAAACAGCATGGTACTGGGTATCAAAACAGATATATAGGCCAATGGAACAGAACAGAGACCTCAGAAATAACACCACACTTCTACAACCAACTGATCTTTGACAAACCTGACAAAAACAAGCAATGGGGAAAGGATCTCCTATTCAATAAATGGTGCTGGGAAAACTAGCTAACTGTATGAAGAAAACTGAAACTGGACCCTTCTTTACACTCTATACAAAAATTAACTCAAGATGGATTAAATACTTAAATGTAAACCTATAACCATAAAAACCCTAGAAGAAAATCTAGGCAATACGATTCAGGACATAGGCATGGGCAAAGACTTTATGATGAAAATGCCAAAAGCAATGGTAACAAAAGCCAAAACTGACAAATGGGATCTAGTGAAACTAAAAAGCTTTGCACAGCAAAAGAAACTCTCATCAGAGTAAACAGGCAACCTACAGAATGGGAGAAAATTTTTGCAATCTACCATCTGACAAAGTCTAATATCCAGAATTTGCAAGAACTTAAACAAATTTACAAGAAAAAAAAAATCCCATCAAAAAGTGGGCAAAGGATATGAACAGACACGACTCAAAAGAAGACATTTACATAGCCAACAAACATATGGAAAAAAAAAAAAAAAGCTCAACATCACTGATCATTAGAGGAACGCAAATCAAAACCACAATGAGATACCATCTCATGCCAGTCAGAGTGGAGATTATTAAAAAGTCAAGAAACAATAGATGCTGGCAAGGCTGTGGGGAAATAGGAATGCTTTTACACTGTTGGTGGGAATGTAAATTAGTTCAACCATTGTGGAAGACAGTATGGTGATTCCTCAAAGATCTGGAACTGGAAATACCATTTGACCCAGCAATCCCATTACTGGTTATATACCCAAAGGAATATAACTCATTCTACTATAAAGACACATATACACATAAGTTTACTGCAGCACTGTTTACAATGGCAAAGTCATGGAACCAACCCAAATGCCCATCAATGATAGACTTGACAAAGCAAATAAGGTACATATACACCATGGAATACTATGCATTCATAAAAAGGAATGAGATCATGTCCTTTGCAGGGACATGGATAAAGCTGGAAGCCATCATCCTCAGCAAACACAGGAACAGAAAACCAAATACCGCATGTTCTCATAAGTGGGAGTGGAACAATGAGAACACATGGACACAGGGAGGGGAACAACACACACAGGGGCCTGTTGGGGGGTGGGGTCGAGGGGAGAGAATTTAGAGGATGGGTCAATAGGTGCAGCAAACCACCATGGCACATGTATACCTATGTAACAAACTTGCACATTCTGCACATGTATCCCAGAACTTAAAGTAAAATTATAAATATGTAAAGATTTTTTAAAAATGTTTAGAGCAGCTCTATTCATAATTGCCCCAAACTGGAAAACAAAAAAAATGCCCTTCCATTGCTGAATAAATAAACAAACTGTAGCACATCCACACAATGTGAATGGAATACTCTAAGGAAAAAAAAAAAAAGACCAGTGATTAATTGGTTACATAGACAAGTAGATAGTTGGATATAAAAAAACAGGAAAAAAAAAAGCTATGAATACTACTATAATTTCCACCTGCAAGGAGGCCTCTAGAGTTTTGTCACGGTGTTTCATCATCATTTCTGTCCATTTCAACAAGTTTATCAACAGCTTAGATGACAAAATCAAAAAAGTACAAAATGTAGAGCCCAGCATCAGCTGCTCATATGTAAAAGATCTGGGAACGACAGAGAATCACAGCCTTCGTATCAGCCAATGGAGTGAGGAGGGGGCTACAAAATCATCTCAGACTGTTCACAAACATGTGTGTCACCCTAAAGTCCTCAGCATTGGTCAGACCAGTCGAGTACTGTGGTCCATTCTGGGTGTCATATTTAAGAGCAATATGGAGAAATTTGGGGGATGGGGAAATAAGGGGTCTTGAAATAATGTCAGAAGTAGCTGAGAAAAGTATGAATGTTTTGTTGGGTGGCAAGTGGTTGTCACTTGGATGAAAGTTTACACTGCTTTCCTTCTTGGCATAACTCGAGTCAGTGAATCAAATTAGAAGGGGCCAGAATTTTGCCAAAAAAATGAAAGGATGCAAGGAAAGGAGGGGGGAAGGAAGGATAGAGAGAATGAGGGAGGAATGAAAGAAGTGAGGGAGAGAGGGGAAAAAAATAAAACCTATTCAACAATGGAGTTGTGTGCCTTGCCCGGTAGTGAGCTCCCCATCACAAGGAGAGTCCAAGCAGAAGCTTGGTGACCAGCTGTCAGGGATGTTGTTGAAGGTGTTGATTAACTGAACAATCTTAAGGGCCTCTGGCCTTTTGTTGTCCTCAGAGTCTGTGATCCCAGCCCCTCTCCCTGGCATAGAACTTTTTTGCATACCCTTTCCCCCATCAAGGTTGCTGTGGAGCTCCTAATTCCATGAGCGCCTGCCAAAATTTGGCGTGTGAGATGCATATTCAATAATGAAGGACTCAGCTGGCTGAGCTGACGGGTCTGTCTGAAGATTTCAACACTGCAGCGAGTGACCCTCTGGAATCCTAAACAAACTGTCAAAAGCTTCAGAAGCCTGGGCTCCAAGCAGCCTGCATTGGGGACCTCAGCTGCACAGGCCAAACGCTGCATCACCACCCCACCAACCACCCACCATCACCATGGCAACTACTGAGGCTGACTGCCTAGGCGAGGCTCTTCAATCCAAACCTGGGGGGAGGCCCAGTTTTTCCTGCAATTTCCCAAAGTAGTGGGCCCTAAGGGGATGCAGGTGGGAGGACCAGAGAGGGAGAGTTTACCCTGTCCTTCCCCAACAGGATGCCCTGAGGCCACCTGGAGACACAGCCTGTCATCTATAACTTGACCTTGGCATCCTCTAACTCTAAGCAAAACACAGAAGAAGGAGCCACTGGGGAATCTCATTATTTTTAGAAGCAAGCACAATCACTTAGCAACCTAAATGTCCCGTTTCTTCCCCACCCCTCCAAAAGCCCAGAGAAATAAATACAGTATTGAGGACTCCAGTGTTTGGCGCTGATACAACGTGAGGATGTAATAATAATAATACATTCTATTTATGTAGAAACAAAGCTTGCCTTCCAAGGAGCTCAGAGCCTTGCTAAAATTAAGGCGCCGATCCTTCACACCTGGCCTCCTCTCCCTCTCAGTACAAACTGCCCAAAGATGACTGTTTCCCTGCTATCTGACAAGGGTCTTAACATACAGATTCTGAGACATGGAACAATCATGATTCCATTCCACTATGTTATTGTCTGCTACCCCAAAAAAAAAAAAAAAAAAAAAAAAAAAAAAAAAAAAAAAAAAAAAACATTTCTTTCTAACAAGGGAACAGAAAAAAGTCAGGGCTTCTCAAACAAATACCAGCAGTGAATTCCTCCCTCATATTTGAACCTGGTAACCATTCCCTTCTGGAAACTTTCTCCCTCATTTTCCTGCTAATGGTCTCCACCAATCTGCCCGCACCCCTCCTGCCAGGTCCCTCTCAGCCTCCATCCCAGGCCCTCCATATTTTCCATACCCATTTGATTTAGGGCCTCTGGAGCCTATCCTTGCCCTCCCTCTTCTCTCTCTGCCATTTCACTGGGACAATATGACCTATGTCTATGGTTTCAACTACCAATCATGCAGTGATGAATCAAAGTGTCCATGCAGACCTGTCCCGAGCTCCAGCCTTTCTATAGGGCACCACACCCAGTCCAAAAGACACACCCAAAGCCAGGGCCACCCTCATCCCCTCTCCATACCAGACTGCTCCTCATCCAGGGTGAAAAAAGCCACCCTCCCCTACACTTGGGATTCATCTTGGATTCTTCCCTCTAATCCCCCAAGTTTAAGACCCTAAGTATTTCTTGTATCTGTCCCCTCCTCTGGTCCCACTGACACAGCCCAGGTCATAGCCCTCAGTATATTCTAGACAGTAAAGATGGTGTCCTAACTGGTGGTCCTAGCTCAGCCTCACCCCTTCCTCCCTAATTACCCGCGACACACACACGTACCACCATGGCAAGATTCCAAGGCTCTGAGTGCTGGGATGTCTATGTAGCCAAGGATTCTACCACCCCCTCACTTTAAGCCTTTTAATGGCCCTCTATTGTCTCCTCAGTAGAATCCAGATGTGTCACCGCAGTACACAGGCCTAGAGCTCCTGCCTGCCTGTTCACCTCCACTCTCGCCCAAGCTCCACTCCACGCTCACTCCAGCGGTTGCCGTGACATGCATGCCATTCTCCACGGACACTGCTTGCTCTGGTCTCCATGCCTGCGCCTGTTGCCTCACTGTGGCTTTCTTCTCAGCCGCACTCCACTGCTGACAAACTCCTTCTGAAGAAATCTGCCAACACCCATTGCTCCAGCAAGCACGATGGGAACCCATGGGCAATTCCCCCTCTCCCATCATCCCCCTTTAGACAGTTACTTCTCAGTAGTTTCCAGAAAGTTCTAAAAGCAGGAGGCAGCATCATCATCATAAGGGAAAGAGATGAATGAATGTGAAAGCAGCTTGAAGGTGAGCTGTTGTGTCTACACCCAGCCACCCCTGCCAATCTGTGGCATGATTTTAGCCTTCTATTCTCTCACTTGATTCTTTTTCCAGAAAGGGAAAGTATGCAGAAACAGAAGCAAATACGACCGATCCCTCTCTCTTCAGCCCTTCCTCTTCGTTCTCACTCTGGCCCCTTGGTACCCTACATGCCCATTCTAATCCATCCACTTCTGTTCCTTTCTTAATGCCCTCAAAGCCCTTTTGACAGCCTGGTTGTGTGACATTTTTCCTAGGAACCTGATGGAGCTGTGGCGTTAAGAAAACCCACACCAGGTGGTTGCAGCAGCAGTTCAAGAGTCCAGAGCTTTTTCTGCTCGTCCTGACCCCACTCCTTCACCATCCCTGTGGCTTTAGGCTACTTTCCTTTATGGGGCTTTGACTTTTTTATCTGTAAAATGAAGTAACACCTTCCAGCTCTCAGAGGCTTGGGATCGATGAAGAATGATTCCCCTTTCCGGCTGGTTTTTCCTTTCTGTTTCTCCTAGACGTGCCTGTCCTTCCCAGACCATCTCAGTTTCGGGATTTGAAAAATGCTGCTGTGCCTTGTTACCTGGGAACTTGTTTCATTCTCTGTGCCACAGAGAAAACAATAAAAATGCCATCTCTTCATTATCTGGGCTGATAGAGGAAAAGGCTTAGTCAACTAAACATGATGGGTAAGATGAAAGTAATTTATTGTATTTGGTTTTGAGATGCGGTTAGAGACACATTCTGAGAAACAAAACTATCTTTGCTCATCTGGAAATCATCCCAAACCCTCCTAGCCTGGCCTTAGTCCCAGTCTGGGGTTGGCCACACTGTGGAAGAAAGCCCTGGGTTGTGCAGATAAACCACATGAGGGTAAGCTACTGTTAACTCTGTCATTATTCATAACATTCAGTTCAATAACCATGTATGAGCACAACCACGTGCAAGACATTGTGTGGACAAAGTAGCCTACGGGCCATACAAAGAAAGACTTCTTAATGTCCCCAGAAACACAGGAGGAGGCAGGGGTCTGTTTGTAATTATCCATAGGATATGAGCAACAATAAAGATACTAATAAAGTGTTATGGAGGCTGGGCACGGTGGCTCACACCTGTAATCCCAGCACTTTGGGAGGCCAAGGCAGGTGGATCATTTGAGGTCAGGAGTTCAAGACCAGCCTAGCCAATATGGTGAAACCCCATATCTACTAAAAATACAAAAATTAGCTGGGTGGTAGTGGCACATGTCTGTAATCCCAGCTACTCAGGAAGCTGAGGCAGGAGAATCACTTGAGCCCAGGAGGCGGAGGCTGTGGTGAGCTGAGATTGCACCACTACACTCCAGCCTGGGTGACAGAATGAGACCCTGACTAGGAAAAAAAAGGTGGGGGGGTTATGGGAACAGAGGGGAAAGTATACCTGCCTCTAACCAGGAGGCTCTAGGAAGCCTCAGATGGAAAATTAAGGCAAAGCTGATAATGCTGTGAGTGGACAGGTCTTCATCACAACTAATGGCTCAAACGTGAGACTTGCCTAAAATTGTCTTTGAAACTCAGTGAATAAGCAAGCAGATAGTAAGTTCTCCTCTATGCCTAGAACTTCAGGAGATGTTGTGGGCTATAAAAGATATTTAAGACAGTTTTGACTTCTATGCAAACGAGGCAGTGTTATATTCTGATAAAATAAAGGGCTCAATGTGTGGAACTGACAATAAGAATGAGAACAAGCTATACTAAAGTGCTAATTGCATCGCAAATGCAATGAATAAGAAGGCCTCCACAAACATTGTTATTTACTCCCCCTGCATCTCTGCGGCTGTTGATGACAACATCCCAGTCAGCTGTGGGTGAGAATGCTTCCTCTACATCTTTGGGCAGCATGGTGTGGTGGAAGGAGCGCTGGACTAGGAGTGAGAGGTCTGGTCCTGGAATAACCCGGTGTGTAGTCAGCGGCAGGTTACTGCCCCTCGCTGGGGCTCTGGAGAGAAGCTGGACTCAAGGACCTCCAAGGCCCCTTTCCAGTTCTAGTGAACAGAGGGTCTGAATGCAAATGCACCGGCCCATGTCATCATGAAAGACTTTGAAAGAAGCATGGGAAAGAGGGGAGGATAGAGGATTCCAGAGGAGCGCAGATTATGAACAGGGGTGAGAAATCCAAAGCAACAGGCATGAGCACCGCTGGAGTTCAGGTGGCATCGGTGGCCAGAGTCGGGGGCAAGCATGAGCACTGCTGGTGTTCAGGCGGCATTGGTGCTGAGGAAGGCTTCAAAGGCCACAGAGAACAGGGCAGAGGGGGCAACAGGAAAGAGGGAGATGTTTTGGGTTCCCATGTAGGGATGCGCCTTGCTGTAGAAGGGCTTTAGTGAGATTTTCGTGGCTGTCAACAGACTGAAGCTGGGGAGAAAATGACACCAAGAAGCCAACCAGTGAGGCTCTAAATCATCTAAGTTATCAGGCAATGAGGATGTAGGCTGATGGTTGGGAGGATGACATCAAAGGGAAGAAGAGATTGCTTGATTTGAAAGGACAGGCAGGACTTGAGAAACTGTCAGGTATAAAGAATGCAGGAAAGGGGTGAGCCCAGTGCCTGGGTCACTACTTCCTACCCCAGGCTAACACCAGACACCAAATCCCCGGGGTTTGAAATGCCCGACCCTGATATCCAGAGCACCTCATGTCCTGAGAGGTGGACAGTTGTGATGAAGAGGCAGAATAGGAGCTGATGAATGTGCACTGTCTGCATGGCTCTTTTGTGTAGAGAAGAGGGTGTGTTTATCACTGCAGCAGCTGGCCCCATGCTTGACACAGAATGAGTGGGTGGTGGTGTCTACTAGGAGCCCCCTTCCACTCTAGCCCCAAACAGTCCCTCACATAACTTTAGAAACTTTCAACACAGGACAGCAGGTCTGGGAAGGGAAAGGGGACAATGTGAGATAGAAAACAGAAGGCAGGGCCCCCGCAGGGACTTATCTGAAGAGCTCAAGGGCAGCAGGAAAATGGAGGGGGTGAGGAAGGGGGCTGAGGCCTGGTGGCAACTAGAGGATTAGAAATCAGCATCTTCCAAGTGCCCTACTTCCTTCTCATCACTCCATAAGGCAGAGGAGGGGCACTACCTGCTCTCACACAGCAGGGCAGAGATTTGAGGAAGGAAGAAGCTAGCAAGAGCCCAGGGCTCCTAACTTTCAGGTCATAGTCCTCTCTGCCAGCCTACCTCTTGCTCAGGGATGGCACATACTGCCAGGCTTCCCAACTGGCCTGAGACTGCTGTGAAACTGGACGACCTGGCACACATCCCCTTCCAAACCATGACATCTGCTAGAGATGAACTCTCCATTTACAAGACTATTGGGGCAGCTGCTACTTCCCCACGGTGTCCCTCTTGACACAGGCCAGTCATCCCGCTTTCCTGCAGCACCCCAGTCCTCTCCCCACATCTCAGGATGGCTCTCTGGGTTCCTTAGGCTCCTCCCCCAACCCTCTAGAGGCACACGTGATGCTCTCATCTGCATTTCAGTGTAAGGGGATCACACAAAGAACATTCCTGAAGGAACAGCAAAGAAAGTAATTGGACTGAGGGCCCCTGGGGGAGCCTTGGGCCAAGAAAAAAAAAATTGTCTCTCCCGGAGACAGGGAGAAATGAAAGGGATCTTGAAAGCTATGAGGGAAAAGAAAGGCAGGCGACAACTATTGTGATCCAAATATGGAATTCACCCAAACTCCCTGAACAGAAGTCCGACCAGGTAAAGCAGGCAGGTTGTGGTTTCCCCGTGCCTCCTCACTTTCCTGTTCTCTCAGGAGAAATTCTATACTCCAGCTTCTTGAGCTCCTGACCCCTGCCCTGAGGGACAGCTTGTGTGGAGCCAGGAATAGTCAAGACCACACTGTCACGTGGGAGGAGGAAATCTCCCACCTCAGTGTGGGGGGCTTCCAAGCTGGGAGCACGGCCATCCCCCCGCGGCCCTGCAGGACACAGGGAGCCCACCAACCGGACTGCTGTCCTTCCTGCCTCAGTGCACTGAGTCCCTGGAATGGACGAACATCTAAAATGCCAAATATGACAAAATACTTTTATATACTCTATTTCAAATAGTCAAAAAATAAGGCAAAAGACACAACAAACATGGTCTTATATGTAATAGAGGTTAATATTTTCTGTTATTTCTTTCAAATCATGTTTTTAAAAACCTAGACATTTCAGACACAGGTAAGGCTCCACCGGACCTGTTTTCATCCCCTCCTTCTGGGAGTAACTACTATCCTGGGGTTGGTTAGATCAGCCGCATGCATATTTATGTACACCCCCAACATAGCAAGACGTTTTTTTGAGCTGAAATGTTTTCACCGTGGTCCATGAGCCACCTGCATCAGAATTATCTGAGTGCTTGCTAAACAGGCAGATTCCTTACCCTCTGGGGGTAGGGCCAAATTTTTCATTTTAAACAAGAACCTCAGAAGATTTTGATGCACGCTAAAGCTTGGAGAGCCACTGTGCTAGCTTAAGGCTCCAAACATTCTTAAAATGCAAAATGACCAACCGCAATGACCAAAACAAACAGCCATACCCTGGGAACGGTGACCCTTTAAATTGCTCTGTCATTTGCCGCCCCATGTGAATGACAGATTCTGAAGCAGGTTTTACACTCTCTCTAATTAGCAAACTGTCCGGGGTCAGCCTGCTGCTTCCCCACCACTCCACAGCTCACTCAGGGCCACAATAAAACAACAATAAACATTTATTATCTTCACAGGAATGAAGGAGGGAGAGAAGGGTGCTAAAACGCCAGCTACATGTAAATTTTCAGTTTGCACCAACCCACCACTGCCACCATTGGTAGTATGCCTGTGGCACCTTATAGGTTACAATAAAATTACAATGTATACTGTAATTGGATATTTGTACTTTTGTTGCCGTGCTAATTTAGAAGCTATATGCATTTTTATAGCAGCTTTATTGAGTTATAATTTACAACCACAAAATTTACCCTTCTAAAGCGTACAATTCAGTGGGGTTTTTTTTTAGTATATTCAGGATTGTGCAACCACCACCACTATCTAATTTTAGGACATTTTCAACACTCCAAAAAAACCTCCAAACCCATTACCAGTCAACTCCCCACCTCACTTCTACCAGCCTTTCGTAACCACTATTGTACGTCCTTTCTCTATGGATTTGCTTATTCTGTACTTTTTAATATAAATGGAGTCATAAAATATGTAGCCTGTTGTGAGGAATTTCTTTATGTTTTCCAGGTTCACCCACGTTATAGCAAGTATCAGTACTTTATTGCTTTTCATAGTCGAGTAGTATTCCATTGTCTGACATGCCACATTTTGTTTACCCATTCATCAGCTGATAGACACTTGGGATACTTTTTGTCTATTGCGAATGATGCTGCTATGGACATTAATGCACAACTTTCTGTATGGGTATATGTTATGTCTCTTAAAATTTCTAGGAGTGAAATAGCTGGGTCATATGGTCTATGTTTAACATTTTAAGGAGCTTAAAAGAGGCTGTGCCATTTCACATTCTCAACAGCAATGTGTGAGGGTCCAAATTCTCCATATTCCTGCTCAATATTTGTTATTGTCTGTCTTTTTTATAACTATCCTAATGGGTGTGAGGTGGTATCTTATCGTGGTTTTTATTTGCATTTTCCTAATGGCTAATGATGTTGTCTTGCTCAGTTCTGGCTGCTTTAAAAAATACCATATGCTGGGTGGCCTCAACAACAGAAATTTATTTCTCAAAGCTTTGGAGGCTGGGATGTCCAAGATCAAGGTGCTAGCCAGTTAGGTTCCTGGTGAGGACCCTCTTCTCAGTCTTCAGAGAACCATCTTCTTACTGTGTTCTCACATGACAGAGATGAAGCAAGCTCTCTTATGGCTCTTCTGAGAGCACTATTCCCATCATAAGGGCTTCACCCTCATGAACTAATTAGCTCCCCAAAACCCTACCTCCACATATCATCACACTGGGGATTGGGGTTTCAATATATGAATTTGTGGACAGGAACCTTCAGTCCATAGCAGATGCTGAACGTCATTTCATGTGCTTATTGGCCATTTGCATGCTCATTCTTTAAGCTAAGGAACCTGAAACCCTAGTGAATAGTGGTTCCCAAAGTGTGGTCCCCTCCCAACGTACACACCCATCAGCAACATCAGCATCCACAGGGATCTTATTAGAAATACAAATTTTCAAGCCCTACCCCAGGTTATCTGAATTAGAAACACGGGGAGTGGGGCCCAGCAATCTTGTGTTTGAGTCTCAGAATCAGTGCTATAGGACAACATTTCTTAGAGTATTCTCTAATATTTTACAATGTGACATTTGACTTTAAAAATTCCTTGGCAATATGAGTTTAGGAAACAATGGGCTATACAAACAAACAAAAAATCCTTCACTTAAGACTTGTTTAGATTCTTTAATATGCTTATGAGCAACGTGTATTTCCAAGAAGGAGATCTAGTATGCAGCATTTCCCAAACTAATAAACACATCAAACCCCTTATATATGGAGCATCTTGCAGGACTAGTGTTCCACAAAAGTTACTTTAGGGAACATCACTTTAAAGGTATTCCATAAATCAAGAAATTAAAAGGTATGCCACTGTATTAGTCTGTTTTCATTCTGCTATAAAGAACTGCTTGGGACTGGGTAATTTATAAGGGAAAGAGTTTTAACAGACTCACAGTTCAGCATGGCTGTGGAGGCCTCAGGAAACTTAGAATCACAGCAAAGGGGAAGTAAGACACTTTCTCCGCAAGGCAGCAGGAAGGAGAAGTGCTGAGGCAATAGGGAAGAGTCCCTTATAAAACCATCAGATCTCGTGAGAACTCACTCACTAGCATGAGGACAGCATGGGGGAAACCGCCCCCATGATTCAATTACCTCCACCTGATCTCCCCCTTAACACGTGGGGATTGTGGGGATTACAATTCAAGATGAGATTTGGGTGGAGACACAAAGCCAAACCAGCTGCTACTTCTTCATCAAGTCAAGTCTGTTGTTAACAACATCCTTTAAACTAGTTCTTTACAAAGTCTTTTGGTTTAATTATCTATTAAAAATAACATTTCTGAAAAGCAAACCTGGTGGCTTAAAACAACAATTAGCATGTCAGGAACCTGAGAGTGTTTTTGTGGGGCACTTTTGCTCAAGATCTCTCATGAGGTTGCAGTCAAGAAGCCAACCACAGTTGCAGTCAAGCTGTCAGCTGGGGTTTGCAGTTATCTGAACACTCGACTATTCTGGGTTTCCAGGACGGCTTACTCATGGCTTTGGCAGGAGTCTCCAGTTCCTGATCATGTGACCTTCCATAGGGCTCCTTGAGTTCCTCATGATATGGTAACCTGCTTCCCCACCAAGCAAGTGATCCAAGAGAGCAAGGAAGATGTGGCAATGTCTGCTAGGACCTAGCCTCAGAAGCCACACCCTCACTTCTGCCATGTTCTCTTGGACACCCAGACCAAACCTGATAGAATGGTGGGGAGCAAGGGCCTACATGAGGATGCAGAGACCAAGAGGCAATGATCACTGTGTTAGTAAGTGACAAAGCTGAGATTTGAACCCGGGCAGTCTGACTCCAGAGTTCATGCTACTGTGACTGCTACTTCTCTGTTATATGAAGAAACAAGATTTCTAATACTCCTTGAAGAATGTGTGACTCAAAAAGACGAGCCTTTGCAGGTCGAAACATAACATGTGCTCCTCTGCTTGGTGTTAGCATGTCCACATGCTTTAGCAGCTGCTGCTAAGCACTGCGGCTTGCCCAGAAACAGAGCCTTTCAGAACATAGGACTGTAACTGTTCATTAGCTAATTAGGCTGTTCTCAACTAATCTGGGAGAAGAGCATCAATTTACTTCTGTTGGTGCTGCTCTCAACGATCCTGTTACCATCAAACTGCAAATCATCCCCTTCCCCACTTTTTTTTCACTGTCTACCTATCTAACTGAGAGACTCATAGCTCCTAGTACCTCTAGCTCCTAAAACCCTATTCCTTAGAAATTCTCTCCATCTTTTTTAAAGTGTATCTTTAACTGTTATTATGTTACATATATATAATGTTGGATATAAAGCTTCAACTTCTTTCAAAATGGAAAGTACATTTCTGCCTAAACACCTGTTAAATCTTAAGGTTTTTTAGGACCTTAAGAACATCCTTGTAATATTTTGCCCATGTAGTGGAGGAAAAAACCTTTTCCTTTTACCCTTCCAGGTTCTCAGCTGGGGTTCTATAACAAAAGACAAATTAACAAAAGAAAAACATATAGATTTATTTAATTCAGGTTAAATATCCTTTATCCAAAATGCTTGGAAGCAGAGGTGTTTTGGATTTTGGGTCTTTTTTTTTGATTTGGGAATATTCGTGTTATACTCACCACTTGAGCATCTCGAATCCAAAACTCTAAAATCTGAAATGCTCCAATGAGCATTTCCTTTAAATACCATGTTACAAAAAGTTACAGATTTTGAAGCATTTCCTGATTCTGGATTTTTGGATTAGGGATGTTTAACCTGTATAACTTTTATATGACACAGGAGCCTTCATAAGGAAATGAAGACCCCAAGAAATGGTTATACCTGACTGTTTTAATACCAGGTTTGATGAAGAGTGAAAAATTATGGAGAAATACAATAGGACAAAATGGTGTGGGCTAAGTACAGTAAATTAGGAGAGACTTTGTGAGGTCTGTTTGTTCATATCCCTGTCAGGATCCCTCTGTCTTCAGGGATCAGGATGCTCCTTTCCTCCAGGGGTGGGAGGGCACCTCTCACATGAGCGTTCTATGAGCTATTTCAGGGGAAGGCCAGAGAGTCTTTCCTGCACACGTTGTTTTTCAAATTCCTTTAGCTTAAAACATTGAGTATGCCAAGGTGACATATTTTAGGGAGCATATTTTGAGCCCCATCACCTGCCTTCCTAATTCTCTCCCTTTCATATGTGCCATTTGTTAATTTGTTCAATATTCATCAAATATTGCTGAATAACTTCTAAGTGCCAGGCATACAAGGAATACAAGCTACCACATAAAAGCCATATATAACACCATATTGCCGTACAGCACAGAGATTAGGGTAGTAAACACAGGAGAATCAGCCCTGCGCCACAGTTTGGGAGATGAGGATACAGGGCATTCCTGATGATGAGGCACCTACTCAAAGCCCTCTGATGTTTATTGTGTGCATGTATAGAATTACAATAAATTTCACAAGGGATCTAGGAAATGTGTTTACATCAGGGGCATTTTGTGAAGGTTCTCCATCTCCCTTATTATAAACAACCTGAAGGCTCTAACTGTGTATCACCAGCACACAACAGGATGTCACACCCAAATAGGAGGTGTTCATTGAGCATCTACTGATGGTGATGATAAGGAGGATAGAGACCAAACAGGAACCAAATAGGAAACATGTTTATTTGTTGTAAGACTGGGGACCTGAAATCAGGCATCCTGGTTTTTAATTTTACCTTTGTCCTATTTTAACACAAGACCTATAATAAGTAATACAGCTCCACTGCACACTGCTTTCACATGTGGCCACTAAAAGCAAAGACTAAACTCTGGGTCTATCTTCTGTGGAGAAAAGGTGAATTTTAACGTGAGTCTTATCCATTAAGTAATGTAATGGTTTTATACATAATATTCAGAGGTTACCACTCAGAGGAAGGATTTCTACTAAGAAAAATGCTTATCAGTTTTTTCAGGTTACTTTTACTCAACTTAAGAAAAACTTCAGTGGGACTCAGATCTTGCGGGACACCTGGATTGAGAGGCTGATACAGAGCATGAGTAATGGACCATTCCAGAAGCATTAGTAAAAGGGGGGAAGCATTACAGAAGGGGGAAGCAGACTGGGCATAATATATTCTTCCTCCCATGAAGGTGATCATGTGACAAGGATTGGATGGATCAACCTGCCATTTCTTCATTTGGCCTTAAAGGCATCCTTGAAATATTTTGCCTGTCTCCCTAAATTCTTCCTCTTTTCATATCTGCCATTCATTCATTAATTCATTAATTAGCTTGTCCAATCATTATCTGTTCATTTGGTAATATTTGCTGAATGACTACTAAGTGCTAGGCACACAAGGAGTTCAAACAGAATATGATACAAGCCCTGCCTTCAAGCCCTCAGTGAGCAGCTACGTAGTGGAGGAGATACTAATATCAACTGTGTGAGCAAAGTTCAGGGCCAGCCTGGTCAATGAGTAAAGGAAGGTAGAGGGAAATGAGGAGGAAGCACAGTCAGGGAATAGTCACTTAGCTGAATAGATACCAGCCAGAGGGATGGCAGGGTTGGTGTTACAGCATGCAAAAGAGCACATTCAAAAGGAAGGAGGCATGAAATAGCACACAATTCAAGGAACCACAAGTAGTCCAGTATAGCTGGAGGGCAGGCTGCATGTGGTCAGGTCAGGAGGGATCTTGTATTCTGCTACAGAAAACAGCAAACCACTGAAAGCCTTTAAGCAAAGAATTGCCGAATCATATTACATTTTGTGAAACCATGCTTATCATCTTCTGCATGATCTTTTTCAAAATTCAACAGAAGCCTTTTCAGATTAACAGTATATCACTGAACAGATTTTCACTCTGTAGATTCTCAGGACTTTGCTAGTCAGTTTGTTTTATATAGGGTGATATCCTCCACTTTCCCTGATTGAAAGCCCTTTCCCATGTTCTCCTTGGCAATCCCCTACCCACCTTCAACATTCAGCTTAAATAAATATCACCTCTCTGTGATTTTTTCTCCCAAACACAGTCACCTTCTCCTTCTTCCTTACTCCCAGAACACATTCAACAGAGCATTACTGCAGTGATGTATTGCAATTGCTTCTTAACAGTTACTCTCTTCCACTAGACTATGGGTCCCAGGAAGGCATAGATTTGCATTCCAAATTACATATACATGCACATTTACATATAACACATGAAAAAGATTCCAATGAATCAGCAGTACTTTATTGAACACCTGCTCTGTGCCAGACAATGTACTGGATGCTGGAATTCAATACAGAATGAGCAAATGAAGGACATCTTTCCTATGCAGTATATATAAAAATGCATGTAATGTATATGTGTATGGAAATTAGAATGTAAGTTTGCTTAAAGCAGAAGTCAATATATTTTTCAGTTCTCTGAACCTGAAAGATTAACCACAACTGAGTTTTTAAAACTCATTACCTAATTTATTTGCAATCATATTATATGACAAAGCAGAAAGATTTAAAATGGTTTCAAGCACCAAGAACTCAATATGTAAACATTTAAAATATTGAGCTGGTAGGGTAAGAATCAAATAGCAAGAAACACACAGCTTTTACATTACATAAAAACACTAAGACAGAAAACACTAGAACAGGTCACCCTGTCCAACTAACTTCTACAAGATCTTCTGCAAACTGCGTGGAATAGAAATGTTTGGTGAATTTTCATTCACTCAATATATATTTATTAGCGCCTATTACAAGCCAGCTCTTTTGTTGGCTCTGAGAAAAATAATAGCTGCCATTTTTATTGTTCCAATATATTTCAGGTACTATGCTAAGTGCTTTACATGTGTTGGCTTAATAATTCTCAAACTAATTCTATACAGTAGGTAGCCCCTTATCTGGGTAAATTATTTAATCCCACTGTACCTCTGTTTCTTCATCTATAATATGGCAATAGTAATAGAATAGACATCAAAGGATTGTTGAGGCATTAGATTTGTTTGCACATGTAAAGTACTTAGAACAGTGCCTGACATACACTCCAATTTCAAATATTAACTGAGGATCACCACCACCACCCTCATACTTCATCATCATCACCACCTCATTTTGGATGTGAAGTAACTGAGACTCAGAGAAGTCAGAAGAAAATATTGCCCCAACTTCTCTGACAGGTAGACTGAACACACACTCTGACCTTTCCCTCCTTCCACCAAATTCCTAGAAATCATTTTCTATATACATACAGTAACCACACTGGACAGCAAAAGGAGAAACAAACCCTCACTGGGCTAGATGTTGTGCTGAATCTCCTCTCGACAGAAAGTAGATGCAATCTGAATTTTAAAAAGAAACCACAGGCCAGATGTGGTGGCTCACACCTGTAATCCCAGCACTTTGGGAGGCCAAGGCAGATGGATCACCTGAGGTTAGGAGTCCAAGACCAGCCTGGCCAACATGGTGAAACCCTGTCTCTATTAAAAACACAAAATTAGCCAGGCATGGTGGCGCATGCCTATAATCCCAGCTACTTGGGAAGCTGTGGCAGGAGAATCACTTGAACCTGGGAGGTGGAGGTTGCAGTGAGCCGAGATCGTGCCACTGCACTCCAGCCTGGGCAACAAGAGCAAAACTTCATCTCAAAAAAAAAAGAAAAAAGAAAAAGAAACCACAGCTCCCAGCCCTCAGAAGAGAATATGACCTCTCTAAATGTGGGCATGTCACCACAAGTGCTCCCATCCACAGAGGGTAGACACTGGGATCTGATGGGATCCAGGTGACCAACAGGGTGACAGTTTGAATACAGTAGCAGAAAGATCAAGCACTTACTTTAACCCTCCTCCTTAACCTACCTTATCTCTCAGACTGGGCAGCAATAAAGGAAAATCTGTCCACAAGCAGGGGCAATGGGCAGGAAAGGTGGGTGAGAAAGATGGGGAACTGCTCTCGTGCCTTTTTATGCCTGAGAGGAACAGGAAATGCCTACCCCCCGGGGACTGGTCATCAAAGTGACCCATCCAGCAGCAGGTCTCACCACTTCCATACCCTTGCCAGACTATTAGCTTCATAGCCTTTCTCCTTGCAAGAATTTTGCACAAACAGGCATGGTAGAAAGAAGATAGTATTACAATCAAGAATTACCAGAAACTTGGGGAATTTCAGTACCACAGAGAGAAAGAGAACAAACTCAACAATCAAAGAACTTGTACTCAATGAGAATGAAGATATATAATTACCAGCTTAGAGAAAAGTGCGAGAATATTGCAAGCATTTTACAAAATTACCCAGAGATGGTGCAATTGAACATTTTGATAACTGAAAACTTTTAAAATGATTAAGTAGACTCAGTGGCAAAATAGGTGAATTTGAGACGTGAAAAATGGAACTGAGCAATGTTCCCAGAAATCAACACAAGAGTAAGAAAAATACGAAAAACATTAAGAAAAGATTAAAATTAAAGGGAAGAAGTTCCAACATCATTTAATAATGAGTGCTAGAAATAAAGAATAGAGAAAATGTAGAGAAGGCAAAATTAATAAGTGGAGAAGGGGAGAATTTGAAAGGAAGAGAAGCAATTCAAAAGTACTTCCCAGCATTGAATAAAAAATTCACCAGCCCTTCATGTTAAAAACTCTCAATAAATTCTCTATTGATGGAACGTATCTCAAAATAATAAGAGCTATTTATGATAAACCCACAGCCAATATCATACTGAATGGGCAAAAACTGGAAGCATTCCCTTCAAAAACTGGCACAAGACAGGGATGCCCTCTCTCACCACACCTATTCAACATAGTGTTGGAAGTTCTGGCTAGGGCAATCAGGCAAGAGAAAGAAATCAAGGGTATTCAGTATGGAAAAGAAGAAGTCAAATTGTCCCTGTTTGCAGATGACATGATTGTATATTTAGAAAACCCCATTGTCTCAGCCCAAAATCTCCTTAAGCTGATAAGCAACTTCGGCAAAGTCTCAGGATACAAAATCTATGTGGAAAAATCACAAGCATTCTTATACACCAGTAACAGACAAACAGAGAGCCAAATCATGAACGAACTCCCATTCACAATAGCTTCAAAGAGAATAAAATACCTAGGAATCCAACTTACAAGGGATGTGAAGGACCTCTTCAAGGAGAACTACGAACTACTGCTCAGTGAAATAAAAGAGGACACAAACAAATGGAAGAACATTCCATGCTCATGGATAGGAAGAATCAATATCATGAAAATGGCCATACTGCCAAAGGTAATTTATAGATTCAATGCCATCCCCATTAAGCTACCAATGACTTTCTTCACAGAATTGGAAAAAACTGCTTTAAAGTTCATATGGAACCAAAAAAGACCCCGCATTGCCAAGACAATCCTAAGCCAAAAGAACAAAGCTGGAGGCATCACGCTACCTGACTTCAAACTATACTACAAGGCTATAGTAACCAAAACAGCATGGTACTGGTACCAAAACAGAGATCTAGACCAATGGAACAGAACAGAGCCCTCACAAATAATATCACACATCTACAGCCATCTGATCTTTGACAAACCTGAGAAAAACAAGAAATGGGGAAAGGATTCCCTATTTACTAAACGGTGCTGGGAAAATAGGCTAGCCACAACTAGAAAGCTGAAACTGGATCCTTTCCTTACTCCTTATACGAAAATTAATTCAAGATGGATTAAAGACTTAAATGTTAGACCTAAAACTATAAAAACCCTAGAAGAAAACCTAAGGAATACCATTCAAGACATAGGCATGGGCAAGGACTTCATGTCTAAAACACCAAAAGCAACGGCAACAAAAGCCAAAATTGACAAATGGGATCTAATTAAACTAAAGAGCTTCTGCACAGCAAAAGAAACTACCATCAGAGTGAAAAGACAACCTACAGAATGGGAGAAAATGTTTGCAATCTACTCATCTGACAAAGGGCTAATATCCAGAGCCTATAAAGAACTCAATCAAATTTGCAAGAAAAAAAACAACCCCACCAAAAAGTGGGCAAAGGATATGAACAGACACTTCTCAAAAGAAGACATTCATACAGCCAACAGACACATGAAAAAAATGCTCATCATCACTCGCCATCAGAGAAATGCAAATCAAAACCACAATGAGATACCATCTCACACCAGTTAGATTGGCAATCATTAAAAAATCAGGAAACAACAGGTGCTGGAGAGGATATGGAGAAATAGGAACACTTTTACACTGTTGGTGGGAGTGTAAACTAGTTCAACCATTGTGGAAAACAGTGTGGTGATTCCTCAAGGATTTAGAACTAGAAATACCATTTGACCCAGCCATCCCATTACTGGGGATATACCCAAAGGATTATAAGTCACGCTGCTATAAAGACACATGCACACATATGTTTATTGCGGCACTATTCGCAATAGCAAAGACTTGGAATCAACCTAAATGTCCATCAGTGACAGACTGGATTAAGAAAATGTGGCACATATACACCATGGAATACTATGCAGCCATAAAAAAGGATGAGTTCGTGTCCTTTGTAGGGACATGGATGCAGCTGGAAACCATCATTCTCAGCAAACTATCGTTAAGAACAGAAAACCAAATACCACATGTTCTCACTCATAGGTGGGAATTGAACAATGAGATCGCTTGGACACAGGAAGGGGAGCATCACACACCGGGTCCTATTTTGGGGAGGGGGTAGGGTGGAGGGATAGCATTAGGGGATATACCTAATGTAAATGATGAATTAATGGGTGCAGCACACCAACATGGCACATGTATATATATGTAACAAACCTGCACGTTGTGCACATGTACCCTAGAACTTAAAGTATAATTTAAAAAAAAAAAAGGCATAATGTAAAAGAAAAAAAAAATAGAAACCTTAAAATGCCATAAAAATAAAAATAAATAAAAACCATCATATAAGACACATATTAGTGAAATTTTACAGCACCAAAAGTAAGGAAAAAATGCTAGTGTTTCCAATGAAAGAGGAAACAAAAGTTATTTGTAAAGAAATAATCATGTTGGCCAGGCATGGTGGCTTATGCATGTAATCCCAGCACTTTGGGAGGCCAAGGTGGGTGAACCAACTGAGGTCAAGAGTTCATGACCAGCCTGGCCAACATGGTGAAACCCCGTCTCTACTAAAAATACAAAAATTAGCCTGGTGTGTGGTGCATGCTTGTAATCCCAGCTACTCGGGAGACTGAGGCTGGAAAATTGCTGGAACCCAGGAGGCAGAGGTTGCAGTGAGCTGAGATCGCACCATTGCCTGGAGGCCTGGGTGACAGAGTAAGACTCTGTCTCGAAAAAAAAAAAAAAAGAAAGAAAGAAATAATCATGTTGATATTAGAAGTACTATCAGCCACAAAGGATAAAAGACAATAATAGAGCAGTTAAAAATGTAAAGGTAATCATCTATATGTGCATGGGCATAGGTGTATTACATATGTATGTGTGAATGTAAATGTGTGTATACATATGGCAGAAATGTATTTTACATATATACATAAAAATATATATACACACATTATAGTTTTATCAAAAATTTCAAATACACAGAGTAAGTGAACTACAAAAGTTTTGTGATGATGTTGGTGGTGAATTTTTAAGAAATTAGAATTGCAGTATACGTTTTTTCTCTTTACTGCCTGTTATCGTTCAAAACTTAGTTTAGGACCTCTAATGCCTAAGATTAGCCAATTATAAAGACATTTAGAGACAAATGGGGGAGGGGAAACATTTTATAAATGTTTAAGCCTCTGAGGACCTGCTTTGTAAATCAACCTAAGTGCCCAAAATGATATTGAACTTTTTCATAAAGATCCCTAAATTTTTGTTGCATTTTGTTCAAAAACAGTTGGAAATCTCCTTACCTAATAGTTACCTTTATATTTTTAACAGACATTTATTCTGATGGTGCATACCTTTTAAATGTCCTTCAATTATTTTCTTTTTATCACAATGAAATAGTCATTATTGTCTCCTTCAATATTTTCACCTTGAATTTTTTTAATGTTATAGTCACTTTCTTTTGGTTGGCATTTGTCTAGAATACCTTTTGCTACCTCCTCTATTTTCAGTTTTCTAGTGTCATTTTATTTAGCTTAGTCATTTAAACGTAAGATCAAAAAATTAAAGTCACAGGGCCTCTGACTTTTAAAAAATAAGTTTAATCTGTTATATTCGTTTCAATTGCTATTAAGTCAGGACTTCTTTCCACTTTCATATGTTCTGCTTGCCTCACTTTATAATTGCTTCCTTTCTCTCTTTTCTTACTTTTTGATGAACTTGTTAAATTTTCTTGTTACTTTTTTTTTTTTTTTTTTTTACTGGTTCTATTTGCCTACAACTTCTTTTCTTATTTTTTATTTTTATTTCAATAGTTTTGGGGGTACAGGTAATTTTGGTTACATGGGTAAGTTCTTTAGTGGTGATTTCTGAGATTTTAGTGCACCCATCACCCAAGCAGGGTAGACTGCACCCAATATATAGTCTTTATTTCAACCTGTGGAATACCATACTTGGTGCGGCTATGATAATGAATTCTTTGTCCATACAATTCATTTTATATGTTTCTGTTCCATAGGTTTCTTAATTTAGTAAAAACTTTACAATACATCATGTCTCATCAAAATTGTATGTATATTATCACTCCACAACTAAATAAGCTTATTGTTAATACTAAACTTTTTAGCTCAATTTTCAATAGCACCCACAATAATGTCAATGTTTCATCTTCTCCAGAATGAACTTCCAAAACCTTTGAGTTTATGAATTAGATGAAAATATTGAGCTATTATTGACATTAGTTTAACAATTATTCTTTACTTCCTTTATAAAGAGTATTCACCATAACACTATAAGAAACATCTGTCTTCATTGCTAAACTTTAAATAAGAAACAAAATAAGATAGCCTTCTATTACTGCCATTACACAATATTTTCCTGGAAGTTCTGTTTAGGGCAATAAGATAAGAAAAAGAAGCATACAGTAGGTGAATTAGAAAGAAACAAATACAATAACACTTGTTTGTAGTTAACATAATTTTCTACCTATATAATCTAAAAAATGTATACAAACATGATTTTAACTAATAAACTTTTACATGATTGCTAGATATAACATCAACAAATAAAAACTAACATCCCTATACATTAGCAACATTCTATTAGAAACGAAAAAATTTAAATCATTCACAAGAGTAATAAAATTACAAGACACAGAAGAAAAACCATAACAAAGATGTGCAAGTCGTAAGTGGAAAAAAATCTCCAAAACTATAATAGGGTCTAGAATATATTCCAAATAAATGGAGAAATATTGGTAAGATTCAACATTGTGAAAATGTTAATTTTCCCCAAATTAGTCAATAAATCCACTGCATTTCCAAAAAAAAAAAAAACCTGAAGATTTTGACAAGTTAGTTCTAATTCATATGAAACTATAATGCCTAAGATTAGCCAGTTTTAAAGACAAATAGGGGAGGGGAAGATTGCCACTACCAGTTATCAAAAAGCTTTATAAAAATATAGTCATTAATGATTGCCAATGGGATAGAAAAGACAGCCTAAAAACAGACCACATATATATGGGAATTTGGTATACAAACAGAAGTGACATTACAAATCAGCGGGCAAAAGTTGTACTATTCGTATTCACTCAATGAAGTTGGGAAGTGATGGAAAAGCATATAGGTATAGTCATATCTCACATAGTACATGCAAAGAAACGCCATATGGATTAAGGACCTAAATATGATAATCGTAACTTATGCTAGAAAATACATTTTTATGTACTATTTTTATGATCTTACTTTAAAAAAAGCCCAAATGATCAATCACCAAACTGCCACATCTTCATCAGAGTCTTGGATTTTATTCATACCCTGTCTCTGTCTCGATTCCCTATAATAAAATGTGGGATCTGACTGCCTAACAGACAAAAAACTTGGTTCAGGACTTACTGTAACTAACTTATTTTTCCTAAGCCAGCTTCTAAAGACCAGGACACATTCAGAAGTCTCAAATACTGAGAGGTTTTTTGGATATGGAATGCCACTCTTCCACAGGCCAGGCAACAGTCCCACTGCCTCAATCAAGCAAGTACGTAATAATAGCCTTCAAAGCCAAGGGAGACCTATAAAGCGAATGGTAACCAGGTGTTCTCTATCTCCAGTGAAGGAGATATACAAAGAAATAAAATTAGTGCAGTAGCAGGGAAGGCAGGCAAGGTATCTCCCTTCCTCAAACGCTTTGAAAATCAAATCAGCTATTCAGCTTGGGGAGAGTGAAGTGTTGGCTTAAAGGAGAAAACTCCAGTTTGACAAATCTGACCCAAACCAGAATCACTGGTCTGGAAGGTATACACTCATAGAGAACCTTGCTTTTCTGGAAGAAGCTCCAACACTCTCCCTTAGAGAGAATCTGAGAGAAAGACCACGTGCAACCTGCTCTGCCCCTGGAGGTGGCCTGCACAGCCCCTGCTCCAAGCTAGGGAGAAGCTTGACCTTTGTAATGAGGTGCTGCTGCCACACACCCATACACCACATCCTGCTGCCCCAGCATATGGGCCATGAATCATTCACAAAGCTTGTGAATCAATTATTCATCCAAACCAAAGACCAAACACTTTGCTAATTGTCCAGGAAGAGGGGGGAGAGGGGAAAAGAAACTGATTGAAAAGAAAAAGAAATCTGTGTCATGCAAACGATTGGCCATATTAACACATCATATATTTTAAACAAAAAACAACAAACACGCAAACAGAAAATAGACTCCTCCAAGTTAACTAGCTAAGTGATGTGGGCTACCTTTGAAACAGGAAGGGAGAAACACACCAGCCTCCTCAGAGTCCTGATCAAAGAACCCCACTCCATGTCATCCAGTTTTCTTTTCTTTTTTCTTTTTTTTTTTTTTTTTTTTGAGATGAAGTTTCGCTCTGTTGCCCAGGCTGGAGTGCAATGGAGCAATGTCGGCTCACTGCAACCTCTGCCTCACAGGTTCAAGTGATTCTACTGCCTCAGCCTCCTGAGTAGCTGGGATCACAGGTACGTGCCATCACGCCAGCGTAATTTTTTGTATTTTTAGTAGAGATGGGGTTTCACCGTGTTGGCCAGGCTGGTCTCAAACTTCTGACCTCAGGTGATGGACCCACCTTGGCCTCCCAAAGTGCTGGGATTACAGGCATGAGCCACCATGCCCTGCTATTTTTCTACCTTCAGCCTCAGTCCCACAGCTGGACTAAGAGCTTAGAACCCATACTCTCACTGCTCCTGGGCCTAAGGTTTGGTTATAACCTAGATTCTTATGCCTGCCACCTGGGCTCAGGAGCAGTAAACACCCTGGGCAGAGTATAAGTGAACATGGAGGATAAGGTGTAAACTGGGCTCATGGTTCCCATACCTCCCGCCCTGCCCAGCTCCATGGACAGATTTGCATAGAACCCTGCTTTTCACCTCTCACTCATCTCGCATTTGCTGGGCATCTATTATGGGTCTAAGAATATATATACAAGTCACCCTAGAGAACAGGGAAAGGAGAACATGATCCCTGCCCTCAATCTCAGTGAAGAAACCAGAGGGCCACGAGAATAACACAGAGGGGACCCAAATGCCTGCTGATGGAGGGAAAATGCAGATAAGTGCTAAGTGGGTACAGAGGAAGGGGGCTAGCTCCCTAGGAAGCCAAGTCTTAGACTGGTTCCCACACAACAGAACATCATGGCATGGATTGGTAAAAGGCAGAAAGGATACGAACAGAAAAGACAGGGGAATCCCATTCTGGAGCAGTTTATCCAAATAAGTTATGGTTTCTCCAAAGGAAGGAAAAGGCTTTTAAATTCTTTCAACAAAATCACTGATAAAGCAAGCATGCTGCAAAGGAAACACCATTGCCACACAGTTCACATTCAAGAGTTCTCCTTAGGAGAATATATGGTATGGAGGATGAGTATGAAATATAGATGCGGATGTACTTTGATGTAACCTCAGGCAGGAATAAATACAACACATAGGCAGGCACGCATACAAACAGATCATAAACCATAAGCCTGTGCCTTCCTTCTTCAAAAGCTGCAAAATTTCTGATTATTCTTATTTCTTATTCTTTCTCTTTTCTTCCATTTTACCTCTCCAGCCCAGCAGCTCCTGGGAACACCATCAAATTTTAATGGGCTCTCTTCTCTGCAGCACCCATAGCTTGAATATAGACAACTGCATATGGTGCCACTCATGACTCTTGCCACTGGCCAGCAGAAGGGACGGGAGGAAGGTAGACAGGTAAAGGTACCAGCTACAATAAAGTTACCAGACATTTTCACATATGCCATTCCATTTAGTCTTTTCAATGGTTCTGTAAGCTGGTATTGCTATCTCATTTTAAATTAAGACTCAAGAATATTAAACAACTAGTGCTGCAGTCACACCACCAATAAGGACCACTACCAGGATTCGACCAATTTGGGTCTAGGTGGGCTTTCCCCCACAACACACCATTTTTCACTGGAATCAACTGAGTTTCACAGTCAAACTGTCAGCTACACATAAGTATTAAAAATCTACTATATACTCAGCATCAAATTTAGTGTTGTATATATATGGATGTTTACAAGACTGCAAAAAAGTTATGTTAGTTCATTTTCACACTGCTGATAAAGACATACCTGAAACTGGGAACAAAAGGAGGTTTAATTAGACTTATAGTTCCACATGGCTGGGGAGGCCTCAGAATCATGATGGGAGGTGAAAGGCACTTCTTACATGGCAGCAGCAAGAGAAAAATGAGGAAGAAGCAAAAGTGGAAACCCCTGAAAAACCCATCAGATCTTGTGAGATTTATTCACTATAACAAGAATAGCACAGCAAAGCCTAGCCCTCATGATTCAATTACCTCCCCCTGGGTCCATCCCACAACATGTGGGAATTGTGGGAGATACAATTCAAGCTGAGATTTGGGTGGGGACACAGCCAAACCATATCATTCCACCCTGACCCCTCCAAATCTCATATCCTCACATTTCAAAACTAAAGATGCCTTCCCAACAGTCCCTCAAAGTCTTAGTTCATTTCAGCATTAACCCAAAAGTCCACAGTCCAAAGTCTTATCTGAGGCAAGGCAAGTCCCTTCCACCTATGAGCCTGTAAAATCAAAAGCAAGCTAGTTACTTCCCAGATACAATGGAGGTACAGGTATTGGGGGAATACAGCCATCTCACATGGAAAAAATTGGCCAAAACAAAAGGGTTGCAGGGTCCATGCAAATTCTATATCCAGTGGGGCAGTCAAATTTTACAGCTCCAAAATGATCTCCTTTGACTCCAGGTCTCACATCCAGATCACACCGATGCAAAAGGTAGGTTCCCATGGTCTTGGGCAGCTCCACCCATGTGGCTTTGTGAGGAGCAGTCTCCCTCCTGGCTGCTTTCATATGCTGGCATTGAGTGTCTGTGGCTTTTCCAGGTGCACAGTGCAAGCTGCCAGTGGATCTACCATTCTGGGGTCTGGAGGACTGTGGCCCTCTTCTCACAGTTCCACTAGGCAGTGCCCCAGTAGGAACTCCATGTGAGGACTCCAACCCCACATTTCCCTTCCACACTGCCCTAGCAGAGGTTCTCCATGAGGGCCCTGCCCCTGCAGCAAACCTCTGCCTGGGCATCCAGGCATTTCTATACATCTTCTGAAATCTAGGTGGAGGTTCCCAAACCTCAGTTCTTGACTTCTGTCTACCCTTAGACTCAATACCATGTGGAAGCTGCCAAGGCTTAGGGCTTCCACCCTCTGAAGACACAGCCTAAGCTGTATATTGGCCCCTTTCAGCCATGGCTGGAGCAGCTGAGACACAGGGCATCAAGTCCCTAGACTGCACACAGCACAGGGACCCTGGGCCCAGCCCACAACACCACTTTTTCCTCCTGGGCCTCTGGGCCTGTGATGGGACAGGCTGCCCTGAAGGTCTCTGACATGGCCTGGAGACATTTTCCCCATGGTCTTGGGCATTAATATTAGGCTCCTTGCTACTTATGCAAATTTCTGCAGCCAGCATGAATTTCTCCTCAAAAAAATGGGTTTTTCTTCTCTACTACATTGTCAGGTTGCAAATTTTCTGAACTTTTATGCTCTTTTCCTTTTAAAATAGAAATCTTTTAACAGCACCCAAGTCACCTTTTGAATGCTTTGCTGTTAAGAAATTTCTTCCACCAAATACCCTAAATCTTCTCTCTCAAGTTCAAAGTTCCACAAATCTCTAGGGCAGGGGCAATATGCCACCAGTCTGTTTGCTAAAACATAACAAGAGCCACCTCTGCTCCAGTTCCCAACAAGTTCCTCATCTCCACCTAAGACCACCTCATCCTGGACCTTATTGTCCATATCACTATCAGCATTTTTGTCAAAGCCATTCAACAAGTCTCTAGGAGATTCCAAACTTTCTCACATTTTTCTGTCTTCTTCTGAGCCCTCCAAACTGTTCCAACCTCTGCCTGTTATCCAGTTCCAAAGTCACTTCCACATTTTCAGGTATCTTTTCAGCAACACCCCTTTCCTGGTACCAATTTACTGCATTAGTTCGTTTTCATGCTGCTGATAAAAACATACCTGAAACTGGAAACAACAAGAGGTTTAATTAGACTTACAATCCCACTTGGCTGGGGAGGCCTCAGAATCATGGCAGGAGGCAAAAGTCACTTCTTACATGGCAGCAGGAAGAGAAAAATGAGGAAGAAGCAAAAGTGGAAACCCCGATAAACCCATCAGATATCATAAGACTTATTCACTATCACCAGAATAGCATGGGAAAGACCAGCCCCCATTATTCAATTACCTCCCCCTGGGTCCCTCCCACAACACGTGGGAATTGTGGGAGATAAAATTCAAGCTGAGACTTGGGTAGGGACACAACCAAACCATATCAGAAGTGGAAAGATGGGGAGTAAAATGAAACAGATAAAAAATAGTCTCCACCACAAGAGTTTGATAATCCAGTAGATAATTGTTAAAAAAAAACTGATTTATAAGATATACTGATCAATACAGAAAGAAATACAGAAGAAAAATGAAGAAACTGTAATAAAGTCTAATAAATAGCAAATAAAAGAATGGAATAAAAACAACAAACTATTTATTACAACAAATATTAATGTGTTATATTCTCTCAAAAGAGGAAGACTCAGATAAGTAATTGGAAAGCAACACAAACAACATAGAACTATCATGAGATTTTGATTATATAAGTAGGAAGACATGGGAAGGAAGTAAGGAACTAGAAAGGAAATAAAGTGGATCTATTTACTGAAGCCACATTTAGAACCAGAACTGGAATGAGAATTCAAAAAAGAATAGAGAAAGAAAAAGAAGACCATATATATCGGCCAAGAATTTTGTTCACAGCCAGCTGATACTGTGCCTTAAAGATATAGCCCTACTTTAATATTATCAAGTGAGTGTAGCTATTCAATTATACTTTAAAACTTGTTATCAAGATAAATTAAGCTATAAATACAGATCAAAGATGAAGTGATTCCAGGACTCTAAAGCCCACTGTAATAGACTGAATGTTTGTATATCCCCAAAATCCACATGTTGAAAGCTAATCCCCAATGTGATATTTGGAGGTTCTGCCTTTAGAAGGTATTAGGTCATGAGGACTCTGCTCTTATATGGGATTAGTGTCCTTATAAAAGAGACACCAGAGAGCTCCTCACCCCTTCTACCATGTGCGGACACAAGACAGCTGTTCAGGAGCCAGGAAAGGGGCCTTTTCCAGGCACTGAAACTGCTTTGATAATGGACTTCCCAGTCTCCAGACTGTTGAGAAATAAATGTCTGTTGTTTATAAGCCACCTGGTCTATGATACTTTTGATACAGCTGCCCGAATGGACTGAGAAATTAACTCAAGATTTAGTATGTTCTAGAAGCTAGCACAATCCAGTACAAGTAGCAACAGATTGAAAATACAAGGACAACAATTTCATCCCAGCTCAGGTAAGTTTTTTGTGGGAGATAGAGTAACCCAGAGAATGTATTTGTTCATTATATGCTTCCCCTTCCTCATCAATAAACTAGAAAATAGTTAACAGGTACTACTGTTGAAAATCTACTATGTACAGAGCACTGTTTCAAATGCTCAACATATATCATACCCCCCAGTTTAGCCTCATAAAATACTCAGAAATACCCTGAATCCTTCATTTCCCAATAAGGAAATTGAGGCTGAGAGGTTAAATAACTTGCTCAGTGTCACAAAGCCAGAAGCAGACTGCAAATACAGAACTATGTCATGCCAGAGTCTTTGTTCCTTGCATCTTGCCAGGCTGTCCTGTATTGTAACTCTAGTCTATTGTTAATAGGCTAAATGGACAATATTTCTAAAATGATTTCAAGATCAAAATGATATAGAAAAACCAGTATCTATTGTTATCTTAATCCCCTTCAATAGAAGCCATTTTTCCAGTAACTAAAACCAAGTAGTGAATTTTATATTCCCCTGGATGGATTTTGACATCCAGACCAGCAGATACATCCTTTCACTTTTGTTAATTAAGATGCATCGGGAGTAAAAAACAAAAAATTCAGACCATGCAGCCACTAGATACTCAAATTAGGAAGGCAGTGTAGCATCATGGTCAGAAACCTAAGCTCTGGAGTCAGCTTCCTCATTGGAATCCTGACCCCACCAACTATTAGCAGCATGATATGGGGAAATTACTGAACCACCTAAGCCCTGGTTTCCTCATCTAGCAGTGATTATAATAGTGCCTACTTCACAGGGATGTTGCCAAGAATTTTTTTAAACACTTCAAAATGTTTAATGCAGTGATTAGCACTGAACACCAGCTATTAATTAGGTCCACAGTCCTGAATAACTAGGTAATCTCAGCTCTTTTTTCCATTCTTACCCTCCCTGCCTCCTGACCTAGAATCCTTGCAACAAAGGTCAATTTCTGAATTAAGGAGCCCTTTTCCAGAATTGTACATTGGAAATATCAAGGAGGCTGAAAAATTTGGACAACTGCTTTCTGAAACTCCTTTCCTTAGGGCTATGAACCTAAGACCAAACTGGCCTTTTTCCAAGGAAAAGGATAGCTCCCCTAGATCCAATCATGCCACCTAGAAGGCATGTCATAAACTGCAACAAAGAGCAACATAATTAACATCCTCAAGGACCACTCCAATCTATGGCCACAATAATAAATCCTTCTCCAAAGACTCATGACAACCATTTATTTACTACTGACTCTATTTGTTGTAGCAGTACGCAGTTCGTAACTAAACTTCTGACTTCTCAACCTTCTTTGGGCAGGCTGAAGATCGAAAAGAAATTAGTAAATGAAAGGCTGGTTCTCCCTCTGAAACTGGCTCCTGATCCTCTGTTTTACTAGACTACAGAGTTTAGAATTTGACAAATGTTAACCAGTAGTGATATCCAGGTCAACACGGACATTTTATAAATAGTCTCAGCTGGCTGACTGCCTCTAGGTTTTGCTATCTTGAAGAGGACAAAAATAAGCATCACAAAAAAAAAATAAAAAAATATGAAATACATTAATTGTTTCTCATTCTTATCTTCAAAGCTTGATCAAGAGAGGTGGCAAAATCAGTTCAATGGCTACTTACACCAGCATCTAGTGTGTCAACAGCTGCTGCATTAGGGCAAAGTGAAACCACATTCCCATTGATCTTCCATCTCTTCCCTGTTCTCTACTGCTGTCCCTCCTACTGCTCACCGCTAGGCCTTATACATGGGAACCATTCAATGAAAGGAGGATAGATGGACAGATAGAAAGCTGATTGTACAGAGTAGAGCACATTTATTCCCAGTTTTTTCTTCTGATCAAATGATGTCAAGCTCAAATGAAAATCATCTACCCATATATACTATCTACACATCAGACTTAAAGTTCCTTGGGGTCAGGTATCTTATTATTTATCTTCATAGCCTCAATACTTACCAAAATGTTTTGTACACACATAGCAAATATTTCTTGACTCAGTGGATGTTAATAATTAGAAGAAAACATTTATTATATATCTCCTATGCATCTGACAATTTATATTCACACAGACAATTAAGAGATCATTACTGTCCTCCAAAATTGATGCTGTTCTTAACACAGGGTAAGGCTGTTGCTAGAAGGCAGCTGCCCAATTAGGGATTAGGTCTCCCAGTCTCACCTGCAACTAGGCTGAGCCACATGGCAGCTCTTTGTCAATGGGATGTGACTAGACATAATGTGTATCAGTTCTATACCAATACATTTAAGGAGTATGCCTTATTCTTACTCTCTCTTTCTACTTCTCTTGAAGGGACATAAACCATGGGATCATAGAGGACAGCAGAGCTACCAGATAGAAGAAGCCTGGGTCTCTACATCACCAAGTGGAGGGAAGCCAGGAGCACTGTTCAGAACAGCCTGGTTCAAGGAGCAAGAGAGAAACCTACTATGTTAACCCATTTAAATTTGGGGGGTTATTTGTTAGAGCATTCAGCCCTGCTCAATCTAATACACACATCTTGCAAGAGAGGTATTTTAGATTTTAAAAATGAGACTCCTAGAGCCTGGACCAGCCAACCCGGAACAAGGTCTATACTGGGCATATTGTTCCCAGCTGCCTTAGGACCACACATACACATACATTCTACTCCAATTAGATTGCTCTTTTTTAAAAAAGGAAAGATACCATTTATTTACAATTATTTCACTTTATCCACAATTTCCCATACAAACATAAAACAGAAAAAAATAAAACCACCACTTGGGAATGCAAGTGTCTTCTTTCATAGCCTGGTTGAAGGAGAAGCATAAGCCCTCTCACTTTATGAAAAGGAAAACAGTTAGGAATAATGCCTGAGAAACAGCTCTGCATGAGCAACCTAACTCATACCAGTGGGGGGGGGGGGGGGGGCCTCAATGGCAAAGAGACTTAGGGTGTCACCTACTGGCGACAGCATGGCTTCCCAAAAGGATGACAGCTGCTTGCTCCCAGCTCCCCAACCTCCACTACCAAATACCAAAAATCAAATACGGGCCACATATCTCATGAGCTCCAATTAGACTGTTCTGTTCCCAAGTGAAGCATTGTATCTAACTTCTACTTCTCCTTTCCCTGCCACCTCTACACAAAACTGAAGACCAGCTTGACTAAAATCAGGCGTTAGCCACAGCCAAAAGCCTGATTCCACGTTCCAACTAGAGACAAGAATATGGGGCATACATTGCAGTTCTGAGCCTCATCTCCTTCTTTCATATCAATGGGTTAGTTACACTGAACTAGCAATTCTCATTCTTTCAAGTGTGAGGCCCTCTTTTTAATGTCAAAAATTCAAGACCAACCCCATCCCTTGGAGAAGTTATTTCAATTACTACAGCCCCTTAACAACATGGTTAAATAATTGTTATTACCCAGAGTCGTTCCTTTTTCTATGTAGATGGAGACATTGAGACTTAACAGAACCTGGGTCACTTGCCCACAACTACAGAACTAGTAAACACCAGAGCAAAGATATGAATTCAGGTTTGCTTGTCTATGAAGCCCAAATTGTTAACCACTATGCTATATTTAATAAATTTAAAAAGAAAACAATACTATTTATTCAACAATACTTTTAGATGTATTTATATTTTATAAATCACAACAGCATCCACACACTGCAAAATATACTCTATTACATATTTGTGGGAAACTTCATTCAGGAAGCAGCCAGTGCTTGTAGGTGATTTCTTGTTGCTTAGTGTTCAGACCAGTCACAGCTGGGGGGAGTGGAAATCATTGGAAGTTCCTCCTCCTTTATCTGCAGTATGAGCAAACTTTGACCTGATCAGATTCCCAGTAGCGAGATCCCACCCTAAACCTGAATTTGTTTATTGGAGAAGAAGGACTGGAGGTCAGAGTCTAATAGACAAAGTTCTAACAAGGTCTTGGTCAGAATGAGTCTCTCACAACACCACAACCACAACACCACGGACCTACCACCCTCTCTGGCATCTACCCCAAACTCCCCAAGTCTTGTATTTCAGAACAAAATGTAAAATGAAAACAGGGAAGGATTAGGGAGACTAAGAAAAGGGTAACAGAAGAGCCGGGAGGAAGAAGCTACCACGTTACAGAGCTGGCTGCACTCATCTGAAGAAGGGATGTGGGATGGAAGCAGGCAGGGGAAAAGACCAGGGTAAGCATTTATTCCCTTCCCATCTCTATCACCAGAGTCCATATGTGAAGAATCCATCTCGGTGACCTGTCTCCAGAACAGAGAATACAACACTTACTTGGAAAGGGAACTGGGATTCTCTATTTCCCTTTTCCAAATGAGTGGGTAGAACATAACTCACAGAACACTTTGAGCTCCCCACTAGAAGAATGTAAGGGCCTCTAAATCACAAAATGTTATATTTACAGTGGTTATTAACCAGAGTTCAGTTAGGATCCAGATTCAGCATCATGATGTGTCATGGGCTTTGGAAACAGGGAAAAGAGAAACATCCCATAAACAAGCATGTGGGTTGGCTTGATCCTTTTGACTATTGTTCTATCAGAAAAATTAAAATCATAATAATCATATAGCAATGTTCTCAGCAAAGAATTTTTAAAATAATTTCTCTGCTGAATATAAAAAATAAAAGCCCACACACGCATCAATTCTTACCCATTATTTGAATCAGTAGGAGATGCTCAGAGTATAATCTCAGAGGGCCAGGGACTATGTCTCTACTCTGGGCAGGTTAACAAATCTTTAACATGTGCCGGGCCAGATTATAAGGTCTGTAGACTGGGTTTTGGTACAGCTCCAATAGGTTAAAGGGCTGATGTTGGAAGGAGGAGGCAAGAGGGAAGAAAGGGACTCTGAGGACTTTAATCCTATGTCCCTAATTCTGAGGAGACATGGAGTCATTTGGGCAACTTGTTCTATCTTCTTCTCTGCAAACATCATGCCTCTCCTACAAATCTGTTCACTTTCCTGTTTCAAACCATTCAATGGCCTCCCACTGAACATGCCTGGACATGCCAATGAGGCCCTGAATGATGTGGTCCCTGCCTGCTTTCCAACCCCTCTTAGATTACAATCACTGTGGGCCCCTCCAGCCTACTTTTTTGTTTCTCAGACCTGCCACGGCCTCCCCCATCTTTAGCCCTGCACAGCTGCCCTACCCTCTGCCTGGAACTCTCCTCCTCCTGTCCCCTTCCCTCTTCTCATCTCATCTTAGCTAAGTGCAACTCAGCCTTCAGGTCTCAAATTAGGTTAGAGTCCCAGTGAAAAGTTCTCTTAGCACCCTAACTCTTCCCCTATGCAGCACATTATACACTATTAAATTAAAGTAAATATCTGTCTTCTCTGCTGGACAGCAAGCTATGAGTAAAGGCTGTATCTCCATCCAGTGCAGCGTCCCTAGCGGTCAGCACAATGTTTGAACACAGGATGTGCTCAACTAATACTGGCTGCCTCTATATTTCCTTCCTTTCTGTCTTCTCCTGACTCTGTCCGTTTTCCCCCACACCATAGTTCAGAGATTCATATATGGGTATTAGCGATGCTTAGCCCTGAGTGGGCTTCTTTCTGGTTGTCTCTCCCTCACCCAGAGTTTTGACTAAGATTCAACAGCAAAGATAACCCAAACCAGGTCAGTTTCAGTTCCATTTCAGATTGAACTCTCCCATGGCTAGTCATGCCGACCTGGACTATGTAAGGACTCTCTAAGGCCAGCTGGGCCCCAGAGGGCTGGTGGGGAGTAGGTGAGAAGCAGGGACCTCCATCTGTAAATTGTAAATTGTAAACGATTTACAGTGATATAAATTGGTTCCGATGCATCTGACATATGAAGCAGCCACACTTATCACTCTGCCTCCTAGTTACTGTCCCGGTGTTGGAGGCCAGGGAGAAAAACCATGGCCCTAAGCACCCTTCCTAAATGTTCTGTCACTAAGGCCCAGGCAACTGACAGAAGAGTGGCAGCCAAGAAGGAAGGAAATGAAAGACAAGAGGGAAGAAGTCAGACCTCAGGCTTCTTTCCAGCCCCTCCTCTATGCAAGGGCTCTGCCTAGACATTCCTCCTGGAGGAGAGAGGGCATTGTCAGCCTTCCTGGGTCACATCCAGATGTGGGCGGACAGGAGCTGACCCTTCTGGCCTGTGTATGTGTTGTGAGAAGTGGGGAGGATAGAAGACAAAGAAAGAAAAGACCAAAAAAATGGAATTCTAGAAAACGTAACATTTTCCTTGTTAGTAAAGTTTAAAATAAACGCCTTTGTTTCAACTTTTTCTCCTGGAACTTCTTTGTTGTTCTTATGGGTAATGACTGTAGCAGGATTTGACTAATTTTGATAAAATTAGATATACTGCTGAAAGGAAATAAGATATATCCTATGTGCAATATGTAGTAAACTTCTCTCCTGAGGCAAAATTATAACTAATGGGGCCGGGCGCGGTGGCTCAAGCCTGTAATCCCAGCACTTTGGGAGGCCGAGGCGGGCGGATCACAAGGTCAGGAGATCGAGACCATCCTGGCTAACATGGTGAAACCCCGTCTCTACTAAAAAATATAAAAAACTAGCCGGGCAAGGTGGCGGGCGCCTGTAGTCCCAGCTACTCGGGAGGCTGAGGCAGGAGAATGGCGTGAACCCGGGAGGCGGAGCTTGCAGTGAGCTGAGATCTGGCCAGTGCACTCCAGCCTGGGTGACAGAGCGAGACTCCGTCTCAAAAAAAAAAAAAAAAAAAAAAAAAAAAAAAAAAAAAATTATAACTAATGGAAAATTTTAAATTTGCCATAGTTTTAAAATTTGCAATAGGTTTCAGTGAAATTTGTTTCTGTGGTTGCAAGTTTTATAGAGATAAATGACCATTCTTAATGAGGTCTACAGAACCACAGTATTTTGAGTACTTTCAATTTTTATATGCTGGTTTTTTCAAGGCACTCAGGGTGCTTTATGTGTATTTTAACATTTATCTTTATAATATCACTGTCCTGGAGGGAAGGTATTATTGTTCACTGATCTGGTATTTTGCTTTACTGTTTTGCAAAACACTTTGGCGGTGGAGGCTGTGCTGTACACTAGATATAGCAAGGGCTTTAGAATTGTTGATAATAGAATTAAAGTGCCAATCTCTCCCCTTTGTAACTGTTTGACCTTGAGCAAGTGACTTTGCCTCTTTGAGTTTTGGTTTCCTCATCTGTAAAATGGAGATAATATCAGTATTGCCTTATGTTTCTATATTTAAAATAATATGTGCAAGTGCCAATATAGTATACGAAGCCTTCTACATTTAAAATAAGACATGAGCTCCCGGTTAAACGGGAGCTGTCATTATCAACATCATCACTATCCTATTTGCTTGTCATGAAACCTGGTGGAGGTAGCCACAGCAGGTTTTACCTTCACTTCATAAACGAAGTTTCATAAAGGAAAGCCAAGCTGAGATGGGTTACATTATCACCAGTATGACAGAAAGAATGTATGTCAGGATCAGGACCAGTACCCAGAGCCCCCAAGTCATTCAGTCCATGAGATTAAACTCTGTTTCCATGTAAGTTGCACATATATATTCCAGCCAAATAATAGAAACTCTTATTTTTTAATACCTCCAGGTTCATGTCCTAAATACAACCAAAAAGCAGCAGATTCTCATCGCCAGGGGTAGTAAGGCATAGCTGCAACAGAGTGCTAGATTTGGAATTACAAAGGATCCAAGCCCCAGCTCACCACACCCCATCTAAAAGACCCTGGACAAGTTACTTAGCAACATGCACCTTAGTCTTCTCTTCTGTGAAAAAAACAATAAGGAAGGGAAAGTTAGGCAAATTTATTATTCTCCTAGATCGAAAATTCAGTGACTGAGCTTTAGTAACTTTAGCCTTACCTTGTCTTCATATGTTCTCTTTCAAAGCAGCACACCCTCAGTTTTCCTCTCAACATCGGCACTGCCCCCTTGCCCCTTCCCTTTGGTAACCACTCTGCACTCACTATATCTGCTATTTCCTGACTTCAGCGACACATACATTAAATAGTGCTGTTGCATTTTCACATTTCACACCAACACAATTATACTTAACTGTGGACTATATTTACAACATAGACACAAGTGCACAAATCTCTACCCAAAGGAGGAGACATAGTTCAACCACAGAACAGAAATGTAAACAGTTCCTTTAATTCTCAATTCTTGTAAATCTATGGAATTCCCATTTATGCCATATCCACCTCTGCTTTGAAGACATACCTGGGAATTTTCACCCCACCTCCCTCTTCCACATACACTCATGCAAAGCACAAGAATGCACACGTTTAACTGCCTTCAAATAAGAGCTCCAGGTCCAGGAGAGTGGTCTGACTTAGAAAGTACCTTGCCATTTCTTTCCCTGTATCACCCTGAGTGAATGCAATGCCAGGAGACAAAAAAAAAGTCCCAAACCAAATCACCCAGGGATTTTGAAGCTTTCTTCACTCTCTCTGGCTTTTCCTCCTCTTTGGTGATATCAAAGCCAGTTCAGGCCCCACTCAGTTCTGTCCATACGGAGCTTCTGTCAATGGGTGGGAGTGGCAAGAAGAAGCCTTTCAGGAAAGAGAAACCATCCCAACACCAGTGTCTTACATCTGGAACACAGTGGATATTCAATATGTATCTGTTGAGTGAACCAATGGTGTATCTCAATCTAGAAAAAAAGACGGAGTGCATACATGAGAAAAAATTCCCTCCCACCCAAAGCACAATCCCATCTCAGCTGCCCATCAACTACTAACTGGCACTCTCACTCAGAGTCTCCCTGAAGGAACTGGGTTTATCAGCAGCACAGAGCTAAGAGGAGATCTTTAAGCTTCACATTTTGCCTTTTGCCCACCTCTCCCCAGAATCAAAATCCTATATTCCAACCTTATATTTTCCATCATTCGCCCATCTGGGGGGAAATGCAATTGGAACAGAAATAATGTTCTGATAAAAGGAGACACTGCAAGTGGCAGTTGTACTCCCCAGTGTGGAACGAGAAATACACAAAAAATCAGAGGAGGAGGTGGAGGTCTGTCAGAGGAGCAGCCAGCAACGATGCTGAGAGGAAGAACTAAAAAGCAGTAAGGCTTACAGGCTTGCAGACCTCCCCAACATCAGCATTAATAATGCTGATGCCAAGTTTAGTGCCTAGCATTAAGGCACTAAATAAATATCTGGTCACCTACCAGCTCAGCTGAGAATCTCTGAGTCCCTTGCCTCACTCCACCCAGCCTCTGTTTCCCCATCTCCTAAATAACAAGTTCTCATGTCTCCTCCCTCTACCCATTCTGCCCTTGCTCTCCATCTGCCTCCTTCACTTGCCCAGAACGGTAAGGACAAGCAAAAGACAGGTCTGTGAGATCCCGCCAGGCTCACTGGCCTGACGATGCTATATAAATACCCAGTGATATCATACTATTACCACAGGGATTTAAATTGGGCTGGGGGCCCAAGGACTGCTTTCACAACTCTTCCCCCACATTCTCAGCCCCAGAGAGACAGTGCTCCCAGAGGAACACTCTGCTTTCCTCGATCTTTAGCTGCTTAGGAAACTCTTGTATTAGGGCAGCCTCCTTACAGAAAACCCTCTAAAAATACCTATCAATATATATTTAGCTCCAGATAGCGTCCTCCTACCAACAGGCTTCAGGCTAAATCATTCTGCATGTGCCACTGGTGAGAAGCTGGATGAGGACGGCAGCTCCCAGCTTTCCTGCAGCACTCCCTGGCTCTCCTCTCTCCTGCTCCCTTTTCCTCTGCCTCCCCTCTTTCTGCTTGGCTCTGCACATCCTCCCAAACTGCAGCTAAGGATGTAGAGATGGCTCCAGACTCTTCTCCATGGCTTTCCTTAGAGTTGATTCCAGGGTAACAAAGAAAAATGAGTCGAGCCACATCCAGAGCAGACTCAGAGAAAACAGTGCACCCGCTGCTCAAAGCCTTCTGTGGCTCCTCACTGCCCTCTGGTTAAAGTACAGACTCCTCAGAATGGCCTAGACTGGCCCCTGCTGACCTCTGCAGGTCTCTCCCCATGCCACCCGTCAGGCTTCCAGAAGTGTCCTGTGGTCTGTCTGTGTGCCTCTCTCCACAAGACACCCCCACGGGGCATTTGTGCACAGCATTCTTTCTACCAGAAAGGCTCGTCTCCTTCCCCGCCCAGCTGAGTCCCATATGTCCATCCTTTACACTTGTTTAAATGTGACTTCTTTCAAGAAACTTTCCCCAGTGCCCCAGGGCTAGGCTGGACACCCTTTCAGGTTCTCATGTTGCGTGGCCCCAGCCCCCACCACCGTGGAAGACACTAGGCCCCATTCCACCCACACCGAACACAGTACCCAGCACACGGTGGGTATCCAGCAATAGCTCTTGAGGGGCCTCCTGGGCCCCGGGGTGATGATCTTGGCAGAGGAAGGAGGAAGAGCCAGGCACAGACACACCTGCCCCTCCCCAGAGTCTATACCATGTCCTCCACAGTAAAGGGAAGAGCCAACGCAGGTCACCTCCCACACAAGGCTGGCAAAACTCAGGAAAGAGCATATTTTGAGCTGATTTGGGGGTTTTTGTAGAAAAATAGACAATATTACCAACACTCAAGACTAGCTCTGTAATGTCACCAATACTTAAACATACAACGGAAAATAAAGACTTCCTAGATGGAAAGGGATAACCCGCTTTTCTCCATTTGGCCCGAACCCAAAAAGGCTCAAAGGAAATAGGGAAAGGAGACCAAATTGCTCCAGTAGCACAGGAACAGCTGGTGCCATCGCTGAGCCTGAGACAGTGACATCACTTGGCCTAGGGAAGGTGCCCAGGTGCTAAAGGCAAACAGGCCTAGGTTCAAATTCTGACTTTACCTTATACCAACCATTTGGATTTGGACAAGTTACTTAAATTGTCTGTGCCTTGGCTTCTCCATCTGTAAAATGGGACTGGGTAATAGCCAAGCCTAATGATTTTCATCTCCTGGTACCATTCTTAGGATTAGAAATCGTGTGTGTGTGTGTGTGTGTGTGTGTGTGTGTGTGTGTGTGTGTGTGTCTAGTCTTTGGCATATGGTTCAATAAAGGCCATTTTTATTATATGGTAAATGCCAGGTGATGTGATACCCCTGCTTTCTCCTTATCCACCCCTCCAACCTCCATCCCATCCACAGCCACTTCAATGAGGTTACGTCTTCAATATGCAGCCCTGACTCTGCCCTCATCACCCAGGAAGCAATTCTCAGGAGGTAACACTGACAACCTGGTAAATAACCACAGATGACTGGAATCCCAATATTGCTTAATGGCCTAGAAATTGAGCTCCCAGCTTAGCTTTCACTTTCCTAATAGAGTGACCAGAATATGAGCAGCCTGGAAGAGGTAGATAGAGATGAGAGAGACACAGACACTGCCTGGCTCCGCCAGGCCAAGGAGGAAGGCTGGGAACAGACAAACCCTCTCTACCCCAGCCCCAGCCTTCCCCCAGCACTCATTTTTGTATCCTATAGACAAGAGAATCTGGGAACAGGCCAGTAATTCAATTCAATCAGCATTTACTGAGTACCAACTATATGCAGGCACTGGGCATATAGAGATGAGTGGGCATCTAAGGCACAGTCCTCGCCTTCATTTCCCTGTTGTTATCCATGGTTTGGAGTGCCCTTGACTCTCATCCTCCCTTCTCATCTGCCCATCTATTCCAGGTACTATATTTTTATAACTTACTCTTAAGACAAATGTGTAGTAGTGACTTCAACTAATTTGGAATTCTCCAGGTGGCCTGACAAGTGTTTAGAAATTGCCTGAGTTGTTCGCAGTGCAAGAGAGATCCCAAGTTCTGTAAGATAAGAATGTGTTAAAAGAATGGCAAATTCCACTGTCTTTTAGCAGGCGGGAAAATACAATAACGTCCATGTTTCTTGGTCCCAGCATTTCCGTCTGCCTTCAATAACCCACTACTAGTTTCACTGAATTAATGAATGGGTGAGTGAATGAGTGAACAAACAAGCCAATTAATGAAGAAATCAGTTGGAACTCTGATCCACTCTCTACACATCAAACCATGCTATGCTGACAGTTAAAGTGGCATGCCTTCTTTACCACAGAGAGAAGTATCAGGATGGACACATGGGGCTCCTGTCCCCTTCAACTCACATGTGAAGCCCCACTTTTGAGAGTGAACATTTGCCTAATTATGCCCCTCCCTGAGCTCATCCCACACTGCCTCATGGGGACTAAAGGAACCTGCAACCACAGAGCCTTAGAACCATGGAGCCCTTGGGGTTGTGAAGTAACTGACAGAATGGGGAAAAGTGAGTCAAAGAAGGAACCTGGAGCCAGGAGATGTGGGCTCAAGCACTGGATCTAGTGCCTACTAGCAATTCATGTGCCCTCTCTGATCCTCAGTTTCTTCATCTGTAAAATGAGGCTAACAAGGTCTTTACTATGGCATTATGAGGACAAGATGAAGCAGTGTACATAAATGCACTTTCTGAACCATGCACACCCTCAACTTATAGGCCAAAGAATACGAAAGTTTAGGAGGTCACAGGTCACAGGCAGAATGTGGTTTCCCAGGCCCTCCAACTAGTCATCTCTTAGCAAAGGTCAGTAAGAGTAGGTCTTACACTGAGCCAGTTGACTGACACCTCAGCACCCACTTCCCTCCTGTCAGCACTGAGAGCTGAGAAGTTGTGCAGCCTCAGCCCTGAGGCACTGTGTCATGCTCCAGCACCTGTCATTCCTCCTGTGCACAGGGGAAAATAGGAGGTGACACCTGGAGATGAGGTGGGAAGGAAGAGCTGTCAGCAGGGACTGCTGTGGGTGCAGGTGTCAGGAAGACAAAGGAGGATACCGGGTGGCCTGGAAAGGAGGCTGCACAGGGCAGGGGTCAAAACACCAGCCCCAGATCAAAGGGCACCATTCCGACTCCTGCATCTGCCATTAAGAGGCAGGAGAGATCTTAGGCAAATAACTTACCCTCTTCGAGTACCAGATGACTCATCTCTAAAGTCCGCTTTGCCTGCCTCCCTGGTTGGTATCACATGTCATTGAATCTACAACTCCAACAATTGTATGATGCCCCATAATTTTATGTAGCACTAAGAAAGAAAAACATGCTGTCAATTAAACTATATCATGCCATTATTGTAAGACACAGGCTGATTTCAGCAATGTTCCAGCATGAAAAACGTGCATCTTAGAGCCACACAGTGTGGTAGATGAGAGCACCATGTGACTGTAAGACTAAATATGATCATCCATTCCTGTGGGATAGAACCGCAACCCTCAGCCCCTCAGCGGGGATCTCAAGAGGACCAAGCTCTTTGCCTGGAGCACATTCACCCGTGAATTGAGGAGAGAACAAGGGAATGGTCCATGCTGGGAAGAGGGCTAAGCAGCGGGTCTGGAGGAGGAACAGGAGCAAAGTCCTGTGAGTTCAGGTGGAAATCAGGGGCCTGCAAAGGCAATCCACAAAGCCAGGGACACCTGAAGATCCACTAAGAAGGGAAGATGTGAGGGATGGGAAAAAGAGCACAGAGAGGACAACTGACTCAGCCAAGCTCAGCACCTGCACCAACTCTTGAACACCCCCTGGACATGCAGGCAAGGACCCAGGGGCCCTTCTTGGTTGTGCTGACAAAAGAACCCTACGGGCCCCTATGAATCTGCTGCTTCAACAACCATGTAGCAACCCTTATTTGCAGAGAGATTAACATCTACTGTGAGTCTTCTCTCATGCAGTCAAACAGTCCAGTTTCTCCACCTCCTCTCAGCCATCATAGTTCCCAGACCCCACACCAGAACAGCTGTATTCTCCTCCAGAAGTACTTCTTCAACCTTGTAAAATGCCTCGTAAAATGTGACATCCAAAAGACGTACATTGGAGCATCTTTAATAATTATTTATCACAGCAAAAAACAGAAAGAATCCAAGTGTCAAGTAATTGCAAAAATGAGAAGCAAGATGTGTACATCTACTTAACAAACTGCTGATCAATCATTACAGATTTTTACCAAAATATGCAATAACATGTAATATGCTCAGACTATATTGGGAAAAAGCAGCAAAATTACAAGCACTTAAAGGACAGCTTGCTTGGCATTGAAGGCCTGGAAAGAAATACCCCAAAATAATCTGGAATTTTTCTGAATCAGTGAATTATTTTTTTTTTCTTCTTTTGATTTTTCTATATTTTCCATATTTCTTTAATGAACATATAATCATTTAAATAAAAATAAATGGACTAGACAAGAAATTTCAAATGGATTCTGCCACATATAGAGCTGAGCAGGACCAAGAATTCACATAAACTTATTATATATACATTACAATACTTTTCTTCTTTTTTTTTTAATTCTTCTGTAGTGACTTGTACACTTTTCTTCTAGATAGAATCATAACATTTCTAAATCATTCAGATTCTCATACAGGCCTCTTCTAATACAGCACATATTATTTATTTTAGGGACATTTAAAACATTACCCAATATACTTCCGTAATACTATGTAGAAACTATATCTTCATATACTAACTCATATTTAAAATGTAGTAGAATTTTCTTTTAGAAAAATAACCTCCAGAAAATTCTTTTGTAAGGCAACAGATATTTTTAAACATGAATAGTCATCCCTGTCTATTTATCCATTTCCCATATTGAGGGGCTGGCTGCTTACATGCTTACGTGCTTCCATTTACATATTCCAGTCCATTACATCTTCAGTGTTTTCTCTTTCATGTAATCCCAATGGCGTAAAGGTTAAAAAATAAGAGTATTTTGTCTATTCCACAAGACAAAAAACAGATGCAATCATTCCCAAGCCCTTACCCTTCCCTCTGAGACTTTACCTACCTTCACCATTCCTCTGACTCCTCCCTGGAAAACAATTCCTCTTTTCTCTCTCCTTTTGGTCAATCACATAGTAGCTAATATTTCCCCTTCCCTGTCATTCTAAGTCACTCTCTTCTTTTCTTCATGGGTTTGAACTCTGTCTCCCAAGCAGTTGGGTAAGGGAATTTCCAGACCACATCACTCGCTGCCACATCCACACAGGACCACTCCCCAGTGCCCAGCCCTGCAGGCACTGAGAGCCACCTGACACAAAGACCAACAGGAAGCCACAAATGCCCAGGAAGGCCTGCCCATCACACCATTCCCAAGGCCAACACATTAGCTGCCAACAGCACTCGGTCAACCCAACGTCCTCATACTATATTCATTTCCAAAAGAAAGATTTATCAAATATTTAACTAAATGTACCACCATCATATATGCTGCGGTGACACTGGGTCAACCCCAATGTTCTATGGCTATATTAATTTCCACAGAATGATTTATCCAACATTTTAATATGATTCGATTTTATACTATTAATAAACCTGCAAATCATGAAAAATTCTGTTATCAGAACACAAGTCTCAATCATCAGTTCAGAAAATATGGCTGGGGTCTTCTCCAACACCCCAAAGAAGCTGCATTTGACTGCATCTTTTGGCCTGTCTCGGAGGTGCCTCTCAGGCGGGGGTAAGCTGCTTGCGTTGGTGAAAAGGCTTATTGGGAAAAGTCACCCTCCCCAGAGAAGTGGGTGTTTAGCCACTGAGCCAAGCACAGAATGGGAAACCAGAAGTGGCAGCTTTCAGACCTGGCTGAGAGTCCCACGGCCTCTGCTTAACACCACAAGCATCTCCACACAGTACTCATCCTGCTCTTGAGGTGGCTGACCTATGGTCCAACACCCTGGGGAATCTTAGCCTTGAGCTTTTTCTTCTGCCCCTACTCTACATATTGCTCTTTCCACCCCAGTTTCCCTGCCCCCAGCCACTTCATGACACCAACCCTCTTCACACACACACACACACAGAGAGAGAGAAAGTGGACTTACCCACTGAGGACCACGATGAAGTCCATGACATTCCAGCCATTGCGGAGGTATGAGCCCTTATGGAAGATGAACCCCAGGGCCACAATTTTGATCCCAGCTTCAAAGCAAAAGATCCCAATGAAATAAGGTTCTGTCTTTTCCTGTGGGGATGAGGAGCAGAAGCACTAGTGAGAAGAGGACTGTGCTTTATGAGACACAGGTAAAGGCACAGCCTGGCCCTTCCTGGATGTCTGTGCTGGGTCTGCCCATGTGTAGGTGGGAAGCAAGGGTGCTAAGGGACCCTTGCAGGCTGTCTGTGACTCAGGAGTGCACGGGGCAAGGGGGAACCAGCTGTAGAAATGGACGATGTAAGGGTCACACCTAGGGGATAGACTTCCTTCCCAGGAAGGTCCCTGATGGTCCTGGCTTTGCCCTGAAGGAGTTTGCTGTTCTTCACATAAGTTAGAAGCTTGAAGGTCATCATCTCATGTACACACGTGGATTTTAGGCAATTTGTCTGTTCTTTTTAGGGGGAATACGTTAGATGTGTGACTCATTTCTTTAAGGAGAATAAGGACGTAAGCTTTGGGAAGTTCATAACCACAAATACACACAAGCACTGAGCATCCTTCATCCTCTCCCCTCTACTCCCCACCTCTTCCTGTCATGTGAGAAGCCCCTTAGGAAAGAGGAGGGAAGAAAATGGGCCTGTGCCTGCCCTTTCTTCTTCCCTGGCTGCCACGTAGCACAGACATGGTGTCTGTAATCTCTTATTTCCTGTGTGAATCCCCATGGGGTCTGTCATTAACTTGTCCCCCAGCAAAGAGCAAACCCCTCCCAGAACTCACAGGCAGGAAGGGAATGGGAGAGTGACAAAGCAGAGGAGAAGAAACCAAGAAAGACAAAAGGGGGAAAGGTGAGAAGGAGGGGAAGCACATACCAGTCTTCGGGACATGGGGGTCTTGTCGTCCTCAGGAAGATGCTGCTCCAGGGCCAGGACGATGCAGTTGGCAATGATGGTGGCCAGGATCATGTACTCAAATGGCGTGGGAAAGCGGAGTTAAGGAACAAATTCACCAGAGAGGGACACAGCCTCCAAGATGGCCATGCCCATAAACACACAAGCTCTATCAATCCACATTGTGTCTGTGCAGTTTGCGTGATTTTTATTTGTAAACAGGCAGACAGGACAGAGGATGGTCCTTAGCATGTGAAACCAAAAACATTTTTGCCTGGTCTCTGAACACAAAGCATCTTCTTCATAAAAAGAACATATGTAGCCAATACATAATATAGTTGGGCATATGACAGACACTCCAGCTACTGAGTGAATTCAATAACAAATCCAATAACAAAGGCTGAAAATGGAAGGGGGAAGAAAGAAGGAAGTCACATAATTAATGCCATAGCAGACCCCCTGTTCTCCCCAGTCTTCAAACCACTGGACTGGGTAAAAACGCTTGTGCACAGATCCAGATGCTGCAATCTGTTGCTCTCCTGGGCTCACAACTGGAGTCCCCTCTTCCAGAATCTCTGCACCACTAAGTAACAGAAGAGCCCCTGGAAAAGAAACAATTCTCTCCATGTGAGCTTCCTTCTATTTTAAAATTCCACTCAGCAAAGTACTTCTCGGGGAAGGAGAGGCTTGCTTTGTTCCACCTTATTTTCTCCTAAGCGTCTGCATCTATACGAAACAGAGACTGATCACAAATCTGAATCCTGGACAGCAAAGTCCAGTCCTGTAAGAACCACACTACAATGAATAAATGCAGGCTTTTTTCTGTTAGATGTTTTTGAAAACAGGTGAGGTGCTCCCTGTGCCTTTTTAAAAACAGGACTATGACTCGGGTGCCAGCATCCTGACCCCTGCAGGAAGGTTTTGCCACACGCTCCAAGGGATGTGGGAAGGACTGCCAGAAGAGAAAGAGGGAATCACCAGCTCCCAGCACTGTCATTCTGCATGTTGGGATTTCATTCTGTGATTACTGTTAGGACAAACACAAGTTAGCTACTGCAACTGGTCTTGCTGAGCAACCTGTGCTCTAGAAGATTCTGGAATCCAGGCAGAAGAGAGGAGCAATAGATCTGGCAAAGTGGACGGAAGGAGAGGGGCTGTTCTTATCTCCCCACATACCCAGACAGGCTGTGTAGGGTGCAGGGCCTGGAACCCTCTCGTGGAGTTCAGGAGGGCAAATCACAGCTATCCCTGCAATGCCCCCCCATCCTGCCAGGCTATCTGTGGCAATAACACAATGTTAAGTTGGCACCCAGGGCATCTCTGGGGAGGGCAGGGCAGAGGGCTTGGGGCAGTGTGTGCAATGAGATGTGAGCTGCTCACCAGTTGCTCTGGTCTGGGTGCTGGCATGCAGGGCTGCAGGGCTGAGATGCTGGCTGTGTGTGAGCCCCGAGTCCTTCTCTTAATCCTCATTTGGCAGTGCCTTCTCCTCCCCCACCACCATGCATCCCTGAGTCACACTGGAGAGTCACACTCACTCGCCAGAAGCTGACCGCCATCCTTCCTTCCCACGCACTTCTAACACTCACACAGCATACAGACACCAGAGACCACTCCACGGGCCTCTGCTGCCCTGAGGCTCAGCCACTGGAACTAAAAACAGACCCGGCCTCAGGGGACCTCAGAGCCTGTCCACTGCCTCCACATCCCACTGTGCCTGCTTAAACCCTCCCACTCAGACAGGAGCCTCCCCACATAGAAAGTCCCTCAGCACCCATGGGCATTCCTCCTCCTTCAAACACTCTGGGCGCCAAGCCCCTGAGAGCCAAACATGCCAGCAGACACACACCACAGACGCCCACCCAACTAGCATGCCCACCTTCTAAGGACTGGCCCTCCAACGCACAGCCTGCCCTGGGCCACCCATGCCCACTGATCAAAGGGGGAGTGCTCCTCCCCTCCCATCATGGCTGTAACCCAGACCTCTGAACAAACAATCATGGAGCAATCAGGGACCACACCAGGACCAAGTGTCCCATAAGCCTTCTGAACAGCCTAGGTTGCCCTGGGCCTGGCACAGGCACCCAGAATCCCAGACTCATCCTGCAAATTAAAGATGGGAACCCGGGAGCAATGGTGGCCAGGGAATTCATACCCTTTCCTGAAAACATGCTTGGGCGATGGGGCCAGAAAGGGAACTGACAACACGCATACAAGTCACTGATGAAAGACAACAGAAGTTGAGAGTGTTGACAGTGGTATTCCTAAAATGCAGGCCATGAAATACTGGTGCTATAGGAACTTGCAATCAAACCAATGAGAGAAAGCCTGGGTTAGGTAAAGGTAAGAAGGTTTCTCCCCAGCAGGACTTCTTGGGGCCTTTAATACTTTTGCACACAGTGGGCACACACTCCATCCCACACACAAACACACACACACAGGGGGTTTGGGACAGCACACAACATTTCCCAAACTTGCTTCACCTTGTAAATCTTTTTTTCAGAGCATCTCTCTTGAACGGTGTTCCCAGGAACATAGCTAGGCAGCGTGACACAAAGTGGGGGTTTCTCTGCCAGTCCCCAAGAGCTGGGAGAGGAGGCTGATGGCTCTGACTGGAGTGAAACCAGGGCCTCTTCCATGTCATTCCCTGTCCTTGTTCCTAACAGAAGTGTTCACAATAGCGTGGGGCTCACCTGGTCACTCCCCACAGCTGGAAATGTCTCATGCAATTTCAGACACCTGCTCAGCAGATCCAAGAAGCTCAGTGCCTGCCCTGAGAGGTAGGACTGGGCACGAGTACTTTCTCATTCAAGCTGCAGACCTCTCGCATTCTCATGGGTCTATGTGGGGTCTATGATTGTTTGGGGGGGTTGAATCTTCCCCTGAAAGCCTGAAAGTGATAAGCACAGGCTTAAAAGCAGATGGGTTCTCAGTGCTGAACTTGCAGGCAAGACAGGTCCTGGCAGCCATGTGCCTCCGAGGCCTTCCCACTCACAATATCCATTTGGACCATGGCAGCTCCTCCACTGCCCATGACTCCCCATTCATAATATCCACTTGGACCATGGCAGTTCCTCCACTGCCCCTGGCTCCCTGCTTCCACGTTCATACCTGCATTTTCCTAGCCAATTAACTCAAGTATATTGCTCCTTGTAAGCATCTTTAAGCTTAACTAGCCCAGAATGTCCAAGTGCAGATATGTGAGGTTTGTGGGGACACAGGCTAGCTCAGGAAGGTGTAGCCATCACCATTGCAAGATGCTCCAGGCAGGGGAATGGCCCTTGGCCCAGGTGCTGATTAGTAAAACTCCCAGTGACTGGCCAAGTATCTGGGTGGCTGAGAATTCATGAGGTATTGATGGCTGGTGCTACCCAAGGCCCTAAAGTCTAGAATCTAAAGGAGGGAGTTTGGTAATTCACAGGTTCTGAGAAGACCCTATTCCCACTTCCTCTCTAGCCAAATCCTCTGCCCACTAATTGATGTGAGGCCCATTCAGAGCAGCAATCTTCTGGCTTAAAAATATATATTTTTTTGCTTTACATTTTAAAAACTGTTCAGATATATATGCCCTTGAGAGGGATGTCCCTTTCGGCCTTATAGGGCATCTAGACCTCAGGATGAATTCATGGCTGCGGTAACGAAGAACCTGCGGTGAGAATGTGGAGATTCTGTGTAACTGTGGGCTAGGTGAAAGAATGGATAGCGGCAGGGAAATCTCAGGGGAGGTGAGCAGAAGAGACCATCCAATTCTGCCTAGGTCCCAGCCACTCTCCCTTACAGCCCTGTTCTTTAACCTCTTTTCCACTTCCCTTTCTGAAGAAAGCACAAAGAAGAGGCATTTACATCTAGGTGATTCTGCCACCACCTGCAATGGCCTTTCTTCTCCTTTCTGGTCATACATCAAGACCAAGCTGAACTGCCACCTTATCAGTGAAAGTTTCTCTCCCTGCCCCACAGCTCTTTGAATTGTGTGACTATATTATTTCTTCTCCTATTTAAATCAGGAAACTGTATCTTGAAAGCAGGAGTTTTGCTTGTCTCTCTACTGTCAGTGCTTAGCAGAGCCCATAGTACCCAGTAGGAGCTTAGTCAATGTTCAATGCAGGTAGGAATGAACAAGAGGCATTCACTGAGGAGCCATTGTAAAGACAGGGCTTTGCTCGCCCACTCTGGCCCAGGCCAGGGCTCCTGCTCACTCCCACTGTTGCAGGCTGCCTCTGAGGCGCCACTCCCATTTCTTCCCGACAGCAAAACTTCACACCCCAAAGCAATGGCTCTGCTACATCCCCAAAGGGAAGAGCCAAAACAGCAAGTAACACCCACCCACCAGTCAAGCTAGTGCACCTCAACCTGGCAGACTGGACAAAGACATGACTTGGAAAGGTCAAAGGGAGCTCTGAGTCACCACGGCCTCAAAGACCAACACCCTTCACGGCAACCACAATCAGGGACAAGATGGAAGTCTGTCCAGGTCTCCAACTCTTTCTGTCCTGGAATTCAGTGACACTCATTACAGTCTGTGACTGACACTGAGGATATTTTAGGGAAGACTGTCTATCCCTGGTGTCCAGATTGCTTTTGTTTTGAAATCTTGAACAAATGGAGCTGATGGGGCAGTGAGGACTGGGACTCCCAGGGCAGGACCTTGCCTGTCTCACTTACCACTGTGCTTGGCCCACAGTGGGGCCCTGGTAACTGTTATTTTATTAATAAATTAATACTCAAGTGATAAATGAATCATATAGGGAAACTAGAGCCAGAGGTATCCTTATAAAAGGTACCCACACTCTCCACACTGTATACCCATTTGAAATTTTTATACTGTCCACTGTAGATACACATGATCTATTTTAAAAAGAAAATAAACCAGCATACATGGAATATCCCTTTCATGTTAAAAAAAAAAAAAAAAAAAAAGAGAGAGAGAGAGACAGAGAAGGCTGGGCACGGTGGCTCACGCCTGTAATCCCAGCACTTTGGGAAGCCAAGGCGGGCAGATCACGAGGTCAGGAGATTGAGACCATCCTGGCTAACACGGTGAAACCCCATCTCTACTAAAAAAATACAAAAAGTTAGCCAAGCGTGGTGGCGGGTGCCTGTAGTCCCAGCTACTCGGGAGGCTGAGGCAGGAGAATGGCGTGAACCCCAGAGGTGGAGCTGACAGTGAGGGGAGATTATGCCACTGCACTCCAGGCTGGGTGACAGAGCAAGATTCTATCTAAAAAAAAAGAGAGAGAGAGAGAAGGGAGAGAAGGAGAAAAAATTCTGTCTTGCTGGAAGGGTGATGAGTCTTCTCTCAGTAGTAGGGTTATTTTCACTTTCTTCTTTACTCCTCTAACCATTTTCTGAGTGTTCAAATGAGCGTGTGTTCATTTATAACTATAAAATCAATTAAAGCTACATGTATCCTGAAAAAAACAAATCAACACAAAAACCCATCCCAACCCGAGAGTGAGGAGGAATGCGATGGCCAGAGAAATCAGAGAAAGACTTCAGAGAGGATTAAATGCAAGAGAATAAAGAGACCTGGCCAAAATGAGGAAATGACCATGAAAGTGCTTTGAAACCTGCAAAAGACACCTCCCCTCCTGCATTCCCTCCTGTACCGGCTCACTGCTCGCTAGGGCCCTCATTTCATAAAGTTTACTGGCAATCTCCTCAAACACCCCTTCACTCCTCGCTCCCTCTGAGCCCATTAATGAGGACCTGTGTCGCTCCAACTCTCTTTCTAGTCTAGCAGTTTCAAGACAATCATTAGGGAAATGATAAAAATAGGTTCGCTTATTGATTTATCTCCTTTACCCAATGCTCCTTCCTTCAAACGGTTGACTTGTTTCCTTAGCAACATGGCTAATTTGAGCAGCACAACGCAGCCTGCACACCTGCCATTTGTTCATTTCCTTCTTGAAGCACAGAAAGCTGGGGCAAGGGTAGTGATGCCAGTTCTGCTGTTACCAGAGCCCTGGGGGCCTGGCCTGGAGCTGAGCTCTTCCTCTGCCTAGGCCTGAAGAGCCTCCCCATCACCACCTCTCAGGTACAGATCTTCAGGTACATGCCTTGAAAGGACTTAGGCCTCAGGCAGTAAATATTGGGCGTCCCCAGGCAAACACACATCTCTATCACCACCAGGGGGCTCATCCTGAAGACCTCTGTACTCAGCTGTCTCCTCCCAGAGCCTATGACATCCGAACACTAAGAAGGCCATGCTCTGAGGGGTAAGGGGCCACCAGGGACAGGCAGGCAGATAGAATGCTGTGTGCTCTCCCAACTCCAGCCTAATGCGGAATATGCTTTTGTGGGGAGCAGTCAGTGGGCACTCAGGCACTTCCTGGAAACTCCACAGTCTGAGGGGAGGCATCCCTCAGCCTCCTTTACCCATTTCTACCCCTCGCCCCAGGCCTACAATAATCTCCCTACAGGAAGACCTGTTTCCTTTTCTCCCTTCAGTCTCATGTTTTTGGATGTCTAAATCCAAGAGATGTAACAGCCTCAGAGGATGGCATGGACACCTTTGTGTATGTCTTTCCACCTCTTCCTCATGTGCACATAAATTTCATCCTAATAAGTGGACTTTGACTCAAAGACAGTAACTGAGAAAGAGCCTTGACTAGTCTGTGATTCCCTAAAAGCATCACACCAAATAGACATTTTACATATGAACAGGAATGAAATACAGCTATCGAAGGCTTCTGTGTAACTTCAGAATCTTCTTCAAGACCTGGAATGCAATGGAGAAAATGTAGCTTGGTAATGGGAACCAGAGCCAGGCCTCCAACTGCAAAAGCTGCCCCAACACAGTACTCAAGAGTGAATGGAGGGTTATGACCATCCATTCCCACAGAACCAAACAAGAAATACGAAAGGACCAAAGCCTAAAATGATACCGGAATCTGAACTCCCTCTGAAAACTGTAAGGTGTTGCACAAATACAGTTACTTTCAGTATCCTACTAACTCAATGTTTCAGCATCTACTGTGGCTCGATACTTTGGGGAAAGCATCTGTTAGTGGTCACAGCCTCCAGCCCTCAGGAGTGGGCTGGCTGGCTGTAGCCATGGGCTGACATGGAGAAGACCAACCCCAATAAAGGATTTAAAAGAAAATTATGGTAATGGGCCTCTGGGAAAAGAGCAAAGTCACTTGGCCCAGAACCTCCAGAGAATATGGAAAGTGCATCCAAACACCAGTCCCCAGAGGAGGATTTATGAAGCTGATGACTCTGATGCAATCTCTCCCAGTGATTAGAAGGATATTAATCACACCCAAGGCCAGGGCTAAGAAGAGGAGGGGTTGAACCATCACAGAAATCTGGCTCCAGTTCCCATAGACCCTGATGGAAATGCAGTGAGATCATGCTGGTGAGATCATAGGACCCTCGTCTGAGCCGACTGAGAAAGATACATCTGTCCTGGAGGGACGAGTAATGCCGAAGACACAAGACCTTGTGCCTAAAACCCAGACATAGCAATAGTTATGACCATCATTTCAACAGTATGTCTGCACCCCTCATGGTCTTCCTCACCTTCCTAGAAGCAGACATTCTTACAGAAATCTCTGCTTCCTAACTTGTCTACACAAAAAGAAAAGTCAAACCAGCCCTGTTCAAACAGGCCTGGCCTGGCCAGGTGCAGTGGCTCACGTCTGCAATCCCAGCACTTTGGGAGGCCAAGGCAAGCGAATCACTTGAGGTTAAGAGTTCAAGACCAGCCTGGCCAACATGGTGAAACCCTGTCTCTACAATTAATACAAAAATTATCCGGGCATGGTGGCGTGCACCTGTAATCCTGGCTACTTGGGAAGCTGAGGCAGGAGAATGGCTTGAACCCAGGAGATGGAGGTTGTGGTGAGCTGGGATCATACCACTGCACTCCAGCCTGGGGGACGGAGCGAGACTGTGTCTCAAAAAACAAAAACAAAAACAAAAACAAAAAACAAACAAACAAAAACAGCCCAGGCCAGGCCAGTTCCCTTCCTGGAGGGATGTTTCACATTTTCTCCAGATGATGGCATCAAGTAGAAGTGAGTATGAGGTAAAAAGATGGAGAGCCAAGAGGGCTTTCTAATGCCTCTCAGCAAGCTGCCGCACCCTGCTCAGGTGAGAGGGCCCAGGTTAAGAGATAAGCTATGGTGCAAGGAGTCTTAGCCCAGGGCTCCTTCTGGACTTCTTTGCACTCACTCCTATGGCTGCCCTGGCAGGACATGGCAGCCCAAAAGAGACCAGCCCAGAAAAGGGAATAAACAGACAGAACTATTCCTGGAGATTCTGAGGAGCTATAGATGAACTTTTCAATTCTCTGAAAATAAATGTTAACCTTCCACATTTATCAATACATGGACTACCTTCCTATTTGGGTAGTCCATACTTTTAGGTTTCCTGTGTCTGTTCTGGGCTGATCAACAGAAGGTGAACTACACTTCACCTCCAAAGGGCAAGAGGGCTAAACCCTTGTGTTTCTCCATGTGACAGTTAGCAGTACACAACCCTGGCTGCAAACCTGGAAGTCCACCCTGCATATCCCTCCCCTCCCCTCTCTAACCATGGCAGGAGACATGCACTGTCAACAAGCAGAAAAACATGGAAGAAGGCTCTGCCTACTCCATACTGTCCCATGTCATCATCTCATTGCTTTCCTTAGTGTAATTTTTCTCACCACCCAACCTCATCTTAAAAAAAAAAAAAAAAAAAAAGACTAAAAAACCAAACCCCTTTTCTTTTTTTAAAACAAAACAAAACAAAAATGCATCATGTGACTTCCAGCCTTAACATCAGTTTTTTAACTTTGGTTTCCATGGTGGTGGGATGCAACCTGCCATCGCCATGACAACAGCTGCCTCTGTTCAAATTCACCATCTGACAGGCAGTCCTGAACAGACACACACACCTCTCCTTCTTAATCCCTCTCTCTCTCTCTCTTCCCCCTTCCTGCTGTCAAGAAGATGGAAATGCCATCACACCTACTCCTAAACACTTAAAACCTAATGAATGAAAGACAAATAAAGCAATATTGAGAACATAACAAAGAGGCAGAGAACTCCTCAAAAGGCCTTTTGTTTGCCAATACAATCCTGCTGCTCTCTCATGGAGGTCAGTGGACTCAGTTACTCAAAACAAAAGATCCTAAGCATTACCCATTTAATGCTGGCTGTGAAGCCAAGTCCAAATTCTCATTACTTTAGACCAAATAGCTCCCATCTGACTCCTAGGACCCTGCCCTCTGGATAAAATGACTGAAAGGAAGCACACATGATTGCTACTTTGGTGAACCAACATTCAGGTCAGTTCCAGACTTATCTGGGCCCTGATTCCCAAAGGATGGGCAGTGCTGGTTCTGAGAAAATAAGACAGTACTAGCTCCCTCCCTCCTCCCACTGCCATGCCCCTTGCAGTTACAGACAGCTGGATAAGTCTTAACAAATTCATTTGTTTTGTGTGTGACTGGATCCTGGACTCAAAACGCTGTCATTCAACACACAGTTTTGGTGAACAGCAGACAAATGATTGAATGCTACAGAAAAGCGAAAAAAGAAAAGGGGAGCATTAAAAGCCTCTGGAAGAAAACAAAACAGCAGTGGGAAAATTACCTGTTTCAGAAACGAGAATTTGTGTTTTGATGACACTCTGATGAATTGGAGCCCATCAAGAGTTCTGGCAGCAACGTGCATTTCAGGGAAGATGACTATGAGGTGCAATCAGCAGCCCCACCCAAGACTACACCCTACTTCATATCAACACCAGCATCATGGAACTGAGACAGCATAAGAAAAATGAAAAGCCTTTTGTGAAAGAGTCCATAGATCACCTGTGGGAGAATGTTTGTTTTCCTCTGAAAACTCTGCAACTGAGCCCTGGCATTCAAAGACACCTACTGAGCCTGCAAACTACGTGAGATAATGTTGAAGGAACTAGGGATACTCAGCTTGGAAAGGGAAGACTTGAGAAATACATCACAGCTGCTTTCAAATATCTGAAGGGCTAGCTTGCAATAAGGGACTCAGATGTTTTTTAAGTTATTCTGGAGGCAAAGACTAAGATCCAACATGCAGAGTACCCATCCGAAGACAGATCTGGAGCAATAAAGAGAAGAACTTCCACTGTTCCACAAGTGAATGGACTACTTCTTAAGTAGAAAACTAAGTATTGTGCTAATAGATGTTTAACATCGGGGGGAAAGCCCCCATGTGTAACATTTGCAAATTTCTGGGGCATAAATACTCTCTCCATGGCCAATTTCAAGCTACCATCTTGACATCACTGAACACGGAGTCTGGAAGAGACATGCACAGAGGACGCTCAAGAGCTGGGACAAGCCAGTTTCAGCACAGCATTTGTTGTGAGTTCCACATCCCCAGGGGAGTGTCAAGGACGTTAAGCAGGTAACTCCTGTATTTGATGGTAGTCATGCTGGATCAACCTTCATATGCATAAGGGTGAATCAACCAGGTAGGAAGCAAGGTCAACAACTTTTAGTCACTTGCTCAAGGGCCTCCTTGGTGAGCCTCACTCTGTCCTTCAGCCTCAAATGGCCTCCTCAGCTAGATCTGCGTTCACGATGTCTGGTCCATCCCCCTCGTTACAGAAGGCTGTTACCTGTGCAGCTGGAGGTGTGTGGGAAGCAGCCACAGGTGAATGGCTTTGTCAGTGCAGTGAAACATAAGAATTAATCACCCCATTCTCTCAGGCTAAATTTCAAGATACCCAGGGGGTTCCTGCTATTTCACCATAGCCTGCAAGAAAACTGAGAGGGAACAGCCAAGACATGATCAAAGTACACTCAAAAGAAACAGAAGAAAGTCAGGTAATTGGCTCCTCTCAGTCTACAAGATCAGTGGATCTCAGCCATGGCTGGACAGTAGAATCACCTGGAAAGCTTTTCAAAATTAAGAATACAGGTGTCCTATCTCCAGAAATTTGGATTTAATTTGTCTTGGTTGCAGTCTAGGTATCAGCATTTCTAGAAGTTCCCAGGCTGATTCTAATGTGCAGCCAGGCTTTGAATGCTGGAGACCAAGAAAGTTAATGGTGTCCTCCAATCAGCTGAGAGAACAATGATGGAAACTAGAATCCCAGAGGCACTACAGTGGGAACTGAAAGGCACCTTAGAGTCTTAGTAACTATTCCAACACACTCATTTTACAGATGTAGATACTGAGACCAGGAAAGGACTGAGATTTTTCTAGAACCAGGGCTAGAAACCTCTCTGGACTCTCAGCCCTATGCTCTGAAAAGCTTGGAAAACTATTATACACAGAATAATCAGAATAATCAAACAAAATTCCCTGGTCTCTTAGCTCCAACTGAGAATTCTAAAAGAAAGAGATCTAAGGATCTTTTTATTTGAGCTGCTTCCTCCTTCCCAGGAGCACTCAATTGTTCTCAAAGAGCTACCTCTTAAGGCAGAGACTGGATAGCCTGCCTTTTTTAGGGCTACTGAAGAGCCCAGCAACTATTCTGAGATAAGTGCTTGCCTAAGCATCCATCTATTCTCCCATCTGCTGAGGTCTGCTCTTGGTTTTACACTAGGTAGAAGTCCACTGCCTACTGAGTTTTATATTATAATTTCACAAAGTTCTCCAGCAACATATTTGGGAAAGAAGAATATTAACCATTTTTCTGAGTCACTGTATCTGATTCTCACTGGATCTCTGCTGGTTGGCTTCACCTCTGTGAATATCTTTCTCTCGTCCATTCCTATTTTTTCTTACGTAAGTCCTTTCTTATTAGTCATGATCCTTATATCCAGCCTCCTATGCCCCAAACACCAAAAACATATACTTGCTAAGGATGAGGAAGCCCCAGAAGAGAAGGAAGGAACTAGAGGGAAGATGATTGAGCACAGAAAGGGTACAGAGGAAAGAAGAGAAAATGTGACAAAAGGATGCTGGCACTTGGTTAGGGGCCCTGGGTTCTAGTCTCTGCTCTGCCACTTATTGAGAGACTTGTGGCAAGTCATTTAACCTCTGTGGCCTTCAGTTTTCTTATTGATAAGTGTGAGTTTGATTGAAGTTTCACTTTATTCTCTATAAATCTAATATTCTAGTATTCTGTGATGCTAATGAGGAACATGATGGGAAGGGAAATGGAGGAGAAAGAAAGAGCATACATGATTACAACTGACAGAAGCCATTTTTGGTGAAATTACTAATGAGGAGATCCCACAATAACATTCAAAATGGAAATCCTGACACAGCCAGGGACATCTTGAAAGGGTCTAGAGTCCATGAAAATACTTCTAAATTGTCAAGCATAGGAACTCCATGACCAGTTGGATTGGCTAGCAGCTTCTCCAATAGAGTTAATGAAAAGCTAGAATCCTCACAATGGTGGCCTGGGGGTGAACCATTGTGGAAAAGGGCAGCTTTTCCACAAACCTACTATAAGCCTTTTCTATGTTCTGTATCAGGATATAAGAGTCTTTCTGCAGTTTCTCTATACCCCAACCCTCATTTCCTTAAAAAGCTGCATTCAGTATGTAAAATTTCAAGAGAAGGTCATGAAAGCTGCCACCTCCACATTATGACTCATACTGTGGGTACCCCAGAACAGAAAGGACTGAGGGTAGACTTCTTTGAGAACTGGAAAAAAGAAAATGGACTTTCCATGCTAATATTGAAAGGGGAACTGGCATTTCCAAACCAAACGCGCTCTGCAGAGTGATAAAGGAACTGTGGTAGTGGAGTTTTGTGGGGGAAAAGACAAAATAGCAAAGATCTCAGGTTCTGACTCAAGTTCGCATTCCAGTGACTCAGGGCAGGATGTCTCAGGTCCATTTCATGATGACCACAATGATGGGAAAGAGATCGTTGCTTTTCTCCCATCTACTGATCCTTCACTCCTTCATGAGTTAGCCTCATACCCAATGATGCTGCAGATACATGCAAGTAGTTCACAGTGTCATCCTAAAAAGATACTCTGTTAGGGAAGAGTAGCTGCTGGTCTTCTGGTCTAACCCAAGGCAGAATGAAATAACTGAAAGAAAGCAGCCAGTGGCACCAGTCAGACCACATCTATCTGTGACCTTAGGCTAATCATCTATAAAATGAGAACAATATCCATTTCACACGGGGTTGGATGAAATGATATACTCCTCTAGAGTACACTGTAGAGTGCCTGGCATACAATAGGCATTCATTAAAGGTTAGTTTCCTTCATCCATTCTCAAGGATGCATATAGAGGAACAGAAAGCTCTCCAGGCCTGGAGGGGGGTTCCCTATAGAATGGTGGCAAAATTATATGATTAAAAAGACACGAAAGTAAGAGAAAAAGAGAAATAGTAAGGCATATGATTATGCAGGGTGTTCTGCACCCAGCCTTTTTCACAGTGGAAGTATAGAAAGCTATTAGAAGTTCTAATTTCCTAGAATCTATTCCTTTGCTTTGCTCTCCTGAGCCTGTCTACTGATGTTTGTGACAGAAATGAGCTCAGTCTTTCTGAGCCTGTACAGTCTTTCTGAGTGGGCATTTGTTACTCTTCAATCATCGCCAGGGAAAGAGGTTACCCAGAGATGTAACATCCTTATCCATAGAACTTCAGGTGGGGGGAGGTGGGAGGGCAGATGGTGATCTCAAAAATAAATAAATACCTCTCTATGAGAAGGGAGGGTGCTCTTGCCAAAATGCCCAGATCCTCGGATTGACATAGGCCCATATTCCCCAGACCTGCTCCCTCCTCATGTTACCACATCCACCTACTCACCCCACCTCCAGACAAGCCCACACCCTTCAACTGCTCCTCATATCAACAGACTAGAAGAACACATGCATCCTTGTGCATCCATATGGCTCAGTTATTTCACAAATACAAATTTCCATGCAAAAACAATCCAAAGTTAGCAGAAAGGAGAGGCAGTTCCTTTAACTTTTTAGGCCCACTCCTTAATTTCTTTTGAGTGTTTCTGTCTGGTTTCCAGAAGCCGAGTGGTGCATCCTAATTCTCCATTCTTGTCCACACCCGTAAACATTTCCCACAGGTAAAATGCCCCTAATAACCGTAGCAGAGGACCTTCACCAAGCTCATTAGGCAAATTTCCAAGAGTCCCAAGCAATGGAGGTTTCCCCTTCCTCCCACAGCACCCTAACCCTTTCAGAAGCTTCCTCCACAGTTCATAAATTTCAATCTTTTCTCTCTTATCTGATAGAACAAACATAGAGGCCCTAAATACCCAAGAAACCTAAGCAGACAGGAAGTATTTAGCCAGGAAGCTGGCAACCGCCAGGAGGAAAATCTGCCCAGATACCAAGGATCTAAAGGGGATCCTTCTACATGCCATCTTTCAAGCCATCTGAAATTTTTTGCTATCACTTTTGTTCAAACAAAGACAAAACCAAGTGAGTTTGTTTAAGGTTATAGATCATTTTAAATATCCTATCTGTTTTTATCAAAAGCTTGCTGGGAAAATTCTGCATCATTATTGCTCCTGAAGATATTTTTTCTGGTTGTAAATCCAAATGTGTCCTTAGGTACAATATTGGTATAAAATCAGCATTAGAAACATATAAAGGAAACAGGTTTTGATGTAGATATTTTACATTTTGTTTTTAAAAATGTAAACCCAATAACTTTGACAAGGAAGAAAAAAAGGCTTGTGGAAAGACTATTTAGCTTCAGTGATTAAGAGCACCAGCTCTGATCCAGGCCTCCAGCTCTTACTGGGCGATACCAGGGAAATGAATTAACCTCTCCACATCTTAATCCTTCTAACTATGAAAGACAGAAACAATAATGCCTGTCTCTGTAGGATCGTCGTGAAGAATCAATGCAATAATTCATGGGCAGCACTTAGCACAGTAATCTGGCACATAGTAAATGTTCAATAAGTGTTATATATTTATAAACTCTATCAACATTAACACTAATACTAATACCTAATATGTTTGCAAAGGGCTTTCATACACATTAGCTGATGCTAACCTCGCAACAGTCTTATAAGGTAGGCAAAGCAGGGAAAGTGACCTCCACCTCACATCTGAAGACACTGAGGCTCAGGGAGGTAATGAGACCAATGCAAGGTCACGTAAACATTATCTGGCAGCACTCGGGTTAGAAAATTGTAACAGCCAAGAGGAAGTAGGACAGCATTGTTGGAAAGAGAAAACAGAGCTGCAGAAGTTTAATGTTTATGTATCTGAAATTAACCATATACTAATAACCAAGATTTATTCACAGCTTACTATTTGCCAAACATGGTTCTAAGCACTTTGCATGTATTATCTCCTCTGACCTTCACAAAAATCCTATGATACACCCCAGAAGCAAATTACTATCTCTGTTTTACATTTGAAAAGTCCAAGGCACCGCAAGGGTAAGCAGGTTGCCTGAGGCACACAGCTATGAAGTGGCAGAGGTGATACTGAGATTTGAATCCAGAGGTCATGTTTTTAATAACGACACCCTAATACCCTAATGTTTCCATGCAGAGACTGGTAAATCCTGAACTCTAAAGTGAAGCTTTCATCAACTGGCATTGGACTAGATGACATCTAATATCCTTTCAACTCCTGAGATCTAGGACACAACACTTTTATTGTCTAAGAAAGAAATAAAATATTGTCTGAGTCTCTGAAAATGATACCTAAGGTGGACTTTGGAGAAACCAAGATGCTACATCCTGCTTCAAACAGACATGAAGCAGTCATGAAAGTGTGTACTGATTTCAGTAAAGCATGTGACAAGAATATCGCACACAATATTTTTACAGACAAAATATAGAAATGTCAGTAGGCTAAAGCACAGTTCAGAATACCTGAGAAAAGCTGAACAGTCAACGCACACTGACTGATACACTGATGATAAGCAGAAAGGGGGTCCCTGATTCTAAATATATTTTTATCAATTACTCGAATGAAAACATTAAGTATTCGCTTATAAATCTGCAGATGACGTAGCACTCGGGGTGGGGAGCTCACCCATGAAACAGCACAGTCCATAGACAGTGTGGTGTAGAAATCACTTCAACTTTGGATTGGGACCACTTGGTTCAAGCTCACTGGTGGTGACCTTGGGCAAGTGATTTAATCTTCTTTAGCCTCAGCTTCCCCATATTTAAAATGTGGATAATACACTTGTTTGAAGTAGAGCCTGAAATTTGGTAGATGCTCAATGACTCTTCGTTCCTTGTTCTCAGTTGAAAAGGATCTCTACAGGATAAATCGTTGGAGCAAAAGCAAGGAGATAAAATGTACTTGATATAAACACAGAGTCCTGAATCTAGATTCAAAAATTAAACTGAATGAGAACAGAGTAAGAGAAAACTAACTCTGTCATCAATTCATATTAAAAGATCCAGAGATTTTAGCTGACTACCTCAAGTCAGAAACAGAATGCCACTTGTTTAAAAAAAAAAAAAAAAACTTTAAAAAGTATTTTAATTCAAACTAATGTGTTAAATGCTGATGTTAATAAGCACTGCCTTATTATCTGGTAATTAGATAATGTCCCCCACCCTTGCAGGGATTTTAAACAAATACTAAAATTATGTAGTATGTGTTACAACAAAGTAATAAATAAGGCACCCTATGAAAGCCCAAAGGAGGAAGCTGGTCTTATTCAGCCAAGAGAAATCAAGGAAAGCTTCATAGAGGAAGTGACCTCTGAGTATAATCTTAAAGCCAGACTCATTCCAGGTGGAAGAGCAGCAAGTGCAAAGGCATGGAGGCCTGGAAGAGCCACTGAAGCAGCTGGAGAGACGGTGATTACGGTGGTCAAGGAAAGCTGGGGCAATGTGCAGGGTGGCTCCTGAGAAGCACTGCACACCAAGCCAAGAAGACCCTGCCCAGTTACAAAGCTAACGAATGACAGAACCAAAGGGAAGCTTAAGCTTTCTGACTCATCATGTATCCCCTCTGCCTGTGCCATCCTGTACAGTAGCCACTAGCCATATGTGGCTATTTAAACTTAACTTAACTAAGATTAAGTCAGTAAAATTTAAAATTTAGTTCTCAGTCACGTTAGCCACATATCAAGTCCTTAAGGGCCACATGTGCCAAGAGCCATGTCTATCATCACCAAAAGTCCACCAACAGTGCTGTTCAATGTCACAGGATCATCAAGTGAAAGGAAGTAGACTGAGTCTACACTGCTTTACAAAACAGAAAACAGGAGGGGAAAGAACAGATGGAAGCTATAAGGAGGAATATTTCCACTTCCTATATCTTAAGTTTTTTAATAACAGAAGAGCACCCTGTCACTGGAAGTATTCCAGCTTGACAGTCATCTTTCACAGTGATGTAGAAAGAGTTTCTGTATTGAATTCATGCCCTTTGGTTAGAGTGTTTGTGTTCTTTCACAGCAGCCTGGCTGACAGCCCAGTGCAACCATATCTTTCTAGCTCCTTTATATAAAGTTCCTGTCATACTTGCTTATAAAGCCTTTGATATTTGGTTGAGAATCACTACCCCTGATAGCCCAGCATCCTAACATCCCAAATCATGGGAATTTTTTAACAGGATAGATGTTTTTAAATTGTGATTCATAGACCTCTAAAATTGAATGCAAAATTGTATGTGTATTTTTCAGGAAAGACAGGTCTATAGCATCAACCAGATGTCAGTAGGATTTGTGATCCCAATATAGAAAGCAAATGAATAAACACCGTACTAGAGACGACGGGACTTAATGGTTCCAACACTCCAAAAAGAGTCATCTAGATGCCATCTAGACACTTACTCAGGTCACTACTCAGATACTTATTCAGGTCATACTCTAAAGTTCCACAGAGTTTCACACTGACCCTTAAGAACCTAAAGACCATCACCCTACAACTGAATCATTTCAGAGCTCAACATCTCTCGACCTTCAAGGAGGAGGGAAGTGGGAGTAAAAAAGAGCAGGAAAATAAGCCCAAGGCACAAAAGTTGGATAACTCAGAGTCAAGTTGGGGAAGGTATCATCTGATAACCTCTTGCTGAGATGCTTATGAAAGCTCTCTTGGAAATCTTGGTGGTTCATTTTCAATGTTAGCCTACAGAAACAAACAAACCCAGTTAGATGTAATACCAGCTTACCAGCTGGGGAACTTCCCCAGTAAATCTAAGGCCTGCTGAGCTATTAGTCCATTTTTGAAATAATGACTCTGTTCTTACTATCACCTGATACATGACAATTGCACCATGATTCACCTCCAGGTCCTATAATATTTCTAGAACTAAAAGGGCTGATTTCTAGAACAACCTACCAATTCCTCTGTCAACTGGTATAGCTGGAGAAGAACACTTTGGTTAATTTAACAAAAAAAAAGTGATAATGAGCTACTTATATAATCAATATGAATTATAAATCACACAAAGCTCAAAATACAATGAAGTACACACACCATTGGAACTGTGTTGGATATAATACAATGAATGCTTCATTGGCAATATTCAGAAAGCACTCCAACATTCTGTGATACCTAGTGGGTCACCATTACAATCTCAATTGTCATTATACTATATACCAATTAATAAAGGGTTCCATGTAACAAATGCCAGATAACAAATACCCTGTTTTTTGGTTTTTTGGTTTTTGGTTTTTGTTTTTTTTTTTTTTACAGTGAGAAAGCCCTCATTAAGCAATACAGAAACTGAAAGACTCCTGAGGAAAATTATGAATTCGCTAAATCTTGTATTTTACAGCCTCCCAATTCCCATGTGATGACCCTTCACCCCCATCCCAGCCATCCACTGCCCTCACATCACCTCCTGGCAACCTCCTGTCCCCTCCCTAGGGCCACACCTGGTCTTACAGGTCCTGGTCAGGGCAACCCAAGGCACTTTGTTGATGCTTGTTAACTCAATAGTAGCCAATTTGGATATAAATCATCCAACAAAAGTTTACAGAATGCTCACCATATGCCAGCATGTGCTAGGTGCTGGAATTAAATGGGGGCATGTCCCTTCTCAGAAGAGCCTGCTCTCAGTGATAAGTCCTGAAAGAACAATATAAACTAACTCAAAGATGATAATGGCATATATTTTGCCTAATATGTCCCTGTTCTCAAGGTCATCAGCATTTTGTTAGAGAAATCTTAAAGCCTCCTCACTACCCAAACCCAAAGGATAAGCTTTTGTTAGCAGTAGGGCTTTAGCTGGTAAATGAGAGAAATTCGGGATGAGGAAATGCATCAGCAATTTGTAATACTGGCCTCCTAGAAAAGCACTGCCAGGCAGATAACAAAATCACGTATAGCAATGGTTCTCAAAGCATGATGTCCAAGACCAGCAGCATCAATATCACCTGGGAACTTGCAACCAACGAAAATTCTCCAGCCCTACTTCAGACCTACTGAACCAGAAACTCTGGAAGTAGGAGGTAGTAATCTGTATTTTAACAAGTCCTTCAGGTGATTCTGAGACACAGGTTGACAGTCAGCAGTATAGATGAAACAGGCAGACCGCCTATGTCTGACTTCAACACAAAGGAACTAAATTAGGAATTAGCCTTGATGTTGATGGAAATCACCTGCTGAAAGGAATGGTAGCTGACAGAAAAGCAGCAAAACAGTTCCCAGGAGAACACAGCTGGAGATTGCCAAGACGTTAGTGAGTGACTGTTGAAAATCCATTTCATGCTTTTTGGCTCTGACCAGTCCCATGAGACAATGGTGTGGAAATCGAGAAAGAGGCACAGAAAGTTTGAAAAACTTCCAACCTACAGCTAAGCCGAAGGCTGAGAAAGACTTGAGAGAATTAGTTTTCCTCCTCCTGCTGGTTTCCAGACCCTCAGCTCTGGATCCAGAAGGCCACGCACAATGTCCTGCATCTCAGCAATGATGCCATAGACTGAGCATCATCAAGTCTCCGTCCATGATCTACACCAGAGCATTTCTTCCTTTCCCCTCTAGCCTGCTACTCACTGTCCAGCTACATCATTTTTATCCCTCCCACAAAGGGAAGAAAGATGACATCCCCTTTTAATGACACAAGTCTTTGGAAAGCTCAGGCATATATCTGAAAGAAGCTTTCTAAATTCTCCCGAGATGAAGAGAACCGATGCAGCCCAAATGCAGCAAAAATGCAGCAAAAGACCAAATGCAGCACACACACAAAAATATATAGCCTCAAGATTATGCAGAGTTGCAACAGTGATTCAAATTAACCACCCACAGGCAAAAAAAAAACCACACTTGGCACAGGTGCCAGGCAGGGCCTCTCTCTGAAGCCTCACGTGGCTGGAGCGTGGCTGAAGCCTGGCTGGGCATATCATTCCCAAGCCCCACCCACCTGCTTCTGGGATTAACTACTGCTTTACAAATGGGTCTATTTGAGGCTCCTTTTTTAATAAGTAAGAGGATTAAGGGTGGAACTATTTAGTCCTACAAATTTGGAGCTCAAAATACAATAAAGGAAGCTCCTAAGAAGTACCCACTGCTCTGGGAGGCGGCAGGGAGGATGTCTTGGATAACTGACACATTTTAAAGTCATTCACTGCTGTTCCCCTTAATCTGGCCCATCTTCACCTTATAAGAACACATCTTCTAGCTGCTCCCTGCTTTCCAGAGATGAGGACACTGGGGCTCATCAAGGTTTATAAGGAAACATATTTGGGGTGCTCAGTGAGCAAAGATACACCATAAACATCTCCCTGCAATAAGCTTAACACTAAGAAACCACGAGGTTGGGGGAGTCTAAAAACTTTGTGCTGTACCTTCTGTCCTTAATTAAGATTGATGCTGGAAACATGACTGATGGGTGAACCCACACAGGCGTCCTCTCTGTGCATGTTTAGAAGACTTGGGAAAACTAACATGTTTCTATCCCTCTTTGGAAGGGACTGCTTTAGAAGCCACGTCGTGGTGGTGGTGGTAGTGGTGGTAGAATATTAGACACTAATTTCCATGCCTGGTCCCCATAACTACCCCTGCTCCCTGTAATTCCTACAAAAATTCATACTGGAATTTGAAAAGAAATGGTTACAGAGGACTGTTCCTTGGCTTAGTCGTTCAGCATTTATCAGTATGAAAACCCAAGATGATGAGAGGATTCAGAGCGACACGTACCTTCCACTTAACCATGGCCTCTGAGTAGAAAAGGCTAGTAGTTGCATATTTTGGGGACACTCAAATGTAACAGGACTGGGTAGGAGGCAGTCATCATAAAAATGACAAGAAAAAGCAGGTTACAAGATCTCTCCCCAGCTTCCTTTCTGTTGTGTGACAGTCCCACTGCAGAAAACAAAGGTCTTAGAGAAAAAGTAGATTTCTGAAGTTGGCCCTCTGTGAGAGACCTTAATAATCTTATCCAAGAGGAAGACAAATAACCTTCCTTTTCTGAAAATCCTAGGAAAAACCCACACATATAATGAATTATTCACAAAGGCTGAACCTAAAAATGAGAGAGGCAGAAATATAGAAAGATAAAAAGATGGGCAGAAAGAGAAAGTAAAGACCTGGTCTCTCTCTCTCTCTTTCCTTGAATAAAAGGATATTAATTAGACTTGCATTCAGGTTTCCTCTTTTATATCTTTGTGGTCAGTGATAAGCAAAATAAGATCAGCAGAGTCACCACTGATGGACTGGATTGCACATCTGGGCTTTGGTGTCTGGTGAGCTGTAGCTTTCCAGGGAGCCCTGTGCATGACGTAAGGGAGGCAGTTGACCTGCTCATCAAACGTACGTAGTTAAAGGTTTGCAAGAGTTCTGAGAGCTTAGCAAAGCTTCACTCAGTTTTATTTTCACTAAGAATATGAAGATTGAAAGAAACCAGATGTTCCTGTAAAGAAGGGGGAAAGCAGCAGAGTTTGAGGGGGAAAAACACCTACATTTTGTACAGCAATGCTATAAAGAGATAAGTAATTTTGGATGGAGCTAATAATTTCAGAGTCTCAGTGTTTCAGAAGAAGAAAAAGTAGGCCTGTTCTCGTTACTTTCCTCTTCCTCCTTTAATTCATAGCATGCATTGCACCTATTGCAGAAACAGCAAGTGGAGGGAAGTGGAGAAATAATGACATGCAAACCAACAGACAAAACTATCACATTGAGGATATTTTTGTCTCTATCCTAAGTCATTTCATTTCTGTCAAACTCCTTCACTCCAACTCATTTTCCAGGCTGCATCCCAATTACAAATGGTCCCCACAACAAGTCATGGCCTGGTTTCCAGATGAAACATTACCCACACTTCATATCAAAAGCAAAGCCAACAGGCAATTCAGAGATTGTCCTGGGATGCTCAGAAAATGAAGACCTTTCTCCTACAGCTCCAGTAGCAGCTGCAGTCACTATCTGTTTCAACATCTGCATCTGTGCACAGGTACACAGAAGATATGAAGCCTTTCTGCATTATCTGATCATAGGATATAATTACAGATTTCATCCTTGTTAGCTGCCATCGTCTTCCCTAATCAAGGCATCTTGCCTCATGATTCACTACAGTTACATCAAACTTGAAATTCTTACCAGGACCTTAGTCTACTATCCTGCAATGTGCTGTATATTTATAGACAACAAAAGCAGAAGAAAAGAAGACACCAAAATGGGAAATTTTAGGAGCTAAAACTCGAGACCATCCTGGTTAACATGGTGAAACCCCGACTCTACTAAAAATACAAAAAAAATAGCTGGGCCTGGTGGCGGCACCTGTAGTCCCAGCTACTCAGGAGGCTGAGGCAGGAGAATGTCGAAAGTAAACCCAGGAGGCGGAGCTTGCAGTGAGCCGAGATGGCACCACTGCACTCCAGCCTGGGCGACAGAGAGAAACTCCGTCTCAAAAAAAAAAAAAAAAAAAAAAAAAAAAAAAAAAGAACTAAAACTTTTGGTAATCCTCACCAAAATCCTCCAAAACAAATGGACATTTTATAATGGGAGACTCATAAAAATAAAGCATACAACCTCTGATCCATAGCCAGAGTGCTTTGGGGATACAATGAAATTCTGTACAATAAGAAATCATGGATTAATGTCCACAGGTTCATTGTGATGAGCTTCAATATCTCAGGGCTGCAAACATATTTGACCTTCCTACTGTAAGCCATATTCATTTCCACACAAAACATGTGCTCCCCTGCTGAGACAACCAAGGTGATGGAGGTGTGGGGGGCATATCCTATTGCCCAACTCTGGCATAGAGTCTCCAAGCCAGACACACTACGTCTTCCCTTCATACCCGTGACCTGGAAAAGTTCAAACAAGTGAGGGGCATTCTACAAACCACATGAGAGGTGCTGTATGCCCACAGGGTAACTGGCCCTGGGCATGAAAGAGTGAGAACTGGTAAGCGTGAAGCACAGTGAACATGGAAGGGCACCCAGAACAGCCCACTGCCAGAGAAGATCTATTAGATGAGCAAAAAAGAAAAGGAGGAATCATATAGAATGTAACATCACATTTTAAACCACATTAGCATTTTTAAAAAGAGTATGGTATCCACTGCAGAGGAAAGTGCCATAAGAAAATAAAATTATCTCCCTATGCAGATGTAGCTTCCAAGAAAAATGAAACACATTCAGAGTAGGCTGTTGACTTGCCACCATCTTTCATGCCAAATCTGGGTTATCTTGAGCATTTCTTCCCATAAGAACTAGACCTCCCCTATTAATAACTGGATAAGGTTACGCTCCCCCTCCAAGTCAGGGTGATCCTAGAAGCATAAATTAAACCACTCCTTTTACTTAACCAATCTTTTCAGACAAACATGATTAAAGACCAGTAACGCACAGCATGATGAGACCACTAATGTGGCACATAGAAGTGTACATTATCCCCCCTGTCCTACAGTGACTTTCTGCAGGCAATGAAAATGTAAATCTCAAAAGGTGTTGTAATACAAACAAAATCCTCAAGCATGCTAAATGTGCATATGTCAATATGAAAGCAGGTCTTGACATGCTTTCTGAACAACTGAAGAACCTTCCCTTCTTAAAAAAATTTTTAAAAAATCTGGCACTTACAAAGAGCAAAGAAGTACTTCCTAAACTTTAATGAGCATATTAATCACATAGGGATCTTATTACAATGTAGATTCTGATTCAGCAGGATTGAAGTGGAGGATTCTGAATTTTTAGCAAGTTCCCAGGTGATGTGGATGCAGCTCCTTGCTCTAAGAGGCAAGAATCTAGAAGACTTCACCTGAACTAAGACCCCTCCCCACTTCAAGCATCCTGAAATTTCCGAAAGACACCATTAATAATAACAACTAGTGTTTACTGGGTAAATAGATAATGCTTTAGGCACGTGATATATATTAACTCATTTAATTCTCCCAGTATTATTATTATCCTCATTTAACAGATAAGAAGACTGAGTCACAGAGTAATGAAGTAACTTTTCAAGGTCACAGAGGTGGTGAAGGAACTAGGATTTGAACCCAGGCAGCCTAGCTCCAAAACTTTATGGGCAACCACTACCCAGACTGACTCCCAGTAAGACAAAGCAAGATTATTTGTGAAGTTGGATGTTTAGAAAGGAAAGGAAGGTGAGACTAGGAATTTAGGTGCGTTTCCCCAGGAAGCCCAATGTTTCCACATGGTCACCACCCAGAAGGAATATATTAGTCAACTACATTGTACATGGTGTATTTTACATTTTCCAACAGGGCTCCACTAAACACCTTAGCAGATGTTCTCTGAACACTGTTACCACAGCCTACATGCTGTAGAACCACTGTGAAACTGCCAACTATGCAGACAGAAGAGACCATTGGGACAGGGCTTGGGGCCAAGGCACTGAGCATGATGCCGAAATCAACTCCCTCGAGAGTCTCCTGTTTGACTCTCTTTGGTCCATTCTGGCCAAAGACAAGGAAAGGGAGGCGTAAAACTCACAGCCCCATCTTGCGCGCTCCCAACGCCTGGTGGAAAGGCGGTGTCTTTGCAGCGGAAGAGAAAACGTGAAAAAAGATGACCGCGTGGTGTAGGAAATGTTCCTGGTTTCTCAGCCCCAAGCCTGGGCCCGGCCGGAAGTACCCCGAGGTGCTGAACCCGGGTAACTGGGGAGCCCCGGGCCACCGGGAGTTTCAGCGGCGCTGTCCGAGGTGCCAACGATGGCTGCTGGCACACTTTGCCACCCGCGGGGTGGTTGGGCGGCTTTGTCTACCGCAAAGAAACGGGAGGGCTCCTGTCTGAGTAAACACGTCCCTAAGACAGGGGCACAGCAAAGCAGCACCTGGTGGATAGGAAGATTTAGAGAACTGTAGAAGCCAAGTGAGAAAGGAGGCCCCAGCTGGGAAATCCGTAGACTGCCTAGAGGAATATTTGCAGCCGCAGCACACAACACAATGAGATCTGTCCGCTTTGTGCAGCGCACCGGCAGGCGTGACTGCAGGGACCACCCCTCCCCCGCCCGAAACCTTCTCCCTAGCTAGATACGTTTAACTCAGGCAATGGATGGCCCAGGATCACTCTGTGGGAGTGGAACAGGAGAGAGGGGTGCAGAGAGGAGGGGAGAGGGAGAAGCCCAGCCAGGGGTGGCTGTGGGAGGATGCGAACTGCAGCAGGAAGAATATCTGCTTAGAGATGCTCCTTCGTTTCTAATGAGGGGTGCTGCCTAGAAGCACCACGTGCCAGCCAATCACTGAGCTGCTGAGGCTGGGAACTAGAGAGGAAGGAGGGGAAGGCCAGAGGCTGGGGTTGGGGGAGTAGGGAGATGCCCAGGTCCTGTGGGAAGTGAGCCGCGTGTCTGGCTAATACTAGAGACCCAAGTCAGCTCCAGCTGCCTCACTGCTGCACACCTGGATGGTGGGGGTGGGAAAGAGGGAGAATAGGGGAGAAAAAAGGGGGCCTTCTTTGCAGGTGCAGCCCTCCCAAATCTCCCTCCCAAAGTCCCATGTCTCCAACCCCATCCCCATATTTAACACCAGACCACTAGCTTGCCTCCCACTAATCCCCTTCACTACCTCATCACCCCCAATTCCTAATGGCCTTGCCAGGCGTCCAATCCTTAGTGAAGAACAAGGCAGCCAGCTGCCTAATCATTTGGTGCACTTGATTAAACCTGCAAAGAAGCTCCTTCCATGTCTGTTCACTCTGACACCACCACCATCAGAGATGGCCCCTACCAGAGCTTTGGGGAGAGCCGTTCCTTTGGAGCTACGGAGAGAGAGACTGCATGCGCACTTCTGGCCTCAGCGGATGAATTCAGGCCCAGGAGATCCACCTGGATCCTGGATACTGGGAGAGCAACCAGCTGGGTCAAGCACTAAGAAGCAAGAGTACCCAACCAAGGACCAAGGAAAGGACGGGCCTGATGAGCTGTTCTTCCTTGGCTGAGAGGAGAACTCCAAGTTTGAGCTGTTTGAGCTGTGGCAACAGAGATCACCTCCCCTGACAGACACTCATTCATGCCACTTTCAGTGGAACTTAAACTTAAGTCCCCAGAGTTAGCTGAATCCCCAGCCAAAAGCCTGTTTTATTTATTCATCTATCTGTATACAAGGTTTTGGCCCTGGGAGGTTCTGAACTGATAAATTCCCTCATGAAGCCTTGATTTCCATACAGGAAGACAGTGCAGCGTCTCCTGGCTTGTGGGGATATGGGCAGAGTGGCTGGCTTAAAGAAAGGAAAACGAGAATTGATTATGAAAGGAAGCATTGGGGCAACCCAATCTATGTAGAGGGCGGCATGTGAAGGGAGTAGGGGTGGGGAGGAGGCTGGGAATCAGACAAAGCCCAGCCCAGAAAGGGACGCACCCAGGGACACTAGAGATTTCCACATAGGAAAAATAAAAAACCCAAAGTCTTACCTTGAAAAACACTAGTGCCCAAACCGGTCTCCACAGCACCAAGCTTGCCCCTTAGATGCACCGAAGAGTGCGCTTCAGCAAAGGGGCAAATTGGCACCAGGAAGGGGGTGGGGGGATACATTCCATGCTAGGTACCCCCCTTCACCCGAAGAAATGCAAAGGGGGAGAGGGAGTTATGGTGGGTAAGAAAGGATATGGCCAATCGATGAGCTTCTTGGCATATTTCCTGACAATGTTATCTTCTCCGAAGATGAACAGGGATCTGTTGACGGTGAAACAGTTCTGCCGGACGGGAATGGGGTTGTACAAAGCCATAGTCCGCGCCCTCTGCGCTTTCGTCTGCTTGTAGGCGGCCGCCTGCCCCGAGCCCAGCACGGGGGTTCCTTGCCGGTTCCTGCTCTGGTCCGAGTCTCCATCGCCGGACCCCGGCCTGGCGACCACCGCCTCCCCGAAGCGAGCCATCCTGAAGTTTAAACAGACAGAAGACACACAAAGGTGATCGCGGCCGAACACCCGCACACAGCAACAAGCAGAAAGACACACGGAGACTCAGAGCCGCATCCAGACAGGCACCGGGACCACCGCCTCTGCGGAGCTCCGCGAGCTCTTCGGAGAGGCGGCAGCAGCAGCCCGCCGCTGTGAACTGTTGAATCTAAACACAACCTCTGCGAAGCTCCATTCCTCAAGAAGAAGAAAAAAAAAACGGGGGGTAGGGCTTGGGGGTGCTCAGTTCCTGGAGGAAAATATTTTTTTCAAAATGCCAGTGTGTGGTGGTGTTCAGGGACCAGAGAGGAGAGGGGTGGAGTAGGCTGCTCTTCAAACATAGCTCCTCTTCTGGCAGACGCACCACCTAGTTCAGGGAGAGAGGCAGGCACCGGCCCGCTAGGTAACAGTTTGGTGATTTATTGGTTGGGGGAAGGGGTGGAAAGGAGGGGAAATTGAAAACAAAAGAACTTTTTAAAAATAAATAAACAACGACGAGGACGGGGTTACGGTGACATGCTTTATAACGCCAGTCCCCGCGAGTCCATCTAAGAAATTCCACCGCGAAGACTTGGGTCTTTATATCTGCCAGCAGAGACGCATCCAAAGGTTGGAGAAAGAGGGAGGGAGGTGGGGAGAGCGATACTGAGGTTCCTGCGTAAACCGCAATGCCCAAAATCTCAAAATAAGAAGTCGATCCAAGCGAAGAGGGACAAATGACTTCAAAGCTCCTGCGCTTGGGCTAGAAGTTGAGCAGCATCCAGAGAGCAGCGAAGCCTGAGTGCCAGCATCCGCCCGGAGCGCTCGCCACCGCCGCCTCCCCGGATCAGCATGCAACAGCGATCCGCGGCTGCGCCGCCGAGAGGGCGGGAGCGCGAGCGGGCGGGCGGTGAGCACCGGCGGGCGAGGAACAGGTTGCAGCCGAGGCTCGCGGCGGCCTGGCACCACACTTATCCACAGACCGAACTTCCTCACTAACGGCTCGGTCCTCCTCTTCCACCCAGGCAGCGCTCTCGGCGGAGCACTGGAGAAGATGCGGAAGGAGAGGGGGGAGGCGAGGCAGGGGAGAGCGAGCAGAGCGCAGAGGCGCAGCGAGGCGCGCGCGAGCGCCGGCAGAAGCGGGGGAGGAGCTGGTGAGGCGGGAGAGGCGGGGACGCAGCCGGAAGGCTGGAGGTTCCTGGGAGGTGAGGCTGGCTTGCCTTCTTGATTTATGTGGCCAAAGGGTAGCGGCCACCTCTGCAAAGGTCCAGTGAAGAGTCCCCTTTCCCCCAAGTAATGCCGAGAAGAGAGAGGCAGGCGCAGCGGGCGACGCGGCGGAGTCTCCGCAAAAGAGCCAGGGCCTGGCGTGAGGCGCACACGCACGCGCGCCTTGGTTCCCTGCAGAGAGGTGTCCCCAGTGCTGTGCCCTGTTCGGTACCTGGCGCGTTGTCACAGGCCCGCCACCGCCCTAGTGAGGAGTCGGGGCCTTTGTGCGCCTAGCGCCATGGCAGCGTCGCCTCTCCTCCGCACCTCCCATGCTCCACGAACACTGCCAGGGATTTCCAAGGATTGGGCAGCACCCTCTCCCCATCTCCCCACTTAGCATATGGGAGGCCCCGTGGGGAAGGCTAGGACCTCTGGGGGTTCCACACTCTGCTGTTGGTGCTGGCTCCTAGCGGGAGCTTCTGCCTTCACGGGGCGGCCTCCTGGTTCCACTGTAGGAGAGCCCTGCCCCACCTCTCCTGGAAGGGCCCTCCATGGTGAGTTATGGGCTAAAACTACCATTCTCGAAATGCGAACAATCAAAAGGATCCTCCAGCCCCCTATCCTTTACTCCCAAATAAGCTCCACGGACTTTCTCAAACCCACCCCATTAATGTAGGAAAAAAAATAGAATTGGTATCTGAGCTGCAGAGGTGGGAAAGCTGGACTCCAAGCCCCAGGGAAAGAGCTCCTGTTTAGCCGCCAAGCCCTTCCCCACAGGTGACTGGTGGTTTGAACTGAGGACAGGGACCAGCCGTCCCCTCCCATGTCCACACTAGCTGGGGCACACCGTCCTCTGCGTTTTCCTGCCTTGGCTCAACACATAGTCCTCTCCACATCCTCCCAACCCGAACAATGGAAGGGAAGAAGGAAAGGAGGGGCTGAGGAAGGAAACAAAGACACTAACCAAAGCCCAGAGGTTGGAAACCATGGGTGAGTATGGCTTCACGCCTATGAAGTCAGATTAACTGTTGAGAGGTGATGTCTGAGTGCATGGCACGTGTGTTCCTACAAGTATGTGTCTGTGTGTGGGCAAGGCCATGTGAGAGCACTGACATGTGTCTATTGTGTGAGAACGTATGTGAATGTGTGCGCCTGGGTGTGTGTGTGAAGGAAAATTCTGAGTACTGGAAATCCAAAGGAATTGTCTCAACATGTCCATCCTGCTGCCCTTGGGGAAGGCATTTGACCTTTTGATTCAGGGGAGCCCATTTCAGGTGAAATTACTATTCAAAGTGAGTCAGCTCTAATTGTTATTTTGATTTCACATTACTGCCTCACTCTGTCCTTCCTCCTGCTTTAATCAGAGGGTCCTCTTCTGTCTGAATACCTAGTCAGACGTGAAACGGAGGGAGGGTGGTGCTGTGAACCATGAAGTCGCATCAGCCAGTCACTTAGAACTAGTTCCAAGTGGCTATCTTGGTATTCCTGTAAACTACGTAGGGTTAGAAAAACGACTCTCAAAAATTATTAAATGCATGTCGCTGCTTTCAGACAGTACCATAATCCACAGCACAAAATTCATTCAAATCATTAGAGAAGTATTTTTGAGTACCTTCCATGTGCCAGGTACCGTTTTAGGCACTGAGGATACAATAATGAACAAAATGGGTGATGACATAAATCATGTACACTAGATTATACTAAATTGTATAACCTCGCAGGCCAGAAAGCTTCACAAACTTCACTCTCATGCTGTCACCTCACCCCTTTCCTTTGTGGTTGTGCCTCAGCAGGCTAGCGGGTGGCATACCTTTTTGTTAATGCCCAGAGTAAGCAGGGCTCACTAGCCTTTTACCTCCCAGACGTAGTTCTTGGAACATCAGAGGTCCCTGACTTGTGTCTTCAATGTTATCAGATGTCAGCAGAGATCCAGTATTCCATGTCCTGTGTTCTCTGTGGCTGTTGTAATTCTTTAGAGGCCTAGAACACTCAAGATGGGATATTACATGTGCAAATGCGACGACACACTGGAGTTGATACCTGCCTTCCAAGGAGACAGGAATCATAAATGCATAGGTGGGAATAATGTAGAATACCTTAGGGAGTTTCAGCACCTATGTAAGTGAGTTAAAAGGGATAATTCTTGGAGGGTGCAGTCAAAAGGAAAGGGGCAAACATAAAGGCATAAATGGCTTTGGGAAGAGACTTGGCCTAAGGGCAGCAGTGCTAGCAGGAAGACGGACTCTCATCTTCCACCCCTGCCTGGCTGTCATAGCTTTTGAGAGCTTTGAGATCTATGAATTTCTATGCTGGTTTCATACTCTCTAATCCCCCATTCTACTAGCCCCCAAGGCAGCTATAGTTGTTGGTTTTATTTTTTTATAGAGACGATGGTCTCACTATTTTGCCCCAGCTGGTGTGGAACTCCTAGGCTCAAGCAATCCACCTGCCTCAGCCTCCCAAAGTGATAGCATGAGCCATCATGCCCCGCCAGTGGCTACAATTTTAATGATTGAATAATATATGTGTTTAATAGTCTTCAGTTTACATAAGCCCCACAGCTGACCCTTACTCCAAATTCCTGAGGTGAGCCTGGCAACACATGTATCACGACCCTTGACAGACAAAGCAGCAGAGTTTCAGCAGTGTTAAACCGTTTCCCCACATCTGATAAAAGGCAGCATGTGGACTTCTAACACATCTGATTTCCAATTTGTGGCTCTTTCTAAACCCCGTGCTGCCCTTCAGGGCAGCAATAGTGTAATTCTAAATTGTTCATCAAGAGAAGGAACTATGCAATGACACTAAGCCTATGGAAATGCTATGCTTACCATCCTCAAATTGAATTTGATCAGAGGCCAAGTGTTCCTGGCACCATGCCTTCAAGATCCAGGAGGATCCTCAGAAAAAGTTCATGACCAGAATATTGCAGTCATGCTCTTCATATGGGAATGTGGTAGGCATTCTTCTTCCAGTGCCCCCAGTTCCACTATCCTATTAAGGATCCACAAATGGAAATGTGGAAAATCAGCAATTAGTCATAACTCTGATTGGAAACCAGTTTGAAGACCATCTGAAAATCCCTTTCCAGCCTCAGAGGGACAGTAACTGTATTTTCCTGTTGTCAGAGCACCATCTACTGGTCTCTGTGAGATGTCACTGTGAACACAAGTGCTTGACAGCCCAGCACCCCATGCACCATGCCTCAGAGCCTAGATATTCTTAGGCTCTGACCTCTTGTCAACAGCCCTCTACTCCCCTATGGGGCTTTGTTGAGGTCCTAAATTTCACCACAATGCAGCCAGCCCATCTCACAGTACTTGGAAAGTACAGCCCCACACACACCCTCCCAAGTTAAGGTGGGGTTACCAAATGCTCCACATGTTTTTCTGAAAGCAGTGACCTGCAAAGTGGAAACCCGACAGGAGCTAAGGAAGCAAGTGGAAAACTTTCCTAGTTTATAAAGCCTATGAAGACTCTTTTATTTCAAAGCATTTATCCTGGAGCCCCTCTACTGCAGTGTATGATCGAGCTGCCATCAGGAGTGCAGGGGACTGGTCAGTAGTCCCTCCAGCCTCTTCTGGAAAAGGCAGAAAACAAGGTGTCCACACTGCCCCAGACCATACAGCCTGTGGGCGTTTGTACTAAGACAGATGGACATGAGTGGCAAAGTTGGAGAAGCAGTTGGCCTATTACCCTCATTCTTAAGCTCTTCCCAGATCTGTCAGGCCTTAGGCCATCTTCATAAGAGATTTTTCAGCCATCACTGAGAAGTCTGTGAATGTGGGCTTCATCCAAAAGGCCTGTGCCCCTCCCACCAGGCCTGCTCCTTCATCTTCCCCTACCCTGCCAGTTACACTCAGATAGCTTATGCTTAAGTTATCAGAGCCCCTTTTGTTCTATTTTTCCTCCGTTGAGCTTTTCCAAGAAATAGACTCTTATGCAAAGCAGTGCTCTAAGGAACATAATGCAGAGAGGATTTGGGAGTGGGTTCTTAAGAAAAAAGTTGGCAGGAGACCATGTGCAAATGCATAGTGGAGCAGAGGAGCATTATGGCAATGCAGACATCTTGGGAGTCTGGTAGCTTTCACAATACCTCACAGCCCTTACTTGGGTGAAAACATAACTTCACATCCTTATGTAATGTCCGTCCCTAGAATCAGCATCTCTCAAACCTAAGCCTGAGAAGCCCCACACTCCAACATGCTATCAGCTAACCACAGGTCAGCAAAGTTGGCTTTAAAATGTTTTAAAAACCATTCACTTATGACAACCCATCACTTCCTGGGTGCCAACCGTAATGTTTTCTCATTGCATCTTTGTGGAAGGACTGTGAGGCACATCCTGTTATCTGACACCCAGAGGGTCAGGGACTTGTCCCAGTGCACAGAGCTAGGAAATAGCAGATCTGGATCTCCTAATAATAAGGACAGAATTCTTTGCAATATGTGACCATTATTAACATACTGCATGTCAAAATACTATTTTCCTTGCTTGAGAGTCAAGTTATAAGCAGGATCTTGAGCTTTAGAGAGGTAAGGCATGACCTTGAACCAGAGAGTCCCCCAGAGGGTTTAATTGCTAAGAATACATACCATTCTGCTCCACTGGGCTGTTATGAAAATTAAGTTAGTTAATATGCATAAAGCTCTTAGATCAGTACCTGGCACACAATAAGTAAGTGCTACGTAAGTACTTGTTATGTATATTTCACCTTCAGTAGCTGTGACCACGGTAACACACTGGAAACACTGCATGTCTACAGACTGTGTTTCTGAAAGCCGACTTCAGAAGTGCAGCCAGGGATGAACACACTCTGTTTTGCGGGGGGTGGACAGAGGAGCAGAGACATGTAAGTGCCTGAGATCAGGTCAGAAAGAGGAATGGAGGAAAAAAGGGGAAAAAAAATAGTAGAGACCAGTGTCTGGAGACCCAAAGGCTATGATACCTGAGAGAGCTGTGTGTTTGTTTACTTATTCATGAATTGATAAACCCATTTAACAAATACTCATTAATCCCCTTCGATGTGCCACACATTGTTCTCAGGGATTCTGGGGCTCAGAGATAAATTAGACACAGTCATAGCCTCTAAAAACTTACAGTTCAAAAGAGGAGAAGGGAAAACATACCCACGAAGGGCTGAAATACAAGGCAGGATGTGGGGTGCACCACAGGAGAGCTCTGGGAGAGAACAGAGCGGGGAGCCATCCCATCCCACTGGAGGCAGCCGGAAAGGGGAAGAATCCAAGAGATCTCTTTGAAAGAGCTAGTATTGGAGGCATGGAGCAGCAGCCTGGAGCGTGAGTGTTTAGGATGTTGGGGGAGGGGGGTACACAAGATGCATAGGGTTGAATAGCCAATCAGCATTTTTATTTTCTTTCAGTGTATCTAGGATCATGAAGATTATAGCATTACCACTTCAAGCCTTTCTTTTCCATAAGATGAGGTCACTTTTCAGCCCAGAGAAAAGCCAAAAATATGCTTACCCTAATAGATATTAAGCTTTGTTGGGAAAGTGGATTTGGAGGTTCAGAGTGTAGCCCCAGACAGCAAAGGATCCCACGCCCATCACTGTCTACCTCCCTTCCCACCCTCAGGGCCCAACCTTGCTGCTCAGCCAAGGCAAAGTGCAGCAGGAGGCAAACTCAGCAGCGCTCCAGCTCCCACTGATGGGGGTGAGCAGAGGGTGAGAACAACCAGCAGGAGCACATCCATCCATCCACCCCCACGGCCTCTTGACTCAGAAAACACAACACAGCCCACACCTTTCAAAGCTCATTCAGCCCGGGTGGGCTCAGGCAGATTCATTCATTTAACAGATATGCAATGAGCACCTTCCACGTGTCAGGTATCATGTCAGGGGCTAACCCCAAGGAGGCAGTGCCTAGGAGAAGGTGCCCAGGTTGGATTCATGTCTTGCTTAGTCTTGATCCACTTCCTACATTTCACTCTTGAAGATAATGCCACAGTAACAGAAAATGCAGCTCACAGCTGCAGTCAAGCCTAGAGGGGCCCTGAAGGCCCAGAGAAGAGAATAAGATTCTACTGCACCCACCAGTCTTGCCTCTCCAAGAACCCTTTGTGTTGGAATCATCAGCAGATTAAGCCACCACCTGTCCATCACCACACCCTCTCTCTCCCACTCTCTCCTACACTGAGCAGCTGGTTACACCCACCTGGTATAAAATAATCAAAGTGAAGAAGGCATTCCCATATGATATGGACTTAAGGCCAGTTTTGAAATATACACCTGGGTAGGCCATTTACTAGCTCTGCCCCTTCCGCTCCACAGAAATTGCTCTAAGACTCCCACTGAACCCCTGATGGTCCTTTTTTTACCCTCCTTTTCCTTGACCACTCTGCAGCATTTGACACCACTCACCTCCCCCTCTTCTCAGAGGTCGTCCTTCTTGGCATCCCAGTTACCACATCTCCCAGTTTCTCATTGTTTCCTTCTCCTTCTCTTACTGCTCTCACCTGTGGGGCACCCATGGGTCTGTCCCAAACCCCTTCCTCTCCTCTGTCTAATTTCTCTCTCTTCAAGGTTATATCCTTACCTGCCATTTCAACTACCCCCTCCACACCACATCTAGCTCCTAGACCTCACCTTTTCACTCATTTCCAGACTCAGGTGTCCAGTGAAGTTAGGGGTAGCTGCATATGGATTATCCCTCATACCCAGACTCAATATGTGTAAAAGTGACATCACTGTAAATCCTTTAAAGCAAGCTCCCCCTCTTAAAATGCTAGTTGCTATGCATGTTATGTTGTCATCACTTCAGTGGCTCCCCCACTGCCTATAAAATGGCCAACCAGCTTAGCCTGACAATTCAAGGCCATCAGAATTCAACCTATCTTTCCAACACCATCTCCTCATGTATCATAGTATGAGGTACATAAATAAACGTGTCATGCCCACTCCTGCCTCAAAGCCCTGCTCACAGCACCTGCTTCACACTGCCCCAAAAACATTCTTCCTCTTTGCTGCTTCTCCCATTACTAGGATCCTTCTATGCATGGTTCAGTTCAAATCTGCTCTCCCACAACGCCTTTCATAATCGCTCCAACTCTATAACCTGTACCTCCTATAAATTCACAGAACTTCTGTATCATTCATAGTACCGTGTTTTCTCACTGATATCATCATGACTGTAACTTCACCATTACATTCATATTAATTTTTCAATTATGTATGCCTTGTCTCCTCAACTATGGTGTAAGCTTCTCAAGAGTAGAGGACATATCTTTCTCTTCGTTTTATTACCTAGAGTGCCTGCATTATGTTATCCTCATAGCAAGCCTTTGCAAAATAAATTGTCAATGAATGCATGGATCTCCTGCAACTGTTATTGGTGGAAAAGAGCTTGGACATTAATCAGGTATCTGGGCCCTGCCTGAGGAGCTACCTTTCCCCTAACACATTCTAGCTCTGACTAGGAGCCTCTCTCTCTGCTGCCAGGTGTTCCCAGCTGTTTCTTGTGAGTTGAGCGGCCATAAATCCAGATGATATAAACAGGAAGAAATACATATCAAAAAGGGGTACTTAATTCCCTTGCAGGAAATTAAGTGCCTGTAACTCAGGGATAACTTCCCCAGCACACTAACTGCCCAAGCCCTGTCTTATCAATCATTAAACAATAGGGTTCATTGTCTTACGAGGAATATCTCTTGCTCTTAGAAACGGAGTTGAAATAAGATCTGGGGAATCAGTTATTAAAAGGAAACAGCTACCCACCTAAAGAATATTTTCAGATCCCTTTCCACAGAAAATTAAACATAATAAAGTCCTGCTTCAAAAAAACCCATATCAACTACAGTATTAATTGGTTCTGTATCTTCTTTACAAAAAGGCAAACATCATCATGCCTATTTCCCTTATGAAGAATTACATATGAAAATGACACACACATGTTTGCAAAGACATGCACCAGATTCTGGTGTGATCTCAAGTTCTGTCAGCCAAGTGTACAAACATGCAGGTTATCTTCCCATGCTACAGGGAGCTTTCAGACAGGCTTAATAGAGTACATTCAAATGTGAAGAATTACAGGCTCTTTTGCAGGTTTCTGAATATTCCCAATGTGCCATTTACAAATTGGAAAGGTGGAAAATGTAATTCTCAATCAAGAGAGAATTTCTGAAATACTCCTAACACCACTGACAAGCCAGCTCCTTGGACACACACATATACATGCACTCACGATTTAGCTTTTTCCTTTAAAGACTTGTATTTTTTCACAAAACCACCCCATCACTGAACCACATTTTTCAATAATATTCTTCCATATGTAGTCAAGTATTAATAGAATAATTCAAAGTTTCCAGTTATGCTACTTTCCTTTTGTTTAAATAATCTCTATTTTCATATTGCAAATTCTGGAGCTATAAAAAAAAAAAAAAAAACAAAGAAAAATGGACATGGATCAAACAAGTAAAGAATAATTACAAAGAAAAGTATAGGTGATGCTGTTTATAACATTATTTGTCCTAGGTATTAAATACTTGCTATATGCAAGGCTCCATGCTAACTAGATTCACTTTCCTTATTTCTCAGAATAAGCCCATGTGGTAAGTGCTATTATAAACCCCATTTTATAGTAAGAGAAGTAAGACTGAAAGGGACTAAATAACTTCCCTGATGGTCACATAGGTGGTGGGTGACCTAGCAAAAGATCAATCCTAGGTCACCCTGACTTCAAAACCCATTATCTTAGCCACTTTAATTCATGTCACTGATACCATTAATAGAGATTTGAGCTAGAGAATAGAGATTTCATGATGATTCTGCAGTTCCAAGAGGCAAGAATATATCCAGACTCTACAGATGGTGCTGAAGGGCCTCAGAATAAATGAGTTATCAGGGTGGAAACACCAGGAGGCTAGCACCTCAGTCCTGGTTGGGATTATATCCTTATGTGCAAAAATGGCAAAAGTAGTACCTGCCCTCTGAATTACATGGGGCTACAAATAAACCAAATATGATGATACATTCTTAGCCCAACCTGCTGCGCTGCTCCTACTGCTGCCATCATTTTGCATTGCAACATCCCACAGCAACAGGAGTCAGACAAAGAACTGAGTGCTAATTCAAAAATTATTTCAACCCTTCAAAACTTCTCAAAATTCAAAGGGTGTGCTATTGCCCACAATTTATGCATGATGAGCCCGGTTTTACACCATTTACTTGTTTTTCAATGAATGGCTAAGTCTATCCAAAATGTCCCAACCCTGAGCTCCCTGGTAGGTCAGCCTCAGGTAGCTATCTGCAAAAGGTATCCATCAAACTCTGCAGAGGTCAGTAAGGGAGGGAAGAGAGCAAGGGGAAAAGGATAGTTGTTCAGTCATAGAAAATAAGGGTCCGCTACATCGTTGATACAAATATGCAGTGCTGTGTTCAGCAAATCAAAGGGTAGCACTGTTCCTACCATTCAGGAACATCGATCCTGATCATTAGTTCTGGCTTTAATTTTTTTTTCACGAATACTTCTGCTGCCAGCCCATGCCACTAAAGGACTCAGCAAATTTAAATCCTCCTGCATCACAACTTGTTTTCCTGCCTGCACTCCAGCAGGTAAAACACCTACAGACTTACAGTGCTCTGGGCTGTAGAATTCACAGGAGTCTATAATGTTCAGGTTATTTTTAAACTTTCAGGCCACTCTCCCTCCCCATGAACAGCAGGCCTGCCATTTAGAACGGTGTTTAACCCACACCCCACCTGCTTTGAAACTTCAGCTTTTTGTGTTAAAAGAAAAGAAGCAATACCTCAAGCACACACACACACACACACACACACACACACACGTGTGTGTGCGTCTAAAACCTGAAGACAGTCACCACAGCTCACTGGAGCAGAAAGACCCAGCTCACAGAATGATGTTGAGATTGTAGAGATGATGTGTATTAAAATGTTTTGTAAACTCAGTGTCATGCCACTGTAGGTGGTATTACCATTATATTTACAGGTACAGATACCAGGCATTATAGGTGATGTCAAAAGACAACTTCCTTTTTTAAAAAATAAATTTTATTGTGTACATTTGAGATTTATAACAGGATGTTATCGGATACATATAGATAGTAAAATGGTTACTACAGTGAAGAAGATTAACATCCATTATCTCACCATTACTTTTTTTGTAACAAGAGCAGCTGATATCTACTTATTTAACACAAGTCTCTAATACAATACAATTTTATTAATTTTATTCCACATGCCCTACATTAGATCTCTAGTCTCATTCATCCTACATACCTACTTTGTATCCTTTGACCTACATCTCTCTACTTCCTTCTCCAGTCCCGCCCCCCGACCTCTCCACTGGTGCTAACCACTGTTTCATTTCCTTTTTCATTCTACATATGTGAGGTCATGCTGTGTCTATTTCACTTAGCATAATGTCCTCCAGGTCCATCCATGTTGGGGCAAATGGCAGGATCTTCTTTTTTACGGCAGAATAACAATCCATTGTGTGTGTGTGTGTGTGTGTGTGTCTACATACACCACATTTTCTTTATCCATTCATCCATCGATGAACATTTTGTTTTTTCCACATCCTAGTTATTGTAAATAATGCTGCAATAAACATGAGAGTGCAGATACCTTTATGAGGTGGTGATATCAGAAAAGGGATTACTTTCACTAAGGGTGAAAGACCCAGTTTACAGAATGATGCTGAGACTGTTGAGATGATATGTATGAAAATGCTTTGTAAACACAGAGTGTCACACCACTGTGGGTGGTATTATTATTATATTTGCAGGGACAGACACCAGGCATTACAGGTGATGTAAAGAAAAACAAACTGTTATTTCCAAAAGGGAATTATATCACTATAATCAAAGTATTCAAGGCCCTTTATTTGCCCAAAGAGCCACACAGAAGTTGGCTAAGAGGTGTTAGGTTATTATTTTCTTCTAATTAGTTACATTTTTTTCTTAATTGAAAAACATTGGAAGAAAAGGGAAAGAAATTCTGAAAACAACTCAACCAAAAGAGTATTAAGTTAAAAAAATCAAAGAAACTCTTCAAAGCAGCAACAGTAACCAACATCTGTGGAGGGCTGAAGCACTGTATATGTGTTGCCTCGTTGATCTGTACAAGAATCCTATAATGGAGGAATGGTTAGCTTCAACTATTTCTCAAATAAGGCAAATAAAGATCAGAGAAACTAAGTTCCTACACTAAGATCACACAGAGCTACACTTGGAGTCTGAGGCTGCCAAATGCCAGAGACTACATCTTACTACTGCCTTTTGCTATGGTTTGAATGTTTACATCACCTTCAAATTTCAATGTTAAAACTTAATCCCCAATGCAGACATATTAAGAGGTAAGGTCTTCAGGACGTGATTAAGCCATCAGGGGTAATCTTATGGTAATCTTATGGATAATGTTTTATAAAAGGGCTGGAGAGAAGTAGCTAGGCCCCTTTTGTCTGGCAGCTTTCTGCCATGTGAGGATACTGCCATCAGCTACTCTGGAGGAAGCAGCATTCAAGGAAGCAGAGACCATGTCCTTGACAGACATTGAACCTGCCAGCACTTTGATCTTTGACTTCCCAGCCTCCATAACTGTGAGAAATAAGTTTATACTGTTTATAAATTACCTGGTCCAGAGTATTTTGTTATAGGAGCAAAAACAGACTAAGACAACCCTATTGCAAGAGACAAGCTGAAGGAGAAATTGTAGCCTAGAACTTAAGACTAGATAAGGAAAGTTTCAAGGGCCTAACGTGGAAGAACAGGGGGTCACTCAGGATTTGATAAGAGCCAAGCAATAGGCACAAAGCCTCCTCCAAGCCATGGCCAAAGGTGAAAGGATGAAAAGTCCCTTTACCTGGGAACTGTAGGCTTTGCGTGCACTACAGATCCCCACATAGCCACTTGGCCATCAAGGCTATGGGGAACAGGATGGCACAGATAAAAATCAATCATAGAAGTTCCCCAAATGTCCTCTCCTTGGTTGTATACCTCTCAGGGGAAAAGGCATTGTTGCCACAGTGCCCTAGGAACCTAATAGAAAATAAATCAAGGCCAGATGTGGCAGCTCACGCCTGTAAAGCCAGGATGGGAGGATCACTCAAAGCCAGGAGTTTGAGATCAGCCTGGGCAACATAGTGAGGATCTGTCTCTACAAAAAAATAAAAATAAAAATAAATTAGCCAAGTGTTTTGGCACATGCCTATAATCCTAGCTACTCAGGAGGCTGAGATGGGAGGAATGCTTGAAACCCAGAATTCAAGGCTGCAGTAAGCTGTGATCACAGCACTGCACTCCAACCTGGGTGACAGAGATCCCATCTATTAAAAAAAAAAAATTTAGAGACTCTATCTCTAAAAAAAATTAAAATAAATCGAGCAGCTCGCTCACACTCACTTGTGAGCTCTCATGCTCTCTCTCTCTTGCTCTCTTGCTCTCTTGCTCTCTCTCTTTCTCTCTCTCTCACTGTCTCTCTCTGCAAATCTTTTAACCAAAACTCCTAACATGCAGGAGGAATGACTCACTGAAAAGCCTCCTCCACTCCCCCTCCCTCCTCACCCTCTGGCTGAAGCACTAAGAAGTGATAACATGATAAGGTGGCTCAACACTTTTACAGCTAAATATGTTCCAGGGAATTTTTTCACCCCAGAGTCTGTTTCCCTGGAGGCTATTAGGGTGTGCACACATTCTTATGTATTGGGACTCAGCATGAACTGGCTTTCCTCTTTCTTCCTGCCTTCCTCAGGAGCATTTCCAAACTTCTTCTACCTCCCTAACTGCCCCTTCATCTCTTCACCTTTCCTTCTCCTGCCTCCTAAATGTGAACATTCCTCAGATCTTGGTTTCTGCCCTCTTCACTATGTACACATTCTCTCGGTGATCTCATCCATATGGATGGCTTCAACTAAGACTAATAACCAGAAGACTTCCAAACCTTTATCTTTGGCTCTGTGTTTTGTTTTTTGTTTGTTTTTGTTTTTGTCTGGTACTATATTCACCATGGCTCAAATGGGCACCTCACCTAGATGGCCTGACAGCACCATGCATCTGCTGGTTTAAAAGCAAACTCATCCTCTTTTTCTATGAACCAGCTCCCTCCTAGGTCTCTAATGCTCTTTGCAGCATTGCAGTCTTCCCCTAACTCAAGCACAAAACTTTGGCTGCATCCTTGACTCCAACTCCCACAACAAGCATTCTCCAAGCCCTGTAATTTTTCTCTCTATGCCACTGTCACAGTCTTCCTGTCCTTTCCATTTGTACCACCACCCCTCAAGTCAGTACTACCTTCTATTCAGGAGGTGGGCAAAGTCTCCTCATCCATCTTTCTCTTCCAGGTTCTACCACAAAAATTCATTGCACAGCTCAACTCTGACCCTGTCTCACCTTTCAGTGCAATAAAATTGAAGAGCTTGTACAATATTGTATCCTCAGTGCCTAGAATGGTGTCTGGTTAAAAAAAAAAAAAAAGTCATTAAATAATTTTTTGTTGTTGAATGAATGAATGAGTTTTCTAGTGCCTATCAAATATAACTATCCAATCATAAGATCTTATCATCTTAGGGTTGAAAGAAAACTTAAATGTCATCCAGTCCAAGTCCTTGTTACCCGCTATTATGCTCCTAGCAATATCTCCTACTACTGCTCCAATGAAGCAGGACTGTTCACCCTTCCCTGAGAATACCTTGGAATTGTCCTCCTCCATATCATTTCTCATTTTCTTTCTCCCTTCCTTACCCCTTCTTCCATAGCCACCTGCCAAAAAATTATTTAGACTTAAAAGCCCAGCCCATATGCTACCTCCCTTATGAAGCAATCTGTGGTCACATGGCAAAAGTAATCTCTCTCTCCTCTGAGTACTGCCAGCACTTTCTGTCACCCTGCCTCAGATACTGTGTTGTACACATCTTGGCTCCCCACTCTACTGCAAGGGGCTTGGCTTATTCATCTTTGCATTCTCCATAGTAACTAATGCACTGCCTTATGTCTAGTGGACTCTGAATACATGTTTATTAAATGAATGAATAAATGCATAAATAAATGAATGGTAACTATAAACAAAGCCAAGTGGACACTAGCAGGACATGGACTCCTTAGGATCTGTACCATGTTGGGAAGGTGCTATGGGAGAAGCTGCAAGTGATAAAACCATTCTGGAGATAATCAGTTCAGCTCAAGGAAGCCCATGCTCAACCCTCCCCTCACAGGTACGAGTGCAACTCGCAAAGCTAACATGACAATACGAATGACCCAGTGCATAAAGGCAGACACAGTGGTCACCGTGAACCTGCAAAGCTCACAACATCTTGAGTACAATATTTTGTTCTTTGGTAGAAAATTGGGGAATGTTTTTAACTAATTTCATTTCCTTCATGTATCTAGAGATGTGATGTAGGTTGAAGTGGTCTCTGTTAGACAGATGGGTAATAATCTAATCTAGCCACACACATCAACCTCTTCTTCTAACCCTTCCATGTTACAGATAAGAAAAGACATGTAGAGAAGCGTGTCTTAAGCTCAACATTATTGGCATTTCTGAGTCAGATACGTCATTGTCATAGGGGATGTCCTTGCATTATACGATATTTAGCAGCATCCCTGGCCTGTAACCACTAGACACCAGATACACGTCCGCCACTCAGTTGTGACAATCAAAAATGTTTCCAAACATTGCTAAATGACCCTTGGGGTCCAAATCACTTCCCAGTTGAGACTCCTGGTATAGAATAATTAAATAGATTGCTCTAGCTTATAGGACTCATCAACATCATGACCAAGAATGCAGGAACCCCAGTGGAATGCATTTGCCTCACTATGTACACTTTCGTTTTCTCCCTCATATCTAGTAAGTCACAGCTTTTGAGAGTTGGAGTGAACTCAGAGCTGCACCTCTGGTTTTCTGATGGTCTCACAGGCCTGCACAGGGCTCCATGCCTTAAGATAAAAGAAACTGAAGGGACAGCAGAGTCTGAAGGGACAACCCAAGCTGAAAAGAAAAAGTGGCCTCAACCCGACATAATCAGCTTAAGGCTTATCAACTAGATTTCAAATAGGATTTTTCCCGACACTTTGCATACTAAGAAATGTGGTCACAAGCCCTGCAAAACAATGTTTCCCCCTCAAATCAGCTATGTCTGCAGTGAAAACTCCTATACTCATGCTTTCAGCTCAACCCTGTATACCCTCATCCCCTGCTTTTCCTTCTGTTTTCTTTCCCTTCTCATTTATAAAGCTACAGGAAAGCTTGAATCCTTCAGCTTCTCTGGTCAGCAACACCCATTGAAAGCTTTTCTTCTAGAATTTGTCTTCACTAGAATTTGAGAACCATCTCCTTGCTTTCTGAATCTGATCTTCCGTTTCCTAAAAAGGCTCGATCACTTCAGGCAAGATATTTTTGGGAGCTGCTGGTAAGGACTTACCAATGATCACTTTTCTAAGTGAACTGCCATTAGCGAAGCATTCACCTACCATCTGAGGGGGCAGAAAGTAATTGCCCATTAATGCACTGCTGTTTCTCACCCACTTCCTTCCTCAAATCTTCCCCTGTGCTCTGTCCGGCACTCTTACTAACCTCTCCGTTAGGAACATCTAGTTATAAGTCTTAGAGGACTGTGTGTATTTCCCAGGGACTATTTTATGCTTTCCTATTTTATTCTCTTTGTAAAAGTCATTCAAGGATTCAGTACTAGAAAGATGGCAGAATAAGAAAATCTCTTGCTACACATTTCTAGAAAAACTGATAAAGTACAGAAATATATTTTCAAATATATTTGAAAAGATATATTGCTGAACTTGAAAGATATAAAAGGAAACCCCTAGGAGGAATTGAAATACAAAGAGGAAGCGTGTGAATTGAAACTGCAGCTGTCCCATAGGCAGTAACTAGTCCTGGTAACAAAGAAGATTTAATCGTTGGGGTTTTTCATGTGCTTTGTTTTGTTTTGTTTTGCTTTGCTTTGCTTTGTTTTGTTTTGTTTTGTTTTGTTTTGTTTTGTTTTGTTTTGTTTTGTTTTAAAACAGAGTCTCGCTCTTTCACCCAAGCTGGAGTACAGTGGCCACATATCGGCTCACTGCAACCTCCACCTCCCAAACTCAAGCGATTCTCATGTCTCAGCCTCCCACGTAGCTGAGACCACAGGCACACGCCACCCACACAAGGCTTACTTTTTTTGTGTGTGTGTATTTTTAGTAGAAATACGGTTTTGCCATGTTGGCCAGGCTGGTCTCAAACTCCTGGCTTCAAGTGATCCACCAGCCTTGGCCTCCCAAAGTGCTGGGATTACAGGCATGAGCCACCATGCCACCCTAATGGGTAAGTTTAACGTCCACTCGAGAGAAGTGATAAGGTCTTTAGACCTTATGTGGATAGAAGTTGGAACTAAGATTCTGCGCTAAGCTATAACCCTTTAAGAACTGTACCTTCAGTTAAATAAACTGCATGAAAATCAACTCTACAGCAAAAATCGATAACAAGGAAGCTTCTGTCTCTGAGTGAATGAGAAAAAGCAAAACCCTGAGAAATCAAAACTCAAGATTGTATGTGACATGGATTTATGGGCTGAATTTACACTACATGTTCAGTGGGGTTCAGGAACCCTTAGGCCAAGAACATAATACCCCTGGGTCAAGTAAGAAAATGAAACAAAACTACTTTACAAAGCTACTCTCACAATCCCGAATACACTGCATTTCCATGGGGAAAACAAGCACTACTAAAACATGACTTGCAATCAAAATTTTTGAAGCACACAAAGAAATAATCCAGCATAAGGAAAAGTTAGCTGATACAAAGAACAAGAAGATTAAAGCCCCAGTACTTGAAATAATAGAAAAGATATATAAAGAAATAAAATAATAGAATACAATGAAATGAAAAAAAGATAATTTGAAAAAGTGGCAGATACAAAATTTCTTGTAATAAAATATATAATCATTGAAATTAAAGGCAATAGATAGGCTAACTATTAGATTATATATAACTAAGGAGAGTGTCAGTAAACAGGAAAACACATATGAGGAAACTCCCCAGTATACAGCCCAGGGAGATAAAAATAGAGAAAACATGATTAAAGTTAACAGACATGGAAGACAGAATGAAGAGACCCAAGATATATCTAATGGGACTTCTATAAAGAGATCATAGAGACTGCAGAAAGACAATATTTGAAGATCTATAGGATACATTTTCTAATTGATGAAAGATATAAATCCTCCAAGTCAAGAATTTCAATGAATTCTAAGGAGGATAAATAAAAATAAATTCAACCTATACACAGTCTAGTGAAATATCAAAAGATCCAAAAATATGAAGGAAAAAAATTTTAAAAGCATCCTGAGAGAAAAGACAGATTACCTACAAGAAGCAGCAATTAGATTATTAGTTATAATAATAGAGGCCAGAAAGTGATAGAATAATATCATCAAGTGTTGAAAATAGCTAAATTATGACTCGAAATAAAGACTTTTCCAGCAAAGTAGAGAGTTTACTATACAAGTTCAGGTGAAATAAGTACTATAAGACATTTCTTAGGGAGGAAATTTAAATAGAAAAGAAGAATGGCCTGCAAGAAAATGGCATGAGGAGCAAAAGATATTAGTGGATATAATGACAATTATATTTATATATATAATGTCTACTTTATGAGTACATACACAAAAAAAGAACTAAATTACTAACCAAAAATGCCATGTAAAGTGGGCAGGATGGTCAAAGGTAAGGTGGTGTTCACAGGGAACATGGACTAAGTCAAGACATAGCTGTAAAGTGAGGTATCAGTCTAGGACACCCACTAAAACTCTTTCTGTTCAGTGTTGGACTTGAAGTACTGGTCAACATAATAAGTAAAGAAAAAGAAAGAAAAGTCATATGGATTATAAAGGAAAAAACAAAGCTATCATTATTCACAGGTGATGTTGCCTGCATCCAAAATATAAGAGTTGCCTACAAAAAAAAAAAAAAAAAAAAAAAAAAAAAAAAAAAAAAAAAGCCACTCACAGTAGTAAGAGAATTCTACAAGGATGGTGGACATGAAATCAGTGTACAAAAGTACAAGTTCTGGTACACCTAAAACAAAGAATCAGAAAACATAATGATAAGAAGACACCATGCAAAACCAACAAAACCATAAGGTACCTAAAAACAAACCCAATCAAAGATGTAAAGAAAAATTTTCAGCTCTCTTGAGGGACTTTAAGAAAGATCTAAACATAAGAAGAAATATTTCATGCCCAGGGACTGAAAAAAAAACAAAAACAAAAACAGAAAACAAACTAGCTTAAATATGGCAAGCCTCCCCTAGGTTAATCTATCCATTTATTCAATTTCAATTAACATCTTATCTTTTTAGTGAAATGTGACAAGGTGATCCTAAAAATCATACGATGAATAAAGAGCCAATAGCCAAGACAATTTGGCAAGAATATGGGGAGAATTAATATGCCAAAACTACAAAGTAATAAAAACTAAATTAGTGAGACATGGGTGAGAAGGATATACAAATAGACCAGTGGAATACAATGAAGTGCCCAGAAACAGCAGATAAGAATTGCCTACTCACTAAATGCTGTTGAGTCAAAGGACTAATCATAGCAGAGAAAAACTAGATAAAATTAGAGCCCACCTCACACTATACACAAAAATTAATTCCAGATAGATTAAAAGAACCAAATGTGATATGCAAAACTGTAAAAAATGTTAGTTAAAAAATATGAATGACTTCTTTTTTATCTCAGTATGTGGAAGGAATTTTTAAATGAGACAAGATGAACAAAAATCATCAAAAAAAGGCAGATACATTTTACCAAACTAAAATTAATAACTCTATATGACAAAAAGCACCATAAACAAAGTGGAAAAGACAAGTCATGTGGGGGAGAAGATACAACTCACGAATTGTATCTAGAACATATACAAGGATTTTCAGAAATCATAAGAAAATCACATACTATCTGATATAAACATGGGCAGAGGATAGGAATCTACAGTTCACATAAGAGGAAATCCAAATGGCCAACAAACATATGTTCAGTGCTCAATTTCATTAGTAATCAGGGAAAGTGCAATTAATGCAATAATTGGATTCCATTTCACACCCATTAGATTGGCACACTTTAATAATTCTGAACATCTCAAATGACGTTGAAGATACATAGAAATGGGAGTTCTGCATATGATATGCAGAGTGGAAATTACACATTCACTCTGGAAAGCAATGTGTTAGTTAACACAGTAGTCCCCACCTTATCCACAATTTCACTTTCCTTAGTTTCAGTTACCCTCGGTCAACCAGGGTCCAAAAATACTAAGATAATTTTAGAGAGGGAGAGAGAGCCTGTATAAGTTACCTGAATAGCTTTCATTACAGTATATCACATAATTGTTCTATTTTATTAATAGTTATTATTCATCTCTTCCTGTGTCTAATTTATAAATTTTTTCTTTTTTTTTTTTTTTTTGGTTGAGATGGAGTCTCGCTCTGTGGCCCAGGCTGGAGTGCAGTGGCCGAATCTCAGCTCACTGCAAGCTCCGCCTCCCGGGTTTATGCCATTCTCCTGCCTCAGCCTCCCAAGTAGCTGGGACTACAGGCGCCCGCCACCTCGCCCGGCTAGTTTTTGTGTGTGTGTGTGTATTTTTTTAGTAGAGACGGGGTTTCACTGTGTTAGCCAGGATGGTCTCAATCTCCTGACCTGGTGATCCGCCCGTCTCGGCCTCCCAAAGTGCTGGGATTACAGGATTGAGCCACCGCGCCTGGCCCTAATTTATAAATTAAACTTTATCATAGGTATGTATGTACAGGAAAAATATAGCATTTATAAGATTTGGTACTATCCACAGTTTGAGGCATCCACTGGGAGTCTTATCTCCTGCAGATAAGGGGGAACCACTGTACCAATAAAAGTTGGAAATGTGCATTCCTAAACTCAGTAATTCCACTTTTAGGTATCTTTCCCAGAGAAAATCTCACACATGCACCCAAGAGACATGGACACGGATGATCATTCTAATATTATCTGTAATAATAAAAAATTATAGCAACCTAGCCTCCCCTCAGAAAGGGAGTGAATTAAGAACCTGTGATTTATTTATACAATGGAATTCTATGCCGAAAGTGAAATAATGAACTCAGTATGCATGTAATAATACTGGTAAATCTTTTTTTTTTTTTTTTTTTTTTTTTTTTTTTTGAGAAGGAGTCTTGCCCTGTCGCCCAGGCTGGAGTGCAGTGGCACGATCTTGGCTCACTGCAAGCTCTACCTCCTAGGTTTGCGCCATTCTCCTGCCTCAGCCTCCCGAGTAGCTGGGACTACAGGTGCCCACCACCACACCCGGCTAAGTTTTTGTAGTTTTAGTAGAGACGGGGTTTCACTGTGTTAGCCAGGATGGCCTCGATCTCCTGACCTTGTGATCCGCCCGCCTTGGCCTCCCAAAGTGCTAGGATTACAGGCATAAGCCACTGCGCCCAGCCAATACTGGTAAATCTTAAAAACAAATGTTCATTTTGCTGCAAAAGGACACATTTTATGTATCACATAAATAAAGCTTTAAAACTCAAAAAATTGATATACATACTTTTTCATAAATGCATATGTAGTAAAATTACAAGAATGCACATGGTAATGAAATATCAATTTCAGAGGAGTGATGACTTCTGGAGCAAGGAACAAAGAATGAGCATACAAAATGCATCTGTAATGTATTTGAAAATGGGAGAGGGATGAAGCAAATATGGCAAATATTATTATGTATTTAATCTTGGTAGTGGGTACATGAGTGTCTCTTGTTTTCTATACAAGTGTTTGAAATATATCATAATTAAACTAAATGTTTAGGAGAAGTTCAAGACATTTCTTACTAATTGAAATACCCAGAGTTGGCAAAGATGAGTGCAATCTCATTCACTATGGGTGAGGTTGGAATTAGCACAACCTTTCCTCAGGGAGATAGGGCAGTACTTCTCAAGAGTCATAAATATGTGTACAGCCTATGCCCCCATAATTCTAATCCTAGAAATTTCTCCTTATGAGATCATTAGACTTGCACACAAAGATGCATTTATGAAACTGGTCATTGGATTGTTCATTTGAATATTAAAAAATACAATCTTTTTGTATTGTACTACGTGAACAACAATAAGGAACTTGTTAGCAAATCATAAGAATCACATAAGAGAATTCTTGCAATTATTCAAAATCACATGGTAAAATTATATTTAATGACACAGGACACTGTTCATATTATATTATTAATCAGTAAAGCTGCTTACAAAAGCAAGATGTGCACACTATAATCTTCATTAGTATAATAAGCTGTATGTGGGTATATGTATGTATGTGAATGTACATACAGGTATGTGTATAGGGGAAAAAAGCCTAGAAGGATATTTATCCATTATTAATGATCAGTTGTACATGATGGCATTATGGATAATTTTCATTTTCTTCCTTATGCTTTTCCATATTTTCTGTAACAAATGTAAAATACTTTTGTAATTTCCCAAAAAAAAAATCTAAGATAGGCCTGAGATTCATATGAGTTGTTCACATCAGCCACCCTCAGAGATTGATGATTTATTCTGCAAGAGCTGGTATTATTTTTAGTTGAGCAAGTGAAGGAGACAGCTTTAAGGGGAAAAATGCCCCAGAGTTTGATTGCAGAGGGAAGGCACAACTGCCTGAAGTAGTAGAATCTTTCATCTATAAAATTGATTGAACAACACTTTTTTTTTTTTTTTTGAGACGAGTCTTGCTCTGTTGCCCAGGCTGGAGTGCAATGGCGCAATCTCAGCTCACTGCAAGCTCCGCCTCCCAGGTTCATGCCATTCTCCTGCCTCAGCCTCCCAAGTAGCTAGGACTACAGGTGCTCACCACCACACCCGGCTAATTTTTTGTATTTTTAGTAGAGATGGGGTTTCATCGTGTTAGCCAGGATGGTCTTGATCTCCTGACCTCATGGTCCACCCACCTCGGCCTCCCAACGTGCTAGGATTACAGGTGTGAGCCACCGTGCCTGGCCCAACACTTCTTTTAAACCATCTCATGGGGGTACTATCATAGTCATTCATAAATGGATACTGTTTTGACCCTCTCAAAAGAGAGGGCTCAGTTGTAGTCTCCTGAATAACTCCAAAGGAATGTTTTGTAATGATCTGTTACCTCCCTTAATGGCACAAACTCCAGTATCTCCAGGTTAAACCCTGGAAAGAAGTCTACCAGGTGAGGGCTAAAGTTGAACCCACCTCAATTCAATCCCCACCGTACTTCAACTTCCCACAGGATGTACTTATTATGAGTGAAGTGAAGAGGGTATAAAGAGCATGTATCAGGTATTTTATACACCCAAATCATTTAACTCTCACAACTCCAGGAAGTTAGTGTTATTGATTCCCATATTGCAGATGAGAGACTTAGACTGAGGCCACATACCTAGAAACAGGTCAAACTAGAATTCAAACTCAGGGCTGGCAGAATCCAAGATTCAGACTCATTAAGCTAAATTAATATTCATTAATGGAAGCAGTAGTACATTTTTAGCCATGCATCCCTTTCTGCAAAAGAAATACTACTCTAAGGGTAAATGAATTAAACAGATGAAGGCAGAGAGTTACTTTGATTCAACTAGGAGCTGAATCCAATCTCCTTCCTCCTGAGGGAACTCCATGGATTGGTTTGAATAACAATGTCCTGAGGTCTCTGTAAAGGTCTTCAGTTCTCCCCAGCTGAAGTATCTCTATGTTCAATAGGTGATGAAGGTCCTTAGTAGGTTGTAATTTGTTGTCTTGCTGAACCACATATTTGAATTTGAATTTCAACCATAACAGCTGCTGTGCAAAGGGGTGGGTCCTGTTCCTGGCCCACTACCCAGTACACTTCTAAGTACAGCCTTGTCTTATGGTTGCCCTTCACAAACACACAGGCTCATGACCACCACTCCTCCCACTCTGGTTTATGCCATCATCCATCTCTCCCCTGAACTGTGATAGTAGCCTGCGCACTGCTCATCCTGCTTTCCTTCAATCTGTTCTCCAAACTGCAATCAGAGTCAGCTTTTTAAAAAGTCTATCAGACCATATCATTCCCCAGTTCAGTATTCTCTAATGACCTCCCCTAATTCTCAAAATGAAATGTAAATTCCTTATCATGTCCTACCAGGCCCTATATCAGCTGGTGCCTGCCTCTCCGTCTAAGTCTGGGTTCCCCCAGAAAGCGGAGCCTGAGGCAAGGGTTCGGATGCCTTTATTAAGGTATGCAAATGCAAGAAAGCAGGAGTGAGGGGAAAGGGAAGTAAGGCAGGCAAGGAGGAAGAGCCAATATGATGGTGCATGACCTAGCTGGCCATTGGTAAAAGACAGCTGTGCCTCAGGACAGTCCATCAGAAGACAGAGAAGAATTCATCTGCTCAATCTCACTGATAAAATGTTCATCACTCAGGGAGTTAACTTCCTCTCCACCTTCCAGTTGCCCAGGAGAGTCCTGTGCATCTCATGAGTGGGTGTCAATAGGGAAGCTCCAGTGTAAGAGGTGGGAGGTACACCTTCATGAGGTGAAGTGCTGTCGGGTTTTACATGCATGGAGTTGGTCAGTCACTGCAGTGACAACTGGAGCCTGAACAAGCAGCCAAAGGTTTCAGAAACAGGTGAGGCCACAAGGCTGTGACGTGGTTCAGGTAAGGTGTCTGGCACACTAACCCCCTGACTGTATCTTGCACCTCCTTCCCCATCACTCCAGTCACAGGTGGAGTAGCTCCAGTGTTGGGGACAAGAGGGCATGGATGATGGAGTCTGAGGCATTACTATGACTGGTTTACTTGGTACTGGCCAGCATGGGCAACTTCTACAGAGGAAGCCTCACAGAGTTCATGTGCTAGACACAACAACGAGCAAGGCTGGGAGCCATAGCTTCTCCCTACCTGAATGTGTGTAAAGGGCAAGTTCCCTCAGAGCCTGCTGCCTGGTACTGACTCAGCCCAAGTGCTCACCTGCTCACCTATCTCAACTGGCCTCCTTGAGGTTTCTCAAACACACCGATCTTGCTTCTGCCTTAGGGCATTAAGCTAGTTGTTCTCTGTACTGGGAATGTTCTTCCCCATGCTCCCATAGTGGTTGCTTCCTGGCTTTCAGATCTCAGCTCACATGCTACTTTTGCAGAGCCTTCCTGGACCATCCACCCAGTCACACTCTGTGACATCACCCCAGGTTAATCTTCCACTCTTCACTATCCTGTATTTTCTTGTCTATTTGTTATTGATCTATCTCAGATGAATGTAAGCTCCTTGAGAGCAGAGACTGTCAGTATAGTTCACTGCTATCTCCCCATAGTTGGAACAGTACATAATATATAGTAGGTAATCAATGGTTATTTCTCGAATATTTGTTGAATAAATAGATGGATGGATGGATGGATGGATGGATGGATGGATGGATGGATGGATGGATGGATGCATGGATGGCTAAATAAATGATTTAAAATGTATCTTGTGAAAAGTAGCCATCAAATGTGATAGAAACCAAAGTGAAAGATAGAAAGGGAAACAATAATGCAATGTGCCCAAAACACAGGAAATTTCACAAAAGTGAAGTCAAGGGCCCATACAAAAGTTTCTATATTCATAGGCATGGAGAGTCCCAGCTGCCAGATGCTTAGCTCATAGGTGTCAAGGGCCTTCAGTATATCTTCGTGTTTCTTGAAAGTGACTTTTCACAACTAAATCCTGGTTCACTGTCTGCTGCCTTCTTTTCTCTTTCTAAGTGTTGATGGGACAAGTGTTCCCTTGTGGTTCTTCCCCAGACAAGGGTCCCATCTTAGTTCTGCCATAGCTCAATCTTGAAAGAGGCAGTCTATGCCTTGCCAGGTTGTTTCTGAAATGGCCGTAACAAAGGCAAATGTTACACTTGTTTCCTCCTGTTTTTGCCTTTTGGTGAGCATAGGAAATTGTGGGAAATGCAGAGGGGTGGGAATGGGGGGCCAGGAGGTGGTCTGTAATGCCAGGAGTCCCCGAAGCACAAGCCTGAAGTCACCCATGTCTTCTGCCTCCGTGGCCTGCCAGCAAGACATCCCCAGCCAACTAGAGACGACCCCTAGCCAGCTACCATGGCAACAAGAGGACAAACTGGGGCATGAGAAATCATGACACACAGCGTAAAAGAGCAGTCTGAAGAACAAGAACAGACTTTCTGGAAAACTGCTAGAAAGGCAGGAAAAGGCACTAGAGAAGTGGAGGAGCATCTAGCCACTATAGGAGCTGGCTCACACACAGATGGACTTAGACCTCGTGCGGAATCCATGCGGGCCGACATCCTCACCCACTCCCAGCCTCGAGGTTCTCCTTTTCATCCCTGCCCCATCTCCCACCTGTCCCTTCCCCCAGCATCCTGGGGAGCAAGGATCCTGTCCCATAGTGGGAATGTACCAAGGTCTTAGAAAATCACCAGTTATTCTTTTTGTCATGCGCAAACCACATTGAGCTGAGACATTTCTCCTATTCCTGGCCTCAGACATTTGTTCAACTTCATCTATATGTTCAACTCCTGACTGGTGAGCAGGTAAGCACTTGGGCTGAGTCAGCACCAGGCAGTGGGCTCAGAGGGAACTTGCCCCTATGCACATTCCCTGCAGGTAGGAAATGCTATGGCTGCCAGCCCTGCTTGTTGTGCCTAGCACATGAAATCTGCTAGGCTCCCCACTGCAGAAGTTGTCCAAGCTGACTGGCACCAAGTAAGACCAGTCACAGTAATGCCTCAGATTCTGTCATCCATGCCCTCTTGTCTCCAACGCTGGAGTCACTCCATTTGCAAGGGACAGTATGACAGTATTCCTTGGCTGACATTTTCTCCCTTCTCTACAGCATGTCCTAAAAGTTCACCAATCTCATCTTCCTCCTTGTTTTGATGGACTGAATGTTTATTTTTCCCCCAAATTCATACATTGAATCCTAACCCGCTATGGGGATGGTATTAGGAGGTGGAACCTTTGGGAAGTGATTAGGTCATAAGGGTGGAGCCCCCATGAATGAGACTAGTGCCCTTTTAAAAGAGGCCCCAAAGAGATCCTTTGCCCCTTACACCATGTAAGGTTACAGTGGAAAGAAAGGTATCCATCAGGCAGAGGGCTCTTGCCAGACACCGAATCTACCAGTACCTTGATCTTGGACTTCCCAGCCTCCAGAACTATAAAAAAATAAATAAATTTCTGTTGTTACAAGCCACCTGCTTTGTGGTACTTTATTATAGAGGCCCACAGCCTAAGACACTTATCTTTCAGTAGAAAAGTGAGCACAAGACCCCTTGACTTTTCTCAGCAACATCTAAAATCTCAAACAGGCAGTCTTAAAGATTAAAATTACAATTTTTCCCTTTTCAAATCTCTAGGGAAAGACAGGTGGAGGAGGAAGGGAGAAAAAAAGTCTTCTCCACCTCCAGCTGCCACATCCCACGGCCCCACAGCTAACACTGCAGGTAAATATTAGCTCCCGTTGGAGTTGAAGAATACCAAAGAGAGAGTGAGAGAGAGAGGGAGACAGAGGAGAGGGTGAACATGAATTTCTGCTGCTTAGTGCCTTCCTGGCAGCGTGGGAAGCTGGTTGAATAAGCAAAATATGAGCTCTCAACTCCAGGCACATAAATAAGCTCAAATAGATCTACTGCTCTTAGCAGCCCCAGAGGGAGGCATAAAGAAAGATGGCTCCCTTGGCCCCAACCCTCTCCATGCCTTGTAGCCAGTCAGTTACTGGAAGCAAGGACTTCTTCCCCCTGAGGAGGAGGAGGAGGAGGAGGTATGGAAAGATCTGAAGACACCAAGCAAAGGAGGTGGGTGTCTGAGTATGTGCCAAGGGAATACCTCAAATCACATGGAGGCTCACAGAACAGGCACAGCCTCTCCTCACCCTCAGGCTCTTCACCCATAGTGAAACGCAACTCCTCCTAGTCCAGAACACATGAGCACCCCCTACAGACACAAATTTATGCTCTCTAGGTTAATGGACTCTCTCATCTTGTCCTCTGTGACCTCCCCAGCCTCCTGCTCACCTGCTCATCCATCCTGCACTAATTTCCAGCCTTCCTGTGAGGCTGAACTCTTCAGTTTCCTCCTCACTCACTGGTACCTGCAGCAATGATGCAGTCTCTCTCCAGAAGTCCTTGACCATGACTCCAAATGGACCTGGTCCTTCTCCTCCATCCTCCCTTCACCTCCCTCCAATTTCTTACCAGTTCTCCCTTCCTATTCCTGGGCTCAACTTCCCTGGAACCAAATTCTTCTCCTCCAAACAGGCTCTTTTCCCATTTTAGATAATGGTAACCATCCGAACCTCAGTCCCACAGGCTTAGGCCACCAGCTCCTCCCTCTCCACCCAGTAAATGCATCCTGTTGAGCCTCCTTCCATTCCCTAAGTACCCTCTGTGATGCATCTGGCACAGTACTGCTCATGGGTCCTCCTCACAGAGCTGGGGCCACATTCAAGGGCATGGTCTAGGGTGGAGGGCCAAGAAACAAGGTTCGAATGAGCGAAGACCATCTAACCCATTAATGAGTCTAAATTATGGTCAAGGATGAAAAAAAAGAAGTCAGAACTGGAGCTGAGTTACTGAGCATCGGATGTTCTTGCATGCCTATTTTTGACCTTGCCTTGAGCAGATGGAAGACAAGTTCTGGAATACAAGGTGAACTGGGGCATTGATTCAGTGATTGGGGCAAGTAGTTCAGGACAGTGACCTGGTTAATTGAAAGGAGGCAGAGGTCAGCTTTTATTGTGGTAACAGCTGCGTGAATTTTTTATGAGCACAGTGGGTAAAAAGACAAGGCATCCAAACTTTTCTCACTACTTCCCTAAACAGACCCTCCATGCTTGCTCCCAAGGCTTTTCTCACATTATCCCCTCAAGATGAATCCTCCCCAAACCTCTCCACATTATTGAATCCTCTCATCCTTCAATTCCTTATCGATGTTTGTCCTTGTTCTTGGAGCTCTCCCTGAGCACTCCACTCCTCAAAAATTGCTCCTCCACTTCACTCTGGACTTTTGTGCCCACCAGTGGTTGTCTTAGCTGTAGATTTCAAGGATGAGCAAAATTTCAAAAGAAACAAATATAATGTGGTCAAGTTTCTATTTTTTTAAGTATAGGCTTTCAACCACCACTATTTATGCTCCAACATTTCATAAAAGAAAGGGCATTTTAGCACTAAAATGTTGGAAGGATATAATCTCAGAAAATCCTATTAAATAAATTTAGCCTTATGAAATAATCATACCTTGCCCTATTTTTCTCATTTCACAGAAAACTGATGAAAATGTTATCATCAACAGGTACAAATCCGTCAATTAGCATTTGGGAAACACAGGCGTAGATTTCTCATTTGACGTTTAGTTATATAGTGCTTTGCATTTTTGTTCACTTTTGTTTTTTCTTGTATTGTTTATCCAACTTTTCAACTTTGCGTGTCTTGTCTATGAAGTCCCTGTAGTACACAAAGCCTAGTACATGTGGAATAAATACCAAGTGAATGAATATCAGATCAGGGCAGGAAAATACTTAAAGGAACCAAGGGGCAGGAGGGAGTTAAATTAAAACTGGTTTAGGGGGAATACAGCACATTTCCACTACCATTTCTTGCTGCCTTTATGCTATGAACCCTTGAATGATGCTAACAAAAATGGATTTGTCTATTATATAGGTGGTCCAGCCAAAAGCACCTCAGATGTAATAGTTCATGAATGCTCCCAAACTCTCAAGCCACCAGGTAGCAACTATGTGAAGGGGAGCATTACATTGGGAGTCAAGACAGGGTCACCCTTCATTTGTCTTTGGAGCTTCATTTCACCTTGTCTAAGCCTCAGCTGTCTCTCCTACTAAATATGCCCTATTGTAGATTGTATGGGAAGGTCCCTTTCAATTCAGAAGGTTGTGATTTTTCACTCCCATTTTATCAGTGTTTGAATAGGAATAATGTACAGAGAAGGTTAAGAGTCTTGTCCAAGGTCCCCTGGAGGCTCTGGGGAGGGGCCTGATCTCTAGACCCTCACTCCACCATACAGCATGGCTTTCCTGACCACTCACAAGAGTAAAATGCAACATCTGTGCTAGGCCACCACAGCTGTGGTCACAGCTGTGGTCCTTCCCACCATGAAGCCCTTGGATTCATAATAAAAGTAATGAGGCACTATCTAATGAGTGTCTACTGTATGCCAAACTCTTTCCCTGCACTCTCTCCCACCCTCTCAACCACCCATCAAGGTGTGAGAACCCTGAGGCAAGAGAAGTTAAGCAACCAACATAGTAAAGTGAGAAAGAGAGCATTAACCTATACCCAGTCTCTGGCTGCAGAGCCTGTGTTCTCCCTGCTGTGGATCTGGTGGGTGACCAGCCTATCAGGGGCTAAGGGCTCAAGAGCTACTGGCAATCAAACAGATTTTGCAAAGCACACAACTGAAATATCTGAGTTTGTCTCAGCACCAGAATTCCTCTAGAGCCCACAGCTCTCTATCATCAACCACACCAGCAGCTGGAACTAGATTTACCAGGGTCAACTCTCCTTGCTAGACCTTCTGTCCAGTTGGCTTCTGGCCCTCTATCCACAGTGGGATTCTGCCATCAACCCCCACACTTCTGGAGCAGGATATAAAAGAGAAGTTACTTAGCAAAATACTAATGTTCTCATTTGGAACCCTGAAATAAACTGATTATTTCCATTTTCAGGCCACCCTCAGCACTTGCCTCCTCCTTGTATTACTTAGGCACATGCTGGGACCATTAACTCGCTTGAAGGCAGAAACTGTGTCTTAAAATCTTTGAATCCTTTACAGAGCCTAGAGCTAAGCTTTGCACCTATACTGTAGGTGCTCAATAAATATTTAAGAAAAGGAGAAGGGCTTAGGCCTAGGTTTCACAATTTGTGAGTCAGGAAGTTATCTAAATTCTAGGCAGTTCTCAGCAAGGGAAACTACAGAAATATTAACTTCTAATGTCACTGTATAATTAGGAAATAAAATTATTTCCTTTGCCCCTGGGCCCTTTGTCTTTAATCTCTAACTCATGCCTACTGGATACATCCAGGCAAACTGTACCCTTTAAAAAAAATAACTTAATGGACAAAGGAGTGTTTTAATGAAAGTACAATTTCTGAGAACAAAGGAATTATTAGATCCAAATGCTTCAGATGCACTGGTTTCAGAAAAACACTGCCACAAAGTGTCCAAATACAAATCCATCAAGATTTGAAGACACTAAAACCATCCAGCTGATGGTCACAGGGTCAGCAACAATGCATGCCTGGGAAAGGATCCAAGCTGGTAAATTTTTATACTGCTTCTTCCAGTGTCTGGAGTGCCAGGAATCCAGAAAAAGATGGTAGGGTGTTGGGGCAGAAATGAAACAGACATTGTACTGAGAAGAACCACCAGCACAACCTAGAACAAGATCCAGAGGGAAGAGGCTGGAGCTGAAGAGTTAGGGTTATAAAAGAGAAAGTGTTTTGCTAGATCTTGTATGTGGTTAAGCACAGGAATTCACACTGACTTTGGAGGAGGGTTTAGGGATAGGCCTACCTAGAGATAGCCTTGAAGACAGGATAGAGTAGGTTTTCCACATTGGGAAATACTTCCTTGGGGGAAACCTTCCAAAAAAGGCTGACATAGAAAACTGAAAATTCCTGAGAGTCCTGGCTGAGGTAGGACTCTGGGAGCAGAAACCCTGCTCCCTGAATGCTTCCCATCCCCTCCCCGTCACCTGCAAGTCCAAGGCATCCCTGAAGGGCTCCAAGAAATACAGTTTGCAAACCACTGGAGAAGTATGAAAGAATCAAACTTTGCATCTAAAGACTCAGACATGAAGACCGGCTCCATAACTTGTTAATTAACTTCTAACGTCTCTGGGCCTCAGTTCCTTATCTCTGCAATATCCTCTAACTTACTTGCTAAAAGAATGAAATGAGGTAGCAGACATCAAAGGGCTTTGTAAACTGCAAAGTCCCATAAAAGGCATTCACTTTTATTAAGAACCCTTTCTACTTATCCAAGTGTCTAGCCTTTAAAGGGAACTCAAAAGTCTATTTGTCTTCTCACCCAAAGAGCAGTCTCTTCTATTGAGGATTACCACAAAGGCAAATTGATTGACTAAGCCCTCATCTGGCCCTAACCACGGGGACTCCAAGTTACTTTGTGGGAAACAATTAGCCCCCTTACTGTCTGTACTACACACCTGCTACTTAATCATCACACCTGGCATGACCATTACTTTCCAAGAGACATTTATCTCACCTACCCCAATTAGTTCCTTGAGGGCAGCAACCTTGTCAGACATCTCTGGCACTCCCTTTAGTCCTGCAGGCTTCACCAGTTCCCTCATGCCCCTGCTTAAAATACATTATTGGTTCCCCACTTCTCATAGGGTAAAGTCCAAATTCCTTAGCCCTGGGTCCTTTCTTCCTTCTCCCTACATTCTTCCTGAAGACTTTCATCCACTCAAAGGCTTCACCCTTTAGGTGGTGACTCTCAAACAGAACATTGCTAGCTATGACTTTTTTTATTTTTTTATTTTTTATTTTTATTTTTGAGACTGAGTTTCGCTCTTGTTGCCCAGACTGGAGTGCAGTGGCATGATCTCAGTTCACTGTAACCTCCGCCTCCCAGATTCAAGCGAATTCTCCTGCCTCAGCCTCCCAAGTAGCTGGGATTGCAGGCATGCACCACCATGCCTGACTAATTTTGTATTTTTAGTAGAGATGGGGTTTCACCATGTTGGCCAGACTAGTCTTGAACTCCTGACCTCAGGTGATCCACCCACCTCGGCCTCCCAAATGCCGTGATTACAGGTGTGAGCCACCATGCCTGGGTGGCTATAACCTCTCTTTCTCCTCAGCTATTGTCTTTTTACAACCAACTGCCACAGGAATCCTACCACAGGAACTGTCTCCACAGGAGGGATGTTAAAAATATTGGGGCCGGGCGCGGTGGCTCAAGCCTGTAATCCCAGCACTTTGGGAGGCCGAGACGGGCGGATCACAAGGTCAGGAGATCAAGACCATCCTGGCGAACACGGTGAAACCCCGTCTCTACTAAAAAATACAAAAAACTAGCTGGGCGAGGTGGCGGGTGCCTGTAGTGCCAGCTACTCGGGAGGCTGAGGCAGGAGAATGGCGTAAACCCGGGAGGCGGAGCTTGCAGTGAGCTGAGATCCGGCCACTGCACTCCAGCCTGGGCGACAGAGCGAGACTCCGTCTCAAAAACAAACAAACAAAAAAAAATACTGATCTGGTATGGCAAGGGCACTAACCAGTCAGAATAGGAGACCTCCTGCTATGTCACACAGTAACTGTTCCATTTCTAGATCTTGGGAATGCCCTAGAGACTGGGTTAATTAGGGTGAGCGAGGCAGTGGAAGAGAATATATAAGTGCCTGCTCAGGGCCAACTATTCGTCAATAGCACAAAGGTATTTCTGTACCTCCACATGCCCATACTGCTCTCATCTTTCCATCCCATACCTCCACGCTTGTGCTGCCTTATCTGTCTCTGTAGCCATCATTCGCTCCACTGTCACTATCCAGTTGCCTAAGCCAGAAATAGGGGTATTCTTATTGCCACCTCCTCTCCCTCAACCCTATTCATCAATCACCAAGTCCTACTCTTTGCAATTCCTAAATATCTTTCAGATTCACCTGCTTTCTCCATTCTAGTCCTTAGGTCAGACTACTGCTCTTATCACCTAAGACCACTGCAGTGGGTATCCCTAGTGCTGGTCCTGCCTCCTCCAAGCCATTCTCTGTATCACAGCTAAAATCATCTCCTTTAAAGCCAAATTTGATCATGAAACTATTCTTCTACAATTGTTCAGTAGCTCTGCATTTCCCTAAGGTTAAAGCACAAATTTCTGCACCTGGCCTATATATCATTATCTCATTTTTCAGTTCCTGCCAATCTAATCTCTCCCCATACCTCCATCCATATTACTGTACTCTAAACACCACCCATAATCTCGGTTTCTAATTCTCTCAATTGCCAAATTATCTTTGGCCTCTGGGTGTTTTCCCATGCCATCTATTCTGCCTAGAACTTGTCTTTCCTTCTTCTTGAACACCCTCTACACACACAACACACACACACATACAATACCTCTTCACCTGAAAATCTCCACTTTGTTTTTAGGTTTAGCTTGTATGTCAGTTCTTAAAGGAAGCTTTTCCTGACCATCCACTACCAAGATGGGGTTGGGCACTGATACGGTTTGGCTCTGTGTCCCCACCCAAATCTCATATTGTATTGTAATCCCCAGTGTTGGGGGAGGGGACCTAGTGGGAGGAAGTTGGACCATGGGGGCAGATTTCCCCCTTGCTATTCTTGTGATAGTGAATTCTCACGAAATCTAGTTCTTCGAAAGTGTGTAGTAGTACTTCCCCCTTTGCTCTCTCTCTTCCTCCTGTTCCAGCCATGTAAGACATGCTGGCTTCTCCTTCGCCTTCCACCATGATTGTAAGTTTCCTGAGACCTCCCCAGTCATGCTTCCTGTACAGCCTGCAGAACTGTGAGTCAATTAAAACTTATTTTCTTCATAAATTACCCAGTCTCAGGTATGTCTTTATAGCAGTGTGAAAACAGACTAATACAGGCACCCTCCTATGTGCCTCTGTGCCCCTATAATACCTTATATTTCCCACCCACCACCCATAGCAATGATAATACTATATTGTATTTGCCATTTTAATTGAGAAATAAGTTGGTCATTTTTGTCTTTGAATATTCAAAATAGATGTTTAATCAATGTTTCCTGAAATAAAACAAAGAAACTCACAGCCTAGCACCTTCACATAAGGTGGTCTGTGGGTAGGCATTGGCTGTGCAACAGAAGGAAGCCCCAGATGTCTGCTCTCCTGGGGCCTCCCACCCTCCTGGATACAAACAGAAAGAAGCCAATACCACTTCATGCACACTTCTGACTCAATGCAGAAGCTAAGGGGGAGAAGAGATCCCGATAGACATTATAAATTCCTCAGGAGCCAGGGCCTAAAAGCAAGTTAGCAACTTGCAATCCTGATATGTCAGAGTCAGGTCAATCAATGTGCAAAGACAGAATAGTGTTGTGCTGCCGGCCTGTCACAGCAGCACCCAAATGGGAAGAAAAAAGCAAGAATACTGAAGCAGGACATAAGCTGATCACATTATTTTAAAGTGTGTACGTGAGCACACATATGTGTATATGAGACTGAAGTAACTGCAGCCTCCATGAGTTGGTACTGTGGCAGGCATCTCAGGGATGTAGCTGCATGTATCTTGAGATTTTTCTCATTCAGACACAAACTAAGTATCTCTGGCTTGGAAATGTGAGCTTCCAAAGTGCCACAGCATCAATAGTCTACCTGCATCCAAACAGACTGCACTCAAAAGAAATCAATTAACACAGTCCTGGGGTGTTTCACAGAATGGGAGGCCTCCAGATGTGGCCCTGCCATTGGCCCCACCAAACCTGCCACTCATATCTGCCCCATCCTATCTCCTTGCACCCTCAATTCCTGGAAGGTACTTCTCTGCACAGCTCCTCCCATTATGACTGAGCTGGCACAGGCACTCCAGGCCGTTCTGTGCCAGTCAACCGTGCTGGCCAGGAGTGCTTGAATTGACCAAAGGCAGCCTCTCTGCAGAGTCCCAGGCAACTGAGATGAGCAGGACAGAGGAGGCTTGGACCAGCTTTCTGACTGGTATGCTCTCCACCTGTCACACGCAGGGGAGACCCTGCAGGGATAAGATGCCTGGTTCCACATTAAGCCACTTAGTTGATTTAGAGCTCAGCCCCACCAAAGGCCTTGAAACAAAGTCTCGTTATCAGTTGTCTCTCTTTTCCCAGGTTGTGGTAATATACAATTGGTCTGCTGCTTATCAGAGGCTGGAGTAGGGGAAATGAGTAATCGATCTACATCAAACTCAGACCTCAAAGAGACTACAGTGAACCTGGAGGAAACACGTACATTTAAACCAGTGATTAATTCTGAGGCTTTTAGTTGAGATCCCAGGAGAAACAACATGATGTGGTGGAAAGAGCAACATTCAGATTTGGAATCTTAGCCACCTAAGCTTGAATCCTGACTCCTACGTTTACTAGCTTTTGGATTTCAGGAAAGTTAGTTAATTTCTCTAAACCTCAGTTAACTCATCATCAAACAAGGATAGTATTTATCTCATCCAGTTGTTGAGATGTTAGAATGAGGGGATGCATGTGCAGGTCTAGCATGAGGTTTGGCATAGAGTAGGTGCTCAAAAAAAGCTAATTTACCTCCTCTCCATTGTAACTTCTAGAATTTAAATTACATGTATTGTGTTTAATGAAGAAATTACATATGGTACACAGAATAATGTCCTCCTCAAAGATGTCTACATCATAATCCCCAGAACCTGTAAATTATGGGAATTAAGATTGCAGATAGCATTGAGGTTGCTAATCAGCTGACCTTAAAATGAAGAGATTTATCATGGATTATCATGGTCTAATTACATAATCTCTTATCTAATCACACCATCTCTTAAAAGCAGAGATGAAGAGAAAAGAGTGAGTTTAAAAGATAGAGCATGAGAAAGACCCTACCCACTATTACTGGCTTTGAAGATGGAGAGAAGAGGCCACAAGCCAAGGAATGCGGCAGCTTCCAGAAGCACGAAAGAGTCCTTATGTTATAGCCAGCAAGGAAAGGAGACTGTGATCCTGCAGCCACAAGATGACTTCTGCCAACAGCCAGAAGGAGCAGGAAACACATTCTCCCTGAGAGCCTCCAGAAAGGAACACAGTCTGCCCACACCTCGATTTTAGTCTGGGGAGGCCCATACCGGGTTTCTGCTTTACAGAATTGTAAAATAATAAGTTTAACTTTTAAATACAGTTCTATTTTTATAGGGGAAAAAAATCCCAAAAAAGAATAACGTGCAGGTTTTCTTTTACTCAGTTAACTATTCCTAAGAGAAACCTTGATATTCTGGATATTTGAACCCTGAGACTAATCCAGTCACCCTTTTCTCCTGGTAGCAGCTTGTGCAATGAGGTACATTTGGGAAGAATGTAAGAACCCTGGAAGTGCAACCTTACCAAATCACCCTACAATGGAGGATAATATTACAAGCTTAAAAAGCAATGGCCCAGATTCTTCTGGGATTAAGAAAGAGTCCAACAGGTGCAGTTCAAAAGAAGAGCATTCCTAAGAATAGTGTAATTTAAAGATAGGAAACAAACCAGGTACCATTTACACCAAACACAGGATCTGAAAATAACACAGTGATCTAGTAGGTGCCACAGCCCCACCAGCCACCAGAAGAGCTTTCTCAGTGAAACAAATGGCACATTTCATGATGTCTCCCAGCATGTCAAAATCTGCTCTATAACCAGACAACAAGATACGAGAGTGTCCCAGGGCACGTGCTGGAAGGCAATAATGGGATTGAGCAGACAGCATTTGAACCAAGACAAATTCTTAGCTTTCAGTCCCAATGACTTCTAGATTTCAAGAGCCCAAGCCAAGAAGCTATAAACATGAATTCAGCATGGCACTTGATCATCTTTTTAAATGCCTCTGAATCTTCGTATAGTACATTAGCCACCCCAACGCCAGGAACAAGAAACTGATGGCAGTACCTCTAAGCATTGTGCACTGACAGAGTCCACAGCCCCTGTAATGAAACAGCAGTCTGCTATATTAATTAATCTATAATAGCTTTATCCATTAGGCCCACTGTATGCTGACGTGCTCAGAATGAAACCCTTGGCACCAAGCAAGCCTGGGACCTTTGGCAGAGATTCACTTCATCCTTTATTACAGGCCAAGGCAAAATCTAAGCTGTGCTGCAAGGGCAGGATGGCACCCCTATGGTGACCTCACAGATATTGGGAGACTCCAGAACAATGGCCCCTGCCACATCCTCTTTGGGAAGTCCACCCAAAGAACACCATAGTCTGGTAAGGCACCTAAGACTGCCCCAGACATCTGAGGTCAGCCCTGCTAGTGAGCACAGAAGAAGTCAGCCTAGAAAAATGATGCTATTTTACCTAGAAAGCAAGTTGTCAGGTGGGCTCCAAGATGAATGAGTGACAGTCATTTGCAGAAAAAACAATATTCATTCACTTTTACATTCCTCTGCTGTCCATGAGTGCTGGGGTGCCCAGTGTGGTGCGCTGTTAAGAGCAATTATCTCCTGAGACTGGGGTTGCTGGGGACTCTTGAACCAGTGGAAATTCTGGAGCCATGTGCAAAGGTGCAAAGATGCTCTCCTCATACTGATGCCTCCCTTTTTGGAATCTGAATGATCTTACTGCATGAATCACTAATTTAGCAAGTGAGGTGAGCTTGAGACCAGATCTGTCAAGAGCTACGATTTTTAACTCTTAACTTAGAATGCTCCCCAACTGCTGCCTCTGCGTCAGGCTGATCCACCCAGTTCATTGAGGGCAAGGCCCTTGTGTGCTACATCACCTGTTGTACCTCATACTCCTGGTGTAATGCCAATTACAGGGCAAGTATGCAGAAAAGACATGGAGTTGCGGAGGGCTGACAGAAGCTCACCCACCAATCGGCCAGCTACACAAGGCACTTCCTCCAGGTAGAGAATTACTTCCATCCTTCATCCTCACTTCCCATCCTTCATCTTCTCCAGCCCTGAAACCCAGGGTCAGAAGCATGGGGAATAGCAGGGTCATCTGGTGTGTTCATGTTTTTCACGCATTTGCTTAAATTCATGCTAAACACAGAAGAGGCACTCAGGAATAGTGTTGACTTGAAAATACATGAAAAAACAAATCTTGAATTGGAAGATTATGTATTGTATTTTTATCTTTGTTTTCAATTACAAAAGAAGTAGCCACAGAATTTCCTAAATACTAAGTTCCCCGGTGCATAGAAAAGGAGAATTGGTTAGTGTTCAGAAACAAAGGGATTCCTGCCCTTAAGAAATTCAAAGGCATGAAGGGGAATGAGACATGAAAACAAATAAGTATAGAAGAGCTGATCAAGAGACATATCATTACATATCTCTCTTTTCCTCCATTTTGTTGTGTTTTGTTTAGGAACATATCTAAAACTAGTACTGGAAAACAGGAATGCCATCAGTGAACCAGAGATGTGAGAAATTTCTAAAAGATCAGAAGTCAATAGATACAAATTTACAACAAGAGAAGACAGAGGAACCATGGCTGGGAAAAATGGAAGAGGAGACTCCAGAGGGGGGAGCAACCCCAGGGGACGCCAAGCAGAGTCAGTTGTCTATGGAGCACTCATCATGGTGGTGAGCTGGGGAATCACATTCTGAGCTCCTGAGCTTGCTGGCTGCTCCCATCTCCCCAGCTGGTGCTGGCCTGAATCAGCAGATGACCTAAGACTAAAGCAAAAAGTGCATCTGCTGGGGTCAGACAGGAGGGGCAGGGTCCCAAGTAGATAGCAAAGAAGTCCTACATTCAGAAAATAAATTATCTTTCCCAAACTGTTCTTCTTCTCACCCATCTCAAATCCATTTTTCTTCCAGAATTCTCCATCTTACTCTACCTGCTGCTGTAGTCAAGTACCTGGGAGTCCTCCCTTCTCTTTCCTTTCTCTGCTTCTCCAGATAATCACCAAGTCCTGTAATTCAGCTTTTAATGTCCCCTATCAATTCCCTCCTCTCTTTCCTCCCATAGCAGTTCCAGTACCTTACGCCCTCTCTTTTAACTCTCCTTCTCCATTCTCTCCCACATGACACAATTAAGAAGAAAGCTTATATTTTTAATAGCACAGTACACCTTAGCCTTGGAGGACACCTGCTCTGTTGAGTGAATGCTTTGGTCAGCCTCACCCGGGGACATGCCAGAATAACCCAGATGCTCACTGGATTGCTATCAAAGAAAGGCAGCTCAACTAACTGCAGGGCTTTTGCTCGGCCACCCTGCCTATGCTGAGGGAGGGAAATGAATTACTTGGAACAATGGAGGAGACACCAAGGGATCAAAGCAAAAGAGTGAGAAAAAATAGATGAACCAACCCTGGAAGTGGAGCTAAAAGAGAAGCATTAGAAAGAAGAACAGAGATGTTAAGAATGAATTGAAGGAATTAAAGGAAGTTTGTTTCAATGATGTTTAATGCAAAATGTCTTCCTCATCTGGCCCCAGAAAATCTTCAGTAAAAACTTCATTTCTCATCAAAGTACTATGAAACTAGATTATTTTGAGGATTCATCAAAGCACTAAGTCCTGCTGTGAGGCAGATGCAGGATGAGAGCTGTCACATGTACATTCTATGCATAATCAAATTCATTGTGCTACAGGGGGAAGAGAATGGATCCTGGAGTTTGAGGGACCTGGGATCAAATCCTGGCCTTACCATTGGAGAGACCTCTGTCTGCTCACAAAGCCTCAGTATTACCTTATCTGTAAACAGGGATAAGAAGCCCCACCTTACACAGTTGCTGCAGGATATGCCACTTCAGAACCTGTGTGTCTTTACAGCTGTGTAGTGGGGTGATAAGACTGTGGTCCTGACTACAGCAGGCTATCTGCCTCCTTTTAAATCTGCACCACCCTTTGTACTTTTCCTCAGCAGCAGGCTTTGTTTTAGAATACCAGGCCTCAAAATACATTTAAGATATTTTCTTAGTCATCTCCAATATCTCGGAGACAAAGAGAGAGCACATTTTCTGATCTCTCTTATTGCCATGGGGAAAACCCAGGGAAGAGAAAGAGACAAAGAAACCATGAAGTATAAGGTTGAAATTGAGACAATGGAGTTCGTGTCAAACATCTACTTGAGGCAGACAGCAGAATGGACCTGGATCTTTGGTTGAGAAACCTGAGGCTGTACAGTTCTGTCCACCACCTTACTTTCATCTGGTATTTCATATTTTGCATAGTGCTTTCACACATTTTTATATTAGTTCTGTGAAGCAGAGAAAGTAGAGATGTTTTCCCATAGTTTGCAGAGAAAGAAACTGAGTATAAAAGAGTAAAGTGGTGTGTGTAAATGTACACAGTTTGCAAAGTCAGAGCCAGGACTCTAGCCTAGTGCTTCCTACTAAGTTATGCTGCCCCTCTGCACTGGGCCAGCTTATCTCCATTTGGGCTTTTCTTCTCCTTGGTTTAGAATTCTGCCCCTCCTGCACAATGAGCCAGAGAGGCCAGGTGACCAGGGCGCTCCTGACAGCAAGGCTGGTCTGCAGAGATAGACTTCCCACAGGGGGAGCAGCCCACATATGGGACAGTAGGCACAGCTGCACTGAGATGCTCTCTCTCCCATGGGATGGAACGTCACCTATGGAGCCCACTGACCCACCAATCACTGTCTTCTGGGGAATGGAAGGAAGAAAGGGACAGGATGTGGAAGGGCTTGGAATTGAGGGCCTTTGAGTTTATCTGAACACAAAGAATCAGGACATGGTCATGTCCTCCAACTCCTTCTAGGATATTATAGAAGCACGTCATTGGGAGGCCGTTTTGAGACCCTGCCATCTGGGTGACAGGCTGTGCTGGCCTGTTCCCAACAGAGGAAGTGGGGAGGTGGCCCACTGGAAGGCACTTCTGTAACAGCTGGAAAGAGAAGGTGCAAGAACAAAATGAGGAGCAAAGATGAAGCTCTGTGTCCTTCACATCTGTGCTCTTCACACCTGTGTCCCCCACACCATTCCCTTCACACCTGTGCCCCTTATACCTGTACCCTTCACACATGTTCCCCCACACCTGTTCCCCTGACACCCGTGCCCTTCACACCTGTCTCCCTCACACCTGTGTCTCTCATACCTGTGCCTTTCACACCTGTGCCCCTCATGTGTCCCTCACACCTGTGCCCCTCATACCTGTGCCCCCATACCTGTGCCCCTCATACCTATACCCCTAATACCCATGTCCCTCACACCTGTGTCCCTCATACTTAGCCCCTCATACCTGTGCCCCCACACCTGTGCCCTTCACACCTGTGTCCCTCACACCTGTGCCCTTCACACCTGTGTCCCTCGTACTTATGCCCCTCATACCTGTGCCCCCACACCTGTGCCCTTCACACCTGTGTCCCTCATACCTAGCCCCTCATACCTGTGCCCTTCACATCTGTGTCCCTCACACCTGTCCCTCACACCTGTGCCCTTCACATCTGTGTCCCTCATACCTGTCCCTCACACCTGTGCCCTTCACACCTGTGTCCCTCATACTTATGCCCCTCATACCTGTGCCCTTCACACCTGTACCCTTCCTCCCTAAACCCAGTCCTCCTCTCCCCCTGCCCCCAGTGAGATGGGAAGCAGAGCTGCTGCTTTTTGCAGCCTATTTACATGGCATGCCAGAGTCCAGGGTCCATGTGGGCTCTAAAATGCTGTGATTGTGTTGACAACACAACCTGCAAATGAGTAGACCTGGCAACTCTGGCTCTGAGCCTTCAGAAAAAATGAATTAAGGTTTCCCTAACTCTCGGCTCCCCTCCTTTCTTCCCTCACTCTCTCCCAGGCTGCTTCACATTCTCAAAACAGAGGCTTTCTTACTGCCAGCCACTCTCTCTGGCCCCTTTCCTACTATGCTGTGTAGAATCAGGCTAAGAAGACACAAGAGTTTGCCTCCAGCCCAAACACACTTACAGCTGCCCGCAAATCCCAGCTCCCATGCAAACCCAGCAAGGCAGGAAGAGAAAAGCAGAGGCGGCGCTTGATAAATTCCTTTGAGGCCCAGTTGTCAGTGAGTCTCCCATATCTGATATGATGGCTTTTAAGTTCTGAGTACCAGAACACACAGTGATTCGAGTGTGCGTTAACCAGATGCGATGACAGAGCAAACTTGGAATTTCCAATCTGGGTAGGAAGGAAAGAGAATGACCAATCACTGTGTTCTTAAACCTATAGCAGCCTTCCAGTAGCACTTTCTTGGTATCAACAAATGTTAAAAGCAGTGAATTGAGCCAAGCGCAGTGGTTCATGCCTGTAATCACAGCACTTTGGGAGGCCGAGGCAGGTGGATTACAAGGTCAGGAGATCAAGACCATCCTGACCAACATGGGGAAACCCCGTCTCTACTAAAAATACAAAAATTAGCTGGGTGTGGTGGTGGGTGCCTGTAGTCCCAGTTACTCTGGAGGCTGAGGCAGGAGAATGGTGTGAACCTGGGAAGTGGAGGTTGCAGTGAGCCGAGGTCGCGCCACTGCACTCCAGCCTGGGCGACAGAGTGGGACTTTGTCTCAAAAATAAAAGCAATGAATTGTTAACTTAGCCAATTAAAAATGATAAGGATAAAATGAAGCATTGCCACCCACTGTGGAACACAGATTTGACATAGCCCCTAGGGGTGAGGAAGCCTGCTTTTCCAGATTCTGGGAAGAGCTAGGCACCTTTTTTTTTTTATCTTTGAAACAAGGTCATCTCACTCTGTCACCCAGGCTGGAGTGCAATGGTGTGACCATGGCTCACTGAAGCCTCAACCTCCCAGGCTCAAATGATCTTTCCACCTCAGCTTCCTGAGTGGGATCACAGACATGAACCACCACACCCAGCTATTTTTTTAAAAATTTTTGTGGAGACAGGGATCTCACAAGGTTGCCCAGGCTGGTGTCGAACTCCTGGGCTCAAGCAATCCAAGGCCTGCCCCAGCCTGGATCCACTGCAGCCTCCTGAAGTGCTGAGTTTATAGGAGTGAGCTATGGTGTCCAGCCAAGCTGGGCATCTTAATAGCAGTGGCCCCAGGCAGGGCATCCTCTGTTGAGAGCGTGATGTCACTTTGGTCACCCATCAAGCTATTTCAACTTTTTTAGTAATCAACATCAACCCTTTCTGCCTCTGCCTATCCTGCAGGTACAAACACAGACCAATCACTCTCCCAAATCTGGGGGAGTTTCAGCTCTCTATTGTTCTTTGGTGGATTGACAGCTTCTATGACACACACAACTTCCAGTCCACCTCCCCTGGGCCACCCCTGCCCAGAAGCATTGTGCTATGCCGCATATCTGTGGATTTTAACAATTGAAGTGAATTACAATTAATTTCCTTTGAAGAATTTCAAGACACCCCTGGGGCATCAATAAGCAGGGTTGGGTATCACTGATGTAAGGTTTTACTCCCAGGATGGGAAACTTTCCAGTTTGGGCTCCTTCATCTCCTTCTATGGAAGCATATGACAATTGCCTCTTTCCCCCACACACTCATGCAACCTAAAAAATATGTAGCCCAATGCTGGAGATCATTTTCCAAAGAAAACATCTACCTGATCACAGGTGCTGCCTGAGATTTGGTCACCAAACCATACTGAGATAATTGACATGAAAGTACTTTTAAAAGGTCTAAAGCATTCTATAAATGTAAGTCTTTATTATTTCCTGTTATGACTATTATTGCAGAAAGGATTGTACTCCACATACCACGCTCTATTTACTGCTCTATCTAAAGCCTTCTGGCCATCTTGATGGAAATGCCCTCTAGACTTCTGTCCCCTAGCACTTAGTAGGCATTCAATGTTTTTGCGATTGGATTAACTTGAAAAGCACTCCAGAAAGGTATTTCTTAAGTAGAAAAGATGCTGCCTCCCTCTAGGGATAAATTTGGCCATGACTCAGGAAAATCCATTTTATGTTTTTATACCTGTGACCATATGACATGTTATGTTCTTGGAAGTTACTATTATACTGTATCTCTGGGAGAGGCTCGCCCTTTTGCGGGGAAATGCCTTAGATAAGCCTTTTGCCAGGGCAAGCACATACACCAAAAAGACTACAAACACAGTGATGCAATTAAAGGTGACAAATAAGTACACATCACTGCCGGTCAGTGTGCTGGGTGATGGGGACACCAGGAAGAATGAGTTGCAGCCCTGTCTTTAAGGGTTTCATCCTCTAGATAGTAAGGCAACTGATTATGTATACTGGTTTCACACCACAAGCAACTCGGAGCAGTATGGGAGCAGAAAAGAGGTAGAGTCCAGCTCTAACTGCCATAGACAAAGTCATGGCCTACTCAAGCAGGGCATGAACCTTGGTTTAAAGGCAGTTCTTATAAAAAGGAAACTAAATTTGGGAAAACCTAACCTTCTAAAATTTACAGGGAAAAATCTCAAATTTGAAATTTCTGTCTTTAATTTTAGACATATTATTATTCTCTATGTCTGAAATGACTCCAGAGGCAACAGGGCTTTTTTCCCTTCAACCCCCTGCCCCAGCATGGGTGCCATCTCTGACATATTTAATATACAAACTTAAATATTCAAATATCCATATCAAATAGGAAAAGTTTGGTAGGTATGTTTTTAACTTAACATATAAGTCGTAATATGTTATAAATCTCATCCAGTTCCTATTGTTTTTCACCCAACACTGTTGTGAAAATCTAACCATGTTGCTGTATGTGTTTACGCTGTTGCTTCTCCACTGCACATCCATCCCATAGCTGCTCCACCACACTTCAACTATCTATTCCCTTGGAATGGGCACCTAGGTTGCCTCTAAGTCCCTGCTATCACAAATGAAATACTACAATGAAATCTTTGTACACATCTTTCCAGAATTTATCGAGGACATATATACCCAAGAGTGAGATTGCTGGGTTATAGGTCATGCACATGTTTCACTTCACTAGATTCTTCCAAAATATGCATACCAGTTATGCTCCCACCAGTGTATGCATGCAAATTTCCATCTCCCTGGTCAGTGACAATAGTGGTATTATCCACCTTTCTGAATTTTGCCATTCTCATGGGTATAAATAAATTTCTCCTAATTGTTTATATTTATATTTCTATATTGGGGATTTCTAACTTAAAATATCACCTGAATGACAATCTTTGATTTATACTTTCCCACTCCCCACCTGACGATTTTAAAAAAAAAAAAGCAAAAGTAAATGGCATTTTAAAAAATGAGAATGGAATTGGAACAAAACAAACTTACTGCCCTGAAATAATTTCCATAAATGCACCATTCCCCATCCACAATTCCAGCTCCACATCATATGGACCCAGGGATTGTACTATCCAGAAAACCAGGCAGCCAACTTCTCTTGCATGGATATAACTTTGGAAGTAGAGAGAATACTTTTGCTCACTCTAGCCTTCAGTTCCTCTGCTTCTAGAGCCATTATGATACCAAAACTCCTAAGAAAAGGGGCCAGAAGTGAAAGTGGTAGGTGGAACTGGCCGTGCATATCGTGTTCTGAGACATATGCTCCTAAACAAGGAGGGTTGAACTGGACTTAAGACTTGTCCTGGTGACAGCGCCCTAAGGGAGTATGGCCACCATTCTCACCACACACCTCCCTTAACTCTTTAGTATAATCTGGAATTGGAGCCACACCATAGATGGTGGTGTCATTTGTGGGGAAAGGAAGACATGAGGAGGAATAGACTGGAGGATGGCATAAGTCAAAAGTTCCTTGGACCTGTTCAGTTGAAGACTCTCATTAGACACCTGAGTTAAGATGTCATGGGAGCAGCTGGATTTCAGCCTCAGAAGCTCAGAAGAGAGACAAAGGCTGAATCTATAAATGTGGGAGTCATCTACATGTGGATTTATGTAAACCCACAAAAATGGGTGAGATCCTGGGAGTGAGCATAGACAGAGAAGAGGGCCCAGAACCCAGCCCTGGGGCACACCTACATCAGAGGTATAGCAGAGGAGCAAGAACCAGTAACAGAGACTGGAAAGGGACAGCCAGTGAAATAGGAAAACTAGAACAGCATGCTACCACAAAAGCCAGAGAAACAAATGCTTCAAGAATGACAGCATCAAGTACTCTGAGAAGTCAAATCAAATAAAGACAGAGAAAGAACCATGGGACCTAGGAACGTGGACATCACTAACGACCTGAACAAGAGCAGTTTTTGTGAGCAGACGCCTGTTAGAGTGGTTAGGAGCGGCAGGAGATGAGAAAGTGGGGACAACATTGGCCACTTTTCTGAGAAGTTTTGCTATAAAGGAGAGCAGAGAAATGGGACCGAGGATAAAGAGGGGTATGAGGTAGCAAGAATTCTTGTATTTTGTTCTTATATGTGAGATTCCATTGCATGTTTTTTACACTGGTGGGATGATCTAGTAGAGCTGGAAAAATTTATAGTGCAGAAAAAAGAAAGAATGAGATCAAGAGCAAATGCGGAAAATTTTAAAAGAGAGTATGAAACTCTCAGAAGTTAGTCTAAACATATCGGCCATGCACTGAGCACAGAAACCTGTGGCAATAAGAGGGTGGTACATGGGCTCTGGGGTGACCAACAGTCAGAGAAGCCTCTACCAAGTGCACAGGGAAATTGCTGCAGTCTCACTAGAAATACACAATTATTGATGGGTCTTGGTTTTTCGCCTTTTAATGAATAACATGCTTATTTAGTGAATAACATGCTTTTTTTGGCTTTCTATTATTTTAATTCATTGTAATTGACATAATAATTGTATATATTTATGGGGTATAATGTGATGTTTTCATATATATTTACATTATAGATTTTACATGATAAAATCAAGCTAATTAACATATCCATCACATGCTTATTTGTGGTGAGAACATTTAAAATCTACTCTTTTTGCAATATTGAAATACGCGATCTGCTATTATTAACTATAGCAACCATGCTGTGCAACAGATCTCTAAAACACATTCCTCCTAACTAAAATGTTGTACCCTTTGAACAACCTCACCCCTTTCTCATCCACTCCCCTCTTCCCCGGCCTCTGTAACCACCATTGTACTCTGTATGTCTGAGTTCAACTTTTTTGGGTTCCACATATAAGTGAACTCACATGATATTGGTATTTCGGTGCCTGTTTATTTCGCTTAGCATAATATACTCCAGGTTCATCCATGTTGTCACAAACGACAATTGTCTTCTGTTTAAGGCTGAATAGTATTCCATTGTGTATACATACCACATTTTCTTAATCCATTAACCCATTGATAGACACTTAGCTTGCTTGCATATCTTAGCTATTGTGAATAACGTGACAATGAACATGGGAGTGTGGATATCTCTTCAAAATATTGATTCATCTCCTTTGGATATATACCCAGAAGTGGGATTACTGGATCCTATGGTAGTTCTATTTTTAGCTTTTAAGGAACCACCGTACTCTTTTCCATAATGGCTGTATCAATTTACATTCTACCAACAATACATAAAAGTTTTCTTTTCTCTACATTCTCACCAACATTCACTGTCTCTTTTATTATAGCCATTCTAACAGGTGTGAACTGATCTCTCACTGTGGTTTCAGTTTGCATTTCCCTGATGATTCGTGATGTTGAGCATCTTTTCGTGGATCTGTTGGCCATCTCTATGTCTTCTTTTGAGAAATGTCTGTTCAGGTCCCCTGCTCATTTTTTAATAGCAGTTATTTGTTTTCTTGCTCTTAAGTCATTTAGGTTCCTTCTATATTTTTAATATTAACTCCTTATCAGATGTATGGTTTGGAAATAATTTCTCTGAATCTGTGAGTCATCACTTCACTTGGATAACAGATGTTTTCAAGTTGCATTTTATTGCATAATATCTTGTTATGATATTAGGTTATGGCACAGTATTTTGTTATCAATTACTGAACTCTTTTTGGACTTAATATACCTCAACTCCAGAAATATCATTAAGCTGAAAAAAGCCAATCATAGACATTCCAAGAAAAAGAACTCCTTTGACTGTATTAGAATCAATTTGAGAATTCAGAAAGGTAGCCAGATGCATTCATTCATTCAATAACATACATTGGGGGCCTCCTATGTGGCAGACCCTGTTCCAGACATAAATAAATGGCCACGGTTCTGGCAAATAAAGAATTACAATGAAATTGAGTGGTCAGGAAAGTCCTCTGAAAAGAGAGATGTCAGCCCAGACCGGAAGGATTAAAAATAAATAAATAAAAAGTAAGAAATCAGCTGCATAGAGAACAGAATGCAAAGTTCTAGATAGAAGGAACATTCTATGGGGGTGGCTAAAGCTAAGTGTGAGCAAGAGTACAAGGAAATGGTACCCTGCTGCTAGTGGAGGTATAAGCTGATGAACATTTTCAGTAGGGGGAGCAATTAGATAATTTCACTTCTAGTAATTTATCCTAAGGAAATTCTCAAAACTACAGTCAAAACTGCATATTGCCTCCCCGTAATTCATTCTTCACAGAGCATAGGCTAAGAGAGTTTTTTAAAACCTAGATTAGTTTGTTCCAGTGGTGTGCTGGTAAACATTTAACAACTGGTTCTCTAGGGGAAGAGCAGCATCTGCTATAAACTCCTGTGTTACAAAAATAGACAGTCCTGGGCTTGATGGTTCCACTTATGATCTTTTGCTCTCAGAAATCCCCATGAGCCCGCTCCAGCACACTACTGAGTGGGCATCCCTCCGCTGCACAGAAGCCTCCAGCGCATGTCTATCATACTTTGCAATGAAGTCCACACTCCTCACCCTGAGCTCCAAAGCGCTCCCTGACCAGGTGGCTCCTGCCCACCTCCCGTAGCTCCTCCCACCACACCATCTCCTCTGCACTCCCTCCTTCTGAATTTTGATTGAACTCAAGTTCACTTCCACTTCAAGATCTTTAACTTGCTCTTCCCCAGATCTCCCCCTTGTCATTCAGGTGTCTGTTCACACATCACCTACTCAGAAAGCTCCTTGCTGCTCACCCTACCTGAAGCTCAGGGCATCATCTTGCTGTATTTGATTGATAGCCTTTTCCATATCCAAACTTATCCTGCTTATTGATCATGTCTCCCCACTAAAATTTAAATTCCATGAGATCAGACACCTGTCTGGTCTTGGTTACCCCTGTAATTTCCAGTATTTAAAGAAAAAATTTGGCCAGTAGTAAGTAATCAATAAATATTTGTTACTGATAAATTGATTAATTTATAACGGTAAAAAAATTAAACCACTTAAGTGTCCAAAAATAGGCAAATGGTAAAACTAACATTTATGGATCATTTACTATCTGCCAGTAACTATGATAAGCATTTAATTTGCACAACAGACCTATGAGGTGAGCGCTATTATAACCACCACTTCACAGATAAGGACATACCCAGAGCGGTTAAGTCATTTACCAAAGACAGTCCGAGCCAAGTAGGAAAGTCAAGCCCAGGGTTGCTCCACAAGCCCAGCTCATCTCAGAATCCAGGAATGGGACCAGGAAGCCTCACCTGGACCAATGAGCATGGAAATGCAAACATGCTGGTCACCAGTGCTTGCTGAGCTGTTAATAAGGTAGTTATTTCTTGACTATTGCTGTTTACATTGGTCAAGGCTCTTTAACAAGGAGGAATGAGAAGCAAAGCAGGTACTAAGTTTATCTAAGTCCCTCGCTTAACAGCAACATAATAGCATCAAAATCTCTCCCTGAACCTCAGCCATTAGCAATTACAAATCGTGTTTTCAAACGATACTTAGTGATATTGTTATAATGCTCACAGCATAATGAAAAGTGAAAGAAATGGAATAGAAAACTATATATTCTGTAAAATCTCCAGAAAAAGAAATTTAGAACACATTTACATGTATATGTAATACTTAGAAAAAGACCAGAGGTAGCACATCAAAACATTAGCAGTGGTTAGGTTGGAGTGAGTGGATTATGAGTGATTTTTATATTATTCTTTATAAGCTTCTATATTTCTCAATTGTTTCACAATGAGCACGTCTTTTGTAATGAGAGAAAAAAATGTATATTTTACATTTTTTAAGTGGTTGAAGATTTTAAAGGCAATGGAATGCAAAACTAAGAGAACAGAAACAGCCTAGACAAAGCAGGAATGGGAGGCTGCAAATGCCTTCCCTCAGGGACCAGGCAGAGATAAGGCAAGCTGGGAGGGATCTCGGCCTGAGAAAAAGCAGCAAGGAAAGTGATTCCAAATCAGGAAAGCACAGGACAGAGAGCAGACAGTGCAGAAAGAAATGATGGGGTGGGGGTGTCCCTCAGGGTTTTGATCCTTTCACCCCATGCCTGAAGAGAGGTAAGCCCCAGGTTGGGGGATGGAAAAAGAAGCCAAGACACTCAAAGCTGAGTCAAGAAGGAAAGTTGAAAATCCTCAAGGGTCAGGACTGGAAGAAACCTTGGAGCTCTGGAGGGCAGCACCATTCAAAACAGGAGCCAGGAGAGGTGTGCAGCTGCTGAGCACCTGACATTGGGCCAGTCCAAACTAAGATGTGCTGGAAGGGTAGATTATACATAGCATTCAAAGACTTAGTGCAAAAAAAATGTGAAATACTTTCTCAATAATTTTATTGGTTTTATGTTGAAATGATAATATTTGTGGTGCATTGGATTAAATAAAAGATATTGATTTTACTTGTTTCTTTTTGCTTTTTTAACATGGCTACTAAAAATCTTTTTTTTGTTTGTTGTTTTTTTCAGTAGAGACGGGGTTTCACCATGTTAGCCAGGATGGTCTCGATCTCCTGACCTTGTGATCTGCCCGCCTCGGCCTCCCAAAGTGCTAGGATTACAGGTGTAAGCCACCATGCCGGCCTACTAAAAATCTTTAAATTATACAGGTGGCTCAAATAATATTTCTATTGGACAGCGCTGATTGAGACCAATCCTTTCATTTTACAGATTACAAAACTGAGCAGCAAGGTTAAGGGGCTGGAGTTGTTTAGTGAAAGCCACACAGCTAGTTAGTGAGAGAGGGGAGACCAAAACTCAGACTTCACTACCCTATCCAATCCCCTTGCCTCCTCACCCAACATACACATCAAATGTTTACTTCTGGAAGCATTTAAATGACATATTTGGTTTCTCTGTGGAAAGTTGGAGTTATTGTTATCTGATGTTTTGTACACTTGAAACAACCAAAGGATTTTTTTCCCAGTGTCCTTTGTTACTTTGAAAACTGTCTTTGTGAAAACGTTTTTTAATGTTTTCATTCATGTATCGTTTCAACTCAAGCCTGTGTAGGGTGGTGTGTGATGTTCTATGTAACCATCACCATGGAATGAGGTCTGGAAGTCTCCCATTGATAAAAATTAAACTAGATCCCACCATTTCATTCAGGGGCATATTCTGTGTTTACATAAGCTCTAGCTAAAGCTGGACAGTTACAATAGGACAAAGCTTACCTGAGTTTTGGTTTGACTCTCATTGCCCAACATAAAGCAGCAGTGCTGTACTGTTTCTTGGTTTTGACAAGGTTCTTGTAGCTGACATTGAGAGTTGCCTACCCAATAGCCCTTTTCTCCCCCTTTCTTCCAAACAAAACCCTGATACTATAAGGCACAGTTGAAGGCTTCACTAGTACAACCACATCTTCCAGCCCCATTTGCAGCTAGAAGTCAAGTGACACAGATCAGGCCAAGGAGGTGTCATCAGAAGTTACTAGACGGGCTGTAGGGGAAGTTCTTCCAAGGGGGGCTGACTCCAATATCAGGCTCCCTTTTGCCCTCAGATCTGCCACTCGGTCGATCCGTGAGGCAGGAAGCCTCACTAAAGATGGCAGGGTGGGCAGACCCTGATGACATCAGAGAAGTGCCTCACCAGGCCCAGGCTGCCTCCTCCTGACTTGCTATAATGAGAAAAATAAAACTGCAATTTGTTCTTCAGGTCACTGTACTCCGAAAGTCAAATAACATTTCTGATACAGGAGCCCTGTATCTCTTATCTGTCCATCACATAGAATGAAACAGTTTTAGGAGAAGACTATTTTAAAATGCAGGAATTTGCCCAAATCTCTGATTTGCCCCAGTCAAAATCCTTGTACTAAAGAATCCTGCAGAATGTCAGACAAAGCAGGCTCCATGCAACTGCAGAGACCTCCCTGAAGCCAAGTACCCTTGAAATGACTGAGTTTCCCTGTGGCTTGGAGTAGAGCGAAAAAGTGGAAATGATACCTGTGTTAAGTAACATCAAGCACCAGGGCCACTGGCATGTCTCTTCATATCCTGGAGCAGGTCATGAAGGAAGTAGAAGCTAGCCCACTTTTCTTTAACTTTTAACTGTCTGCAACGCAGATCAAGCCACCCAGCCAATCTCTGGCATCCGTCACTTTAGAATATACCAATGCCATCTCAAAAGAACTCCTATTTTGGGAACCACCTTTTGAAAACGTCAGGAGCTGTGGGTGTCTTCGAAATGGTGAAATTACTTACCTCTGAGTTTCATGGTCAGTATATGTTACCATCAAAACTGAGTCAAACAGCTGGATGACAAAGATAGCATACACACTGCCACATCAAAACTCACTCTGCAATTTCAGCTTCTTACTCAAGGGGAACAACAACAATCTTCTATTGAAATTTACTTTAAAGCAAGCTCCAATTCACCTTTTGTTTTACTTGCACAATTGGAATTTAATTTTTTTAAACATTTTTCCTCAAAAAATAGAGAGGTATAATTCTTTGGAATATCATTTTTCTATTTCATATATGTAAAAGAAATCAATAAAATAAGTTACAGGCAAATTTGTTCCTGGCGGTATACATGTGTATGTGTTTCTAGAAATCTGATGTTATTATTGCAAAGCACATGTTGTCCTATAGATGGTGAAAGTGAGGTTCAGGAAGGCTAAGTAACTTATATAATATCACACAGCTAAGAACTGCTGGGTTCAAATCCAGATGATGCCCCGTCTACATCCAACTATCCCAGGACTTAGCCTCAGAGTCCTAAGTTATGATCCAGTTGAAGGAGGAGAAAAGGAAATCTAGTTGGGCAGACAGCTAAAGCTTGTCTTTGGTAAAATTATTTTAAAATGAAAGACAGCCTAAAAAATCAAGCTATAGGAACAAATAGAGCAGCCTGGGGAAAATTCAGGCTGCAGCTGCACAGATAAGCAAGCAAGGCCCAACATAGCAGCCTTTGTTCTTGGTGTAATCAGTGGGCTCCCACAAAAACGTTTCCTCCCCTTTTCGGGCATGTACACAGTGGACTCCATGGGAATTTGCACAGGGAGGTGGGGGGCTTACCCAAAACACAACCACAGCTACATGAACAAGAGAAGCTGTGCTTTGTGCTTGCCTAAGGACATGCCCACAGCTGCACAGATAAGGGGAGTTACACAAACAGCTACAGAGATGAGGGGAGTTTCTTACAAAAGCTTTTGAATTCAGCTGTAAAAAGGCAACCCTCGGGGCCGGGCGCGGTGGCTCAAGCCTGTAATCCCAGCACTTTGGGAGGCCGAGACGGGCGGATCACGAGGTCAGGAGATCGAGACCATCCTGGCTAATACGGTGAAACCCCGTCTCTACTAAAAAATACAAAAAAACTAGCCGGGCGACGAGGCGGGCGCCTGTAGTCCCAGCTACTCGGGAGGCTGAGACAGGAGAATGGCGTGAATCCAGGAGGCGGAGCTTGCAGTGAGCTGAGAGCCGGCCACTGCACTCCAGCCTGGGCGGCAGAGCAAGACTCCGTCTCAAAAAAAAAAAAAAAAAAAAAAAAAGGTAACCCTCTTTCGGGTCCCCTCTCTGTGGCAGAGGGCTTTCTTCTTTTGCTTATTAAACTTTCATTCTAATCTCACCCTTTGTCCACACTCCTTAATTTTTTGGTCATGAAACGAAGAACTCCAGGTGATGCCTCACAGTGAGAGGTTGCCACACTGTGGTGCGTTGGTGAGACTGTCATAGAACAAGCTCTGTCCCCTTCCTATACAGGTACAGAGATCAGAGCCTCTCAGAGATGTTCCAGTTGCCTTCTAACTGATCCAGAAAGGCAGTTTAGCCCCAGAAAAGAGTATGGAGAGGTCATCAGGAGATGATCTCAGACAGTCTGCTATGTCCCAGAAGGCAGATAGGGGGATTTGCTCCTGAAAAAGGCTGTGTCTGGCTGGGCAGGTCCCATGAACACAAGGTACCTGCCCAGTTGCCATGGGTCTCAATCAATGGTTCTCAAACTAATCAATCAGCTGAAGAGTTTGTCAAATATATACATCTTCCTGTTAAAACTTCACCTAAGATGAACTGATCTGAATCTTTGAGGGTTGGGGTCTAGGCACCCATATTTTTTAAAAACAGACTGGGAATGGGGAAAGCAGGGTCACTGGGCAGCTTACTGTGTAAATGGCTGTTCTGCCTTCCCAGCCACAGCCTGGGGGAAGCAGCACAGAGCCTAATAACAAACATTAGTAATGATTATGCTAAGCACCTCACACAACCCTGAACGCTGGTGTCCTCAGCCCCAGAAAGGTTAAGAGATGTGCCTAGGCTCCTGAGCAATAGACCCAGGCACCCTAATTCAAATGACTCTTCAGCTTCCACCAACTCTGCTGCCTGAAACTTCTTGAGAGACACCTGAGATGGGAGAGCTAAGCACAGACGCTGGTGGAGATGATGGCTCAGAGTAGGAAAGACTCAGAGCCTCCACTGTATGGAGAGAGACTGGGCAGAGAGGCAGGCACCACAACAGAGGAGCACCCTTGGGAGGCAAGTCCTGGCTAGTGTTCTGGATTGTTCTGGCTGCCCAGTATGGAGCAAACCAAAAATAAGGGCCACCTCTAATCCACATTAAAAAGGGCCCAGAGAGGTGAAGAGGCTTGGCCAAGGTCATGCAGCTTCCTATAGGCAGTTTCCTTTACAGAAACATTTCTTTTTTGTTTTTTTAAGATGGAGTCTCACTCTGTTGCCCAGGCTGGAATGCAGTGGTGTGATCTTGGCTCACTGTAACCTCCGCTTCCCAGGTTCAAGCAATTCTCTTGCCTCTGCCTCCAGAATAGCTGGGATTACAGGCGTGTGCCACCATGCCCAGTTAATTTGTGTATTTTTAGAAGAGATGGGGTTTCACCATATTGGCCAGGCTGTTCTTGAACTCCTGACCTCAAATGATTCACTCACTTCAGCCTCCCAAAGTGCTGGGATTACAGGAGTGAGACACAGCACCCGGCCTCTTTTACAGAAACATTTCTTGAGCAACACTATGTGAGCCTGGCCACGCACCAATGCCAGATTTAATGATACCCTTTCCAGGAGTGTGCATGTTATGAAAGATGGCCATGGGTTAGAGTAATATTGATATGCAGGCAGTCTTCCTGGGGTCAGTCCTCCCCATCAAGGGAACCTTGGTTTGAAAGCAGGCACCTCCTTGAGACAACTACACCCAACACAGCTTGGTGAGTGTCACTGTCCTGCAGCGGAACCAGAATCACAAACCCACCACCTGGGCCCAAGAGCAGCACACACCAACCATCACCACCTGTACACTAAAACTCCCATTCCTGCCCCCACTCCTAGCCTGTTTCTCTCCCCCACCCCCAGCAGGCACAAAGGGATCCCTGAAGGAACTTCTGAATTCACAAGCCTCTTGCAAGCACCCCTCCACCCACCCAGAAAGGCACCAGGGCTCTCCACTCTGTGCCGGATGCCCCTAGCTGAGCCACAGTGTCCCCAGAGCCTTGCCCTGGCTCTGGATAAAACCGAAGCTGTCAGCATGGTTATTAGGACCTTGAGAGGGGGGCTCATGGACTAACAATTAATAACTCCATCTGTCTGTTTCCTGCTGCCACATTATTAATTCATTGGGCCTCTCCAGTGGGGGCAGAGAGATAACATAGATTGTGAAAGTTCACATTTCAATTTGAGGCTGAGATGCTGAGGAGGGGTGTTGAGAGAAGTGCCAGTCCTCTGGGGAGCGAGGGCACAGCATGGGAAAGACTTGTCCACAGCTCCACTTCTAGGACTTGACCCTACCGAAATGAAAGTGCATGTCCTAAAGGCAGGTAGGGGAGGCTTACTACAGCACAGCTGGTAACTGCAAAGCAACTGGGAACGTCCATGGATAGGGGCTGCTGGAATAAACTTCAGTTCAGCCATGCTGAGGAATACTCTGCAGCGTGAAAGAGATGTTATGGACATCTTTCCAGAAACGGCCAAAGAAAGATGCATACCATATACTGTTAATTTTTTTAAACTAAAAGAATAAGAGCAAAACAGAGACCTATATGTGTAATATAATTTCATGTTCATGACAGAAAGAGGGAAGGGGAGGAGGGAAGAAGGGAGGAGGAACTTTTTCCCAGCTTAAGTATAAACACAGGGGAAAGAAGCAACCACAACAGATGGCAGCTGGGGGAGGGGCTGAGATGGGAGAGGAGTTGAGATGGGGAGAGGTTGAGGTGGGAGGGGTTAGGATGAGGAAGGGGCTGAGATGGGGGAGGAGTTGAGGTGGAGGGAGTTGAGATGGAGAGGGATTGAGGCGAGGAGGGGTTAAGATGGGGGAGGAGTTGAGATGGTGGTGGAATTGAGATGGGCGGGGTTGGGATGGGGAGGGATTGAGATGAGTGGGGTTGAGATAGGGAAGGAGTTGAGATGAGTGAGGTCGAGATGGGGCAGGGGTTGAGATGGGTGAGGGTTGAGATGGGTGTGGTGATATGGGTAGAGTTCAGATGGGGTAGGTTTGAGATGGGGAGAGGGTGAAATAGGGATGTGTTGAGATGAGTGTGGTTGAGATGTTGAAGGGTCAAGTTGGGAAGAGGTTGAGATGGAGAGGGGTTGAGTTGTGAAGGGGTTGAGATTGGAAGGGATTGAGTTGGGAAGGGGTTGATTTGTGAGGGGGTTGAGTTGTGAAGGGGTTGAGATGGGAAGGGGTTGAGTTGTGAAGGGGTTGATTTGTGAAGGGGTTGAGATGTGAAGGGGTTGAGCGGTGAAGTGGTTGAGCTGTGAAGATGAAAAGCGGTTGAGTTGTGAAGGGGTTGAGCTGTGAAGGGGCTTAGTTGTGAAGGGGCTAAGTTGTGAAGGGGTTGAGACGGGAAGGGGTTGATTTGTGAAGGGGCTGAGTTGTGAAGGGGTTGAGTTGTGAAGGGGCTGAGTTGTGAAGGGGTTGAGATGGGAAGGGGTTGAGTTGTGAAGGGGTTGATTTGTGAAGGGGTTGAGTTGTGAAGGGGCTGAGTTGTGAAGGGGTTGAGATGGGAAGGGGTTGAGTTGCGAAGGGGTTGAGTTGCGAAGGGGTTGAGTTGCGAAGGGATTGAGTTGCGAATGGGTTGATTTGCGAAGGGGTTGAGTTGTGAAGGGGTTGAGATGGGAAGGGGTTGAGTTGTGAAGGGGTTGATTTGTCAAGGGGTTGCATTGTGAAGGGGTTGAGTTGTGAAGGGGTTGAGATGGGAAGGGGTTGAGTTGCGAAGGGGTTGAGTTGCGAAGGGGTTGAGTTGCGACGGGGTTGAGTTGTGAATGGGTTGAGTTGTGAAGGGGTTGAGATGGGAAGGGGTTGAGTTCTGAAGGGGTTGAGATGGGAAGGGGTTGAGTTCTGAAGGGGTTGACTTGTGAACGGCTTGAACTGTAAAGGGGTTGAGATGGGAATGCATTGAGTTGTGAAGGGGTTGTGATGGGAAGGAGTGGGGTTGTGAAGGGGTTAAGTTGTGAAGGAGTTGAGATGGGAAGGGGGTGAGTTGTGAATGGTTTCAGATGGGAAGGGGTTGAGTTCTGAAGGGACTGAGATGGGAAGGAGTTAAGATGTGAAGGAGTTGAGTTCTGAAGGGGTTGAGTTGTGAAGAGCTTGAACTGTAAAGGGGTTGCGATGGGAAGGGGCTGAAATGGGAAAGGGTTGAATTATAAAGGGGTTGAGATGGGAATGGGTTGAGTTGTGAAGGGGTTGAGATAGGAAGGAGTTGGGTTGTGAAGGGGTTAAGTTGTGAAGGGGTTGAGATGGGAAGGGGGCGAGTTGTGAATGGGTTCAGATGGGAAGGGTTTGAGTTCTGAAGGGGCTGAGATGGGAAGGGGTTAAGATGTGAAGGGGTTGAGTTGTGAAGGGGTTGAGTTGTGAAGGGCTTGAACTGTAAAGGGGTTGAGATGGGAAGGGGCTGAAATGGGAAAGGGTTGAATTGTAAAGGGGTTGAGATGGGAAGGGGTTGAGTTGTCAAGCAGTTCAGATGGGAAGGGGTTGAGTTGCGAAGTGGCTGAGTTGTGAAGTGGTTGAGTTGTGAAGGAGTTGAGTTGTGAAGGGGTTGAGTTGTGAAGGGGTTGAGTTTTGTAGGGGCTTTGATGAGAAGGGGTTGAGTTGTGAAGGGGTTAATTTGTGAAGGGGTTGAGTTGTGAAGGCGTTGAGTTGTGAAGGGGCTTTGATGGGAAGGGCTTGAGTTGTGAAGGGGTTGATTTGTGAAGGGGTTGAGTTGTGAAGGGACTTCACGGGAGAGGGTTAAGTTATGAAGGGATTGACTTGTGAAGGGGTTGAGATGGGAAATGGTTAAGATGGGAAATGGTTGAGATGGGAAGGGGTTGAGATGAGTTGGGTTGAGTTAGGGAAGGATTCAGATGAGGAGGAGTTTAATTGTTAGGGGTTGACATGGGAAGGCCTGAGATGGGTAGTGGTTGAAATGGGGAGGACTTGAGATGGAGAGAGGTTGGGTTGGGGAAGGGTTGAGATGGGGTAAAATTGGGTTGCGGAATGGTTGAGAAGGAGTGACAGGAGAGGGATGGAGTTAGAACTGACCATCTGATCCCTGTACACCCAAGCCGGGTGTGTCCAGACAACACTGTCTCCACACCAGGAGCACTGTCCCCGGAACTGACCACTGGTCTGTCCTCCAAGAGCAGAAACAGAATTTACTGAACTCCTCTGTGTTTTCTTTATAAATTTGGGAAGGATTGCAGGTTCCTAATCACCTGATCAGCAGGCAGTGATGCTGCCTTTTTAGAACAGCAGTGAGGCTGAGTAGTGGGATGTGAGCACAGCTGCAGAGGGTCTGCAAGGAGGTCCCCAGGAGAGGCGGGGGCAGGGAAAGAGGGAAAGGAGGATGAGCCCTCTTCCTCATTCACAGGCCAGCCCTGCATGCCTTCATTCCCTCCCTGCTATGGGCTTCGAAAGAAAAAGAGGAAGAGAAGGACGGTTAAAGGAGCTAAAAGCAGAAGAGAAGAGGAGGACAGTGTGGCTGGGGTAAGAGTGGCTGAGGTGGGGTCCTCAGAAGGGTGCCCCACGCCCACCTCCTTCTCTGCGCCTCAGCTTTCTCATCTGCACCTTCAATGAGAAGTTTTGTGAGATTAATTGTAAAGGTCTTTTCATTGGTGCCTGGAATTCTACAGGTGTCTAACTCTGCATGTGTGTGTGTGCGTGTGTGTGTGTGTGGTGTTCAGCAATTTCATAAATATTTTTTTCAGCCAAAAAGGCCAAAGCAAATTCCTTCAATTATGTTCACCTCCTCCACAATGAGCACTTCCTTTTCTGCACGTGTCTTCAGCCATTCCCTCATATCCCAGAGGAAAACGCCTTTGACGCATTTGCAGCCATGGGACCAGGCAAGTCCTTAAAGATAGCAAAGTGTTGCCAGTGGCCTGGGAGGGAGAAGGCCCTGGACTGCTGTGGGAGTCTCGGGACGCTCACCATGCCCTGCCAAGGCCCTTCCTCCTCCTGGCTTCTCTTTCCTTTCTTGTGATGTGAGTGCTGACCAGCAAGCTGCCCCAGCCCCTCCAGCTACACAGCGGAAAGCATCCCAGTGAGACTGCGGCTGCAATACACAGAAATAACCACTTGGGGGCCCCATAAAAGAGGAAAAAAATATCTCTTCTGAAGAAGAGGGAAAACGTGACAAATTGCGCAGCTGGCGCTAGAGGGCGCCGCTTTTCCCATTTTCTTCAAAAAGGTGGCTGAGGGCAGAATCTCTGTATCTTGACATGTTCAGAAGACTGAAGAGCCTCCTTCTGCAGATATGGCCATGGGGGCAGAGTGGAGGCAGCGCAGCGCAAGGGCAGGGTGGGAGAGAGGGGACTGATTCACCTGAGCTTCCAAACAGGGAGGAGACTCTGATGGTGCCGCAAAAGGAAGTATAGAAGGGGCTGATCCGGCTTGAGCACCAGGCTGCAGAGTCACAAACTCCCTCCCCGGCCTCCTCCCCCAAGGCCTGCCTTAGAAGCGAAGAACTGGGACAATCGATCTCCCTGGGCCCTTGCTCCCAGCACTGTGCTCTGGAAAAGATGGAAACCCTCTGCTTTCTCTCAGGGCATCCAGTGGCTTCAGAAAGAGAAAGTGAGTGGCAGAGAGGTTATGCATTCGTTCTCTGCAAGAGATGAGAGTCGCCACGCACTTAGCAGGGGGCCAGTCCCCTTCTTCCCAGTACAGGACCCTCCTTGTCAGAGGCAATCTCCGCTGCAAGCACAGAAACCTGCACTGCTCACGCACCACCTTGTTTATTCTCAAACCCAGTTCTCTAGGGAAGCATTTCCAGAACTGTGGAAGGTTTGAGGCAAAAGGCAAGTCACCAGAGACCAGATCTAGAAACAGCCTCTTTTTTCTAATCCCGGGAGGACAAGTAAAGAAAATTCAAGGGTGTGTGCTGAAGTTCCCCAAAGGGTCATCTTAAAGCAAATCTCTAGAAATCACCCAAATTGGGTCAGTTCCCAAGGGAAGCCCAGTGCTCTGGATTCTCTGTGCCTTCCTGCTCTGTTCAGAATTCCAAGAAAGCACGGCATATGCTCCAGGTCTCTTCTTGGCTGGTGGTTTTCAAACGTGCTGTTGGTTAGTGATAACCCGGTGTGTTGAAGGCTCATGATTTCTGTTCCACTGGCATATGTTCAGGCTTCTGCAACCCTGTTATACTACAGCCGAGGATCCTGAAATGCCTCATCTCTGAGTGAGAAGGTTGGAATTTGCAGACCTGCAAACTCAGGTGCCTTCAGGACCAAGTCAGTCCTCTAAATGAGTGAATTAGCCCTAAGGCAGTAGGGAATGGCGGCGAATACAGTAACCTGGAAACTTCCTGCCCCCTCTAAAAATATACACATTTAAATAAAATTAAAATATGTGATAATTCAACAAAGCACTCATATATAATGGAACAAATTCTGCCGTGCACCCTTTTGGCAATAGCAATTCCACAGATTCCTGTATTCTAACAACCCGAGTGATGTCTGATGCTGGCAGCAGGTGGCAGCATGTGGACTGAGGTCTCTACTTAGTCTGACTAGATCTGCATGAGGCTGACTGTGGTTCAAAAGGCCAGCAAAAAAAAAATTGGCCCAATGGCCCTTAAATTCAACTATTAAGCTTCAAGGTTGAGACAGGTGTTGCCTTACAGAATATGTTGCTGATGCTGAATGTGGTGTGAATGCTGATAAGACTGTTGTTTGGATGTGATCACCCCTACTAAGTTAGCATAGCTGCAGGGCACAGGAGACAGAAGTGGGTGGGAATTCCAGGACTGGTTCCTCCTACCTTGTCACTCACCACAGTCCACTGACCTTCACATAAAGCACCAGCAGTCACCCAGGCTCTCAGGACCCCAGCTTCCTCACCTGTAAATGAGGCAGCTAGACCAGATGAATAATAATAATGATCATAATAATGGCTCATATGCACTGACTGTTGACCTTGTGCCAGGCACTGTGCATTCCCTCCTGTAATCTCCCACATGCTGCTGTGGTCCATTGATGTATACAGCTGATCCCAAGCCTAATTGCAACCTCTGCACCGTGGGCTTCGGCAAATCTCTGATGCCTGTCAGTTTGACATAGTGACTTCTTGGTCTGTACATATAAACATTGTTGTAGGGATGAGGCTGATGATGAAGGCACATGCGATAGATGTTTTTATGTAATTTGCGTATGAACCTTTTTTATAGGGGTTGGCTAAGGTAGTAATGACGGGTAAGATTAAGGGGATTAGGGTTATTATAGTAGTGGAAAAGTACATGTTTGCTACTTTTATTTGGAGTTGAATCAATGTTTTTGGTTCCTAAGACCCACAGATGACTCTAATCCTTTCAAAATTGAGAAAGCTATGTTGCTAAGTATGGGGGCACGAGTTAGCAGTTCTTGTATACTTTCTCAGTAGATAAGAAGTTGCAGGCTTCTATCGTTAGATTCACAATCCATGTTTTGGTTAAACTATAAGCAATGGCAAGTGACAGGCTCCTGAAGGTGAGGAATAAGATATCAAGGAGAAAAACAACCAAGCATCGGACTAAGTACTTTACATGCTGTTTTTCCTTCACAACAACTCAAAAAGGTTGCTGTACTCATCCACAATCTAGCAAAAGAGCAAAATGAGGCTCAGAAAGGTTGGATATTTTACCCAAAGTCAAATAACACATGGCTGTGTGGGGATCAAACAATAACTTGAAGGAGGACAGTTCTTATACAACCTGTAAGTTAACCAACCTGTGTTTTACAGGTCATGAATCTCCACACCACAGGGGCTGGCCCTGTTCTAGACCTAGAGCCCCTGGTGTCCTGAGCTTCCTGGACTAGACCGTTCGGTATGGCTAGGGCTATCAGAGGCCAGGTGAACACATAGATCGTAACTATAACCATAGCCATTGTTATAGAACATTCATAAATATTCATTCACAAATAATTACTGAGGGCCTATGTGTCAGCATTGCCCTCAGCACTGGGGATATGGAGTGAATGAGGCAGTCAAATCACTGATCTCACAGCACCAACATTCTTGTGGGGGTAGGTGGTCAACTGCATAGGTGATATGACACAGTGACCAGGTGTCTATTTTAGACTGTGTGATGAAGGACAGCCTCTCTGAGGAAGTATCATTTGAGCTAAGGTCCAAATGGCAAGAATGAATCAACCCTGTTGAGATCTGGAGAAATACTCCAGGCAAAGGCAGGAGCCAGGGTAGAGACATAAACAGGCATAGCCTAAATAAAAGTCAAGTGGGCAGGAGCACAGGGAACGAGGGAGAGAGTAGATGAGGCCAGGAATTAAGCAAAGCTCAGGTGGGGTAGGGCTTTATGAGCCAGCAAAAGGAGTTCAGATTGTCCCTGCCTGTTGTGTCAATAAACACATTCTCAGATTCTAGGAAGACAAAGATGCAAAGACAGGTTAGGAGGCCATTGCAATGGTCCAAAGGATAGCGGCTTGGAAAAGATTGGTAGCAGTGGGGATGGAGAAGTGTTTGGACTTGGGATATGTTTGGGAGATATTGTTGACAGGGCTTACCACTGATCAGAAATGAAAAATTGAGAGAAATAAAAGATAATGAGAATATTTGTCTCAGACAACTGGAGAAATAGTGGTGCCATTTACTGAGATAAGGAAAAATGAGGGGCCAGACAGGATCAGACAAGGATCAGGAGTTTTGTTCTAGCCACGTTATGTTTTAGAAGCTGATTAGATAGACAACAGTGCAGAGATGCCAAACAAGCATTTGGCTACAAGAGTCAAGGGTTCTTAGGAAATTTACATTTGTGATTCATCTGCAGACAGTTGGACCTGGTGAGGTCACCCAGAGAGACTGTAGGCAGAGAAGAGGCCCAGAATAACCCTGGTGCTCATCAACATTTTGAGGACCCCCCACCAGACTATATGATCTAATAAATGTGGTCAAACTTTACAACAGGCCTGCAAGGCAGGTATTATTTCTCACCTCTACTCAGAAAAATGCGGAGGTTACAACCTGCCCAATGCCACAATTTACACATAGCACTGCAAGAATTCAAGCACGAACTGAGTTCCTGTCATTTACCCAGTGCTGTGCCAGTTACTATAGGGACACCAGTGAGTAGGATGGCTCACTAGAACAAGCATGAGCTTTGGAATTAGAGGACCTGGAGTGAATCCTCACTGGCTCTGTGATACTGGGCAGGTAACTTAACCTTTTCAAGCCTCAGTTTCCTGATATGAAAAATTACATTGTTATTGTTGTTGTTGTTATTGTTGTTCATTTTGCAAATGTCTACTGAGTGTCTATTATGTGCCCAACACAGTGCTAAGTAAAGGAGACACAATGGGGAGCAGACAGACTTCTCTGCTTACAATCTAGTGGGGGACACAGACATGTAAACAGGCAATTACAATGAAGTGTGCTAAGCACTATGATTATGGAAATACCTCCTCCCTCTTTATAGAGTAAGTCATACCAACCTACGCAGACTTTAAAGTTACACATAATTTCCTTTCTTCCAGACCCATATGTAATAATAGTGCCATACAAAATGTTTCTGTTCTTCATCATGGTACCTATTATTTCCATTACAATAAATAATACATGCAAATCACCTACCATATAGCCAGTGCTCAATAAATGGTGGCAGTCATTATTAAGACAACTTTGGAGCTCGTTTTTCTCTTCTGTAAATTAGAAACAATAAAGCTAATTCATGAGGTCACTGTGAGGCTCAGATGAGATCATGTGTATGAAAAATGTTTTAAGCTGGAGAGAACTATATTAAAGTATTAGTAAAACATTGTGACATGCCCACTTGCTAAAGTTATAAAACTTAGTACACAAGAAACACTTGGTGTTAACCAAGAAGTCCTTGTCACCTAAAAAAGTGGGCCTGAGGAAACCTTTACATAGGTTCTTAGGAAAACAACATTCTGCCTAAGAAAATCTGCTTCATCTGAAATCACCTAAAGTACTCCTTCTCCCAACAACATTTGGCTTACCCAGTTAAAGACAAAAAAAAAAAAAAAAAAAATGCAGGAGACCTGCTAGGTTGGTTTCTAGTCTGTTTCACTCATCAGCAGGGGCCTGACTCAGTGTCTAGGAGACAGGATTTGTAAAGCTGGTGGTATATGTCCCGGCTTTCATCTGTATAAGCAGTGGACAGGGCCTTGGGAGGAGCAAGATGCTGTCAAGGCTGCCCACAGAGAACCCTGCCTGATTTCCCACTGTAGCAAATCCAAGCCCCAGGAAAGGACCAGGCTGCCCCTGTCCTACAGCCAAGGGGATCCTTCTAAAAAACATAAGTCAGGAGAAGCTGAAAGGCAGGAGACAGAAGGGAGATAAAATTTCCATCTCTACAAAGTGCTTGCAGATCCTGAGCAGCCCTGAAGTGGGGCAGAGAACAGACTCCCCACTTCCACTGCTGACTGTTCAACTGGAGAACTGGAGCACTCTGTGCAGTCAGCAACCTGCACAACCACACAGTTGACCCAGGGAACTCAGCTGCCTCCTTCCCTGGAACTTAGCTGATTAGAATGGATATCAAGTCTCCTCAGTATGTTTATTTCATCATTCTTTCAGCAAACACTTATTGTGAGTCAACTGCACACTAGGCACTGTTCAGGACCCTGAAGGTAAGACAAAGGCCCTGCTTTCAAAAAGCTTGCACTTCCGTGCAAAATATCCGTGCTTGTATGTATGTGTGCGTGTTTGTGTGTCCGTTGGGGAAAGAATAAGGGCTATGATGAAAAATAAAGCAAAATAAAGAGGGAGAGAGACAATGGGGGAATGCCATTTAAATAGGGTGATCAGGAAGTTCTCTCTGAGCAGAAACCTAAATGAAACGAGAGAGGAGCCATCCTGGTAAATGGGGAAAGCATTCTAGGCAAAGGGACCAGCAAAGGGCAGAGGCCTGATGTGGGAGGTCTGAGTACATTCAAGGAGTAACAGTGGACCAGTGTAGCCAGAGCAGAATGAGAAAGATGAAGAAATCAAACCAAAGACACCCATGCATCTTTAGGAGGCTGGCTGGGCAGGGGGAAGAGGGAGAAGATGGAAATCATGTACTGAGCTAAGGACTGACATGAAACATTTCTTAAGACTCTTGGACAGAAACTCCTTGTTCTATCTTTGTAAATCCTTTGTAAATCAAAAAAGAAAAAGAAAGGATCTTTAGCTGCAGCTGGGGAAACAGAGTCTATCAGGGAGGGGCAGAGGCAGAGAGGCTCATTAAGAGGTGGTTGACATTAGGATCTTGGGCAAGTGACTTAAACTCTCTATCCCCAAGTGCAAAAATTGGGGCAATAATGGTAATAATGGTACCAGATGCAATCAATTATTACATGGATAAATTAATTAATATTTGTAAAGTGCCTAGAATAGCACTGGGCATCTAGTACCATATACGTGTGTGTGGAATAAAAATAATAGAAGGTGCTTGGACCAGGGAGATAGCAGCAGAGGTGGTGAATAGTAATCTGATACATTTTGAAGGGAGAGACACTGGGGATTGGCAAGAATTGAGTGTCAATGTGAGAATAAGAATGATTTCAACATTTCTGGCCCCAGCAACAGAAAAAAATGTAGGTTTAATGAAAGAGAAAACTACAAGAGAAGCAGTTTTGGAGAGAAATCAATATTTTGATGTTACACATGTTCAGCTTGAGATGCCGATGGATGTAAAGATGGTGAATAAGTGGGTGGTATCTAAAATTCAGGGAAGAAGTCCTGAGTACAGATAGAAATTTAGAGGTCAGCTGTATATGATGCTAACCAAAGGTTTGGGACTGGACAAGAGCACTAGGAAGTTAGCACTTGTGAGAAGAGAACAGGCTGAGGACTGACCCTGGGACATCCAGTGTTTAGTAAGGATTGGGAAAAGGAAATGGAAACTAGCAAGAGATTGAGGAGCAACCAGCAACACAGGAGAACCAAGAGTGTGTATCATAAAAGCCATGTGACAAAACACTTTCACCTGTACTCCTAGCTCAGGAGGCTGAGGCAGGAGGATTATCTGAGGCCAAGAGTTTGAGATAAGTCTGGGCAACATAGCAAAATCCTGTCTCTAAAAAAATATTAAAAATAAGGACCAAAGAGTTTCAAGAAAGAGGAAGTGATCAAATGATACTGCTAGGTCAAGGAAGATGGACACGAAGGAACACCCATTGGATTCTGCCTTGAGGAGGCCAATGTCACCATGTCAACAGCTGTTTGTTTGCCTGGGACAAAGACCTGATTGGAATGGGTTCCGGAGAAAAATATAAGAAAAAAAAAAATGGAGAGAGAATAAACAAAGGGGCTCGTTTTGCTCTACATGGGCACCAGACTCCACATGGAACTTGAGGGGTGGTCAGTCCACAGTAACAGAAGGTAAAGGCATGGCACCAGGGCCAAGATGCAGCAGGTGGTCAGTGCATTGGATGCAGCCGGTACATGCCTCTCCCGATTGCTGCTATTTTCCCAGTGAAGTAGGAAAGCAATTGTAGTCATGAGCTAGGAGCGAGCTAGCAGGAAATGATGAGATTTGAGAGTTAAGGGAAAAGCATGTGAAACAATCTGTAGAGGAGGGTGAGAGTGAATAGAAAAGGGAAAAGTAGTAAGATTTCTGGGCAGGACTAAGGGCCAACTGGAGGTGGTAGTCATCAATTCACAGTGAGGTCAATCGGTGTGGTTGTGACTTTTTCTATAGCCATGGTCACCTGCCCATGTTTACATGAAGAATGGGGCAAGTGGGATTTAGCAGGGCTAAAGTTTTGCCAGACAAGGTATAACAAAGCAACAGAGGGACAACAAAGGTGAGGGTGAAAATAAGGAGATTACAATGATGGCGAAGCATGAAGTGCACTAGAAACCAACTTGAGCTCCAGCATTCTTGCCCTTTGTGGATGATTCATTCTATCTTAGAAGTTGGTAGAAGAAAGAGATTGAGAGGCAGGAGAAGACCTCAATTGAAAGGTCGCTATTTTATCTGGAAAGTATGTTTGGTGCTTACAATGGAATTCAGTTTGATAAGATGGGAAATGGTGACATGACTAGGGAAGGGAACAGTGAAAAGGTAATTGGATCAATGGCTTGTGGATGCAGCGAAATTAAAGAATCTTGGGAAATGAGCACTAGAGGGAGTGAAGTGGAGAGAAAAGAGGGAGTGATCACACAATGGGATGCTTGAAACCGAGATTATGGAGCAATGCAGTTATGACAAGGTCCAGGCAGACCATGGAGGTGAGCTGTCAGCAGGAAGCAAGAAGGCAAAGTCACCAAACAGAAGGGGCTAGCGAACCAAGAGGTCAGGGTGCAGGAAGGGTCCGCTACGTGGATACCGAAATCACCAAGAACTGCTGGCAGCTGAAGATGTGGGGAAGAAAGGCAATAAACCCAGGGCTAACCCATTCTTCCTAGAACGAAGCAAGTGACTCGGTAGTCTGTAGATGGTGGCAATGAGGGGTAGCAGGTGGTATTATCTGATGAATGCACTCTACAGCTGGCATTTTTAGGACAGGAGAGGGGAGTAATGGTCTGGAAGCAACAGTGAGGAGCAAGTTGCTTCTCTAGACTCCAGAGTCCAAGGCAGCATGGAAGAAGGGACTTCCAGAGAAGGCGAGGAGGATGAACAGGATTTTGCTGATGATGGAACATGAGTGCCAGACAGTGTATTAGTGAATCCATGCCCCCAAAGAGTTAAAGAGGCCAGTGACTACATTCTTGAGCTTACAGGATAGCAGATAAGAAAAGAAACAACCTGCTGAAAAGATGAAGCTGAAACTGTGCCCCAATGAGTAAGAAAACAATGACTAACAGATATTCTTGAGCTTGCAGAATGGCAGATAAGAAAAGAAACAACTTGCAGAAATGCTGAAATTCCCGCAATGTGAGATCAAGAAAAAACTGGCTGACATCGGTTGGAACTAAGATGGCCTGGCCTACTGGAGTCTGTGTAGAACAAGCTTGCTGACGTCACAGCTGAACTTCCACGATGTGTTGCATATTAAGTCCTTAAGAATTTTCACATGCAACCCATGAGGTAGCATGAAGAGATAACTGAGCGTGTCCAAGGACTTTCCAGACCTCCCCTTTCCCTCCACCAATCACCTACTAATCCCTTGAACATTTTCTAATGAAAATATGGCCTTGAAGCAAGGACAGAGAGACAGATTTGGGCTTGACATCCTGTCTCCTTGTGAGTCGACATGCAATAAAAAGCTTCTCTTCTCAAAAACCCAATGCTATAGTATAGGCTTCTAGCGCCTCGAGCAGCAGTCCCTCTTTTCTCAGTAACATTAGGGTTTGGAGAGCTGGGGAAGGGTGTGGAGATCAAATTAAGGCATATACAGAGCCATGAGGCTAAGGACTTTGGGTGGTGAGGGGAAAAGCCACGAGGAGGTTGTGAGTGTTGGGGAGCAGAGAAGGATGGGGCAACATCACTGTCTCTATCACTTCCCATTTTCTCTTCAACCCACTCCAACTGGGCTACTGACCCCATCGCCCTACAGAAACTACTCCCATTCAGGTCATCTCTGTGTTGCCAAAGCCAGTGTTTCCTTCTCTATCTTCATTTTATTTGGCCTCTCAGCAACATTCTATGGAGATGATGACCTTCCTTCTGAACACACCATTTTCCTCACTTCTTTGTCCCTTTACCCTCTGGTTACCCTCCCACCTCCTTCCACTCTTTCTTACCTCCTTCATGTGCTCCTCTTCCACTGCCACACCCCTAAAGGCCGACATTCCCCAAGGCCACTGATGTGTGTTCCCTGGTTCACCTCTTCATGGACCTGCCCAAGTGAAAACAGTCTCCCAATCATCCCCGCCGGCACCCCAGGTAGGTGGCTGCTACTAGATCTTGACATCCTCCAAGTAGTAAAAGTTTAACTTAGTGAAAGACATAAAAGTTATTTCCACATTGCTAGTCATGGTAAAGCTAGTTTTTCATTGAGCATTGTGGGATTTCTTGGGTTAGGCCAGATGATAGGCATTGAGTGACATGAACAATGTGTATGACAGTCTCTGCCCTCAAGTTGTTCGGGGTCCTTTTAGAAAGATAAGATGGAGGTGCATTAAAAAATAAACTTCTAAATATGAAGAAAGACCAGCTATCAGAGCTGCATAGCATTTAAAGGCCATCTACTCCCTTCTACTTGTTTTTCAAAGCCATGATGAGGTGACTTACTCAAGGTCACACCACTAATTAGGTCACCCTGGGAATTAGACCCAAGTCTCCAAACCCCCACACTAGTGCTCTTACCATGGCACCTCAATAGGTTGTTGAGAGAAGTACTTTGAGAGTTAGAATGAAAGGCACTGTGCCATCATGGTTAAAGGCATGGATTCCACAACCAGATTGCCAGGGTTCAAATCACTAATTAATATCAAATCACAGTAACAATGTGGTTGTTATCCAAGTGACCTTGAGAAAGTCACTTAACCTCTCTGTGCTCATCGGTTACATGTGGCTAATAACTGTACCTACCTCATAGTTATGGTAAAGATTAACATGAGTGGATATATGTAAGGCGCTTGGAATGTTGTCTGGCACTTAAAGACAGGTATGCAAGGCTCTAAACACTAATAATGCTGAGAGATGAACAACCAAGAGATTTGTTGAATACTGCCTATGCCCAACTCCTCTCTGAATCCCAGGAGCCTGGCATACATTCGGACTCACTGAACGAATGAATTAACTAACAAACATTAACATCCTTATGAAACAGAGATCAGCTCATTTACCCCTACTTGCATCATCCGGAACATTTACTGAAACCAAGTAGGTAAATCCCACCACGACCACCACCATCAAAATACACCTGTGACTAGTCTCTTTGCACTTGATGACATCTAGCAAGTCAACAATCTAAAGCAAGAAGACATAAAGACATACAGACCACAGGGCATGCCAGCATGCAGAATAAACTGCATCCAGAGGGCAAAACAAAGTCCTTCTATGGAGCATAAACCTGGGGCAACCGAGAATTAAGTGAAATACCATCTTCCTTTAATTTAGGACTCCTGAGAAGAAAAAGCCAAAATTCTCAACAGGTGTGAATTAAAGTCGGCCTTTTGCCCTACACAAACAGAGCAGAAATAAAGCCAGGAGTGGCCACACAGATCTTGGTCATTTTCTTCCATCCACTGGAGATGTGCCCAAAATGTAATCACTCATCCAAGGAGGATATTAAAAAGGCAGGGTTAGCTGCAGTTCCTGAAGGAAAGATGAAATAGTTGATCCACGTTGTGAAGGATTCTCCCTGGCTTTCAGGAAAGCTCAGAGAATGAAACAGACCCCAGTTCTTTCTCCACAGGCTCTTAGTAAAACAAGTGAGCCTTGAGGGCGAGCCAGACTCACCCCCATCTGACAGCCGAAGGCCTCAGTGAGGCTGGACGAGGCCTACAGCCGGGTGGTGAGATCTGGGGCTGACCACAAGGACCTCACCCAGAGGATCCAGTCCCTCATTAGTCGCAGCACAGCTGAAAGCATCTCCCGACCCTCCAGGGTGGCCTCAGGGGGCCCATCCGCTCCAGGACCTCACCCCGACCCCAGGCCCAGCCAGCCATGCCCGCCCGTCGCATCCCCGCCATACTCACTCCCATTCCTTGCGCCGGGCCTGCGGGGTGCTCTGCATCTTGTGCGCCTCGTGGGCCTTGATGATGTCGCGCTGCTCGATGAGGCCCCCGCGCCGCCGCTTCATGACCTCGGGGCTCACCGGGAGGAAAGGGCTGGAGCCCGCCTCCAGTGCCACGGCGCCCTCCCAGCCCGGGCCCTCGCCCTCCTGCACCGGGAAGAAGTTGTCGAAGCCGGAGGCGGCGCGCGGGGAGGCCGGCAGCATGCCCACCTCGTCCGAGGCATCGGCCTCGAGCAGAGCGCACTGCTGGGGCCGCCATGCCTCTTCCTCCGGCAGGGCCAGGACGTGGCGGCGGCGGCCCGCGGACCCGGGCTCAGGGCTCCTCGCAGCCGGGCAGGGGGCGGGCTCGGGCAGCCTGCGGTCTGGGCTCAGTCCACGCATCTCGGGCACCATCACAGAACATTGCTCTGTGGGAGGGGGAGGGCAGAGACAAGGAGTGGGGAAGGGAGGGAGGGAGGGAGGGAGGGAGGGAGAATGGGGCCAAGGTCACAGGGAAATAGAGCAGAGAAAGAAAGAGGTTAATGGCATTGCCCTCCAGGCCAAGGCTTCTGGCTTGCTCAGTGCTACATCCCGGGCCCGACCCACAAACTGGCACACAGTGGAGCTCAATAAATGATGTTGAAATCAGGAGCATCCGCAGTGGACCAGGCTGGGCGCCAGGTGTCCAGATTTTTAACAAAGTGGACTGGATTCTTGCTCTCATAAACTTACAGTCTACTGCAGAAGACAGAGGTTAAAGAAATAATGATATGCCCCGGTGATAAGGTTTCAAGGTGCTGCAATAAGAAGAGGAGAACTCTGAGGGCCGCACATCTCAGCCCCACCTCGGACAGCTAGCTGGCTGTTCCCTCACATTTTTGGTGGAAGAATCCCTCTAGCCCCTTCCCCAGGGCCCACTCTTGGGGGACTCCCACCCACCATCTGCTGCCCTGCCTCCCAAGCGCGCTTCTGGGGCGACCAAGCCACAAGGTGGTCTCCTTTTTTTTTTTTTTTTTTTTTTTTTGAGATAGGATCCATCACCCAGGCTGGAGTGCAATGGCACAATCACGGCTCACTGCAGCATCAACCTCCAAGGGTCAGGTGATCCTCCCGTCTCAGCCTCCTGAGTAACTGGGACCACAGGCATATGCCACCACATTCAGCAAATTTTTTATTTTTTGTAGAGATGTCGTTTCCCCATGTTGTCTAGACTGGTCTCAACTCCTGGGCTCAAGCGATCCTCCTGACTCAGCCTCCCAAAGTGCTAGGATTACAGGCATGAGCCTCTGAGCCCAGCCTAAGAAGGACTCTTCTTGAGAACTGGGTCCTGTATGCAGATTCCTTCCTTTTTTTTTAATGCCTGTGTCTGCCTCAGGATCTGGGGCCATGTGTGACTCAGATGCCCTACTGCTCCCCTTGGCATCGTCAATCTCCTTTTCCATGCCAGGAGGATAGGACCAGATTGGCCTCTGAATGACATAACGCATTCAATCAGCATTGACTGAGAATTTACCATGTGCCAGGCATTGTGCCAGGCACTGGGTACAACAAATGAGCTGGACTTAGTCCACATCATCCTCATGGGAGAGACAGGAAGAACATCGACTATGACCACATGACAGGATGTGCTATGATTGGCGTAGGCCTGATTGCCAGAGGAGCGCATGAGAGTCGCACCTAGCTGGGCGCAGTGGCTCACACCTATAATCCCAGCACTTTGGGAGACCAAGGCGACCGGATCACTTGAGGTCAGGGGTTCGAGACCAACTTGGCCAACATGGTGAAACCTCGTCTCTACTAAAAATACAAAAATTAGCCAGGTGTGGTGGCGCATGCCTGTAATCCCAGCTACTTGGGAGGCTGAGGCAGGAGAATCGCTTGAACCCGGTGGGCAGAGGTTGCACTGAGCTGAAATCACACCAGTACACTCCAGCCCAGCCTCTGTCCCAAAAAAAGAAAAAAAAGAGGGACACCTAGCCCAGCTGGGGGTGGTCAGGAGGGCTTTGTGAAGGAAAGGACCCTGGAGCTGGGTTAAACAGAGCTTGCCAGTTTAGGAACAGAATACAGGCAAAAGGAAGAGCAGATGCATGGGGGAGGATTTAGGGAAACCAAAGGATTCCTCCTGCCTCCCTGGTCACTCCTCTCTCCTCCTTTGTGTACCTCTCCTCCACTACTACACCCCTAAAGGCTGAGTCCAAAGCCATTGAGGTGTTTTCCCTGTTTTACGCCTCATGGTCCTGCCCAAGTGAAAGCAGCAGTCCAGGTGGGTGGCTGCTACTAGATCTTGACATGCTCCAATTAGCAAAGGTTTAACTTAATGAGAGACGTAAAAGTTATTCACACATTGCTAGTCCCCATAGCAGGTCTAAGTACTGGAGGGACAGTCCCTGTGGCTTGAGAGGGCCTGAACTTACCACCTTTTCAAGATACCTGCTTATTGCCTCCCTCCTAGCCAGGAGCCCAAAACCAGAATTCCTCCCAACTACACATCTTAGTGACCACAAGTGGCATCTAAGAAGTGTCCCATGCTCTACATGCTCAGAGGAACCCTGGCCTCCAGATCATTCAACCAGTGTTGGATGGTTGAGCACCCACTACATGTTGGGAGCTGTGCTGGGCGCCCAGGGTGGCATCCTCCCAGAACACTGACCTCCAGACACATCTCCCACTCCGCCTTCCCTGGGTTGGACTGTAAGTCAAATTGCAAGTCACAAAAACAAAGACTATTTCAATGGTTAGGAATCTTAAGGATGTAACCATATCAATTTATGGATGCTGAGGTCCAAAAAAGTAGAGAGCCCCACCCAGGATCATACTGCCAATAAAAAGCAGAGCTGGGAGAGAACTCAGATTTCAAGTCCTAGCTTATGGTTTTCTCCACTATATTGATCACACTGTCTCTACCACATGAAGCAGAATCCATAAATGCCTCTCCCAGCCCCCCTCCTCATTATGCTTAGATAACAAATAGAAACAAAAAGCCTGGATGAGAGGATGATCTTAGCACATACGTGATAAAGCCTGATGGGAGCATTCAGTAGACTCGGACGTCCCTGGAGCCCTAAAATACCTTCTCTATTTGTCCCCTTCTCCATCTTCAGCATCTGGACTGGTCTTCCTCACCCTACCAGCACCACACCCTAAGGCCTCAATGCTTTTGAGCTTGAACCTCCCAGGACATGATAGCCAGCACTAGGTACTTGGCCACCAAGGCCAGATCAAGGGATCAGGGAGAAGGAAGATAAAGGGTCCAGAATGAGTTTGGTAAGGAGGAGAAAATGTATTCCAAATCATGCCAACAGCTGGGTGGGTCCCTAGAAAGAGTGATTCATGTTCCTCACGTTGTCATTCTGTCTCAACTCCCCTTGAGGGATTTTAAATTTATCCTTCATTCCTACGATGTTTAAATGTCTCTCCTTCGCCACATGCACGCACACACCCCTCCCCTGCTGCTCCCACTCCCTCCCCAGGCCTTAGCATCTCCAGCAACTCCAAGAATTCTCAGGCTCTGCTGGCTGCAGCCTCCTTTCCCTTGTGTCTCTCTGCGACAAAGGCTCCTGGGCCACCCTCCCAGGTCTCATCAGGCCACCAGTACCTGGCTCCCCACCTGTTTCCTGACTTATCCCACCCTCTCTCCTTACATGATTTCCTCTTCCCAGACACTTTGCCAATTTGAATCACATCTTTGCCAAAATTACAACAGCAATAATATGCACTGCTTTATGTTGTGAATATCAAAACATGAAATTATCTCATCTTTCCTTTAAGAATTTCTGTTAAACAACCCTTCTATTATTGATACAAATGTTCATCAGGAGGATCTGTCACCCCCACTGCTTGCCAAGCCGGCCAGTCCCCAGTTCTGGCTAGCACCAAGTGAGATCTCAAGCAATTCAGACAAGTTAGTCTATATCTTCTAGGAAAGGATACTTGAATCTATACTTAGCCTTCCCCCTCCAATCCCCAAATTCTGGCATTCCTTAAATTCCTTGAGATCAACAATTTCGTCTTGTTCATCTTTCTATACCCAGCACCTAGTACTGAGTTCAACTCAGAGTAGGTGCTTATGGTGACCATTAGTGCTGTTTGCCAAATATTCTGATTATTGCCCTGGTAGGATGTACTTCCTGGCCCTCTATGGTTGAGTGGGGCCATGTGACCATTCTGTCCAGTGAGTTGTGAGTGGAAGTGATATATGTTACTTAAGGCTAGCATTTAAATGCCAGTACAAAACTCTCTAGAGCAAGGATTGGTAAACACTGCAAAGGGCCAGAAAATAAATATTTCAAGCTTTGCACGCCATAGAATCTCTGTTGCAAAGGGCCAGAAAATAAATATTTTGAGCTTTGCGTGCCATACAATCTCTGTTGCAACTCTTCAAACTCTGCTATTGTAGCATGAAAGCAGCTAGAGAATATGTAAATGAGTGGGCATGACTGTGTTCTGATAAAACTTTATCTGTAAACTTTGGTCTTTCAGCTGCATTTCTTGGACTCCATTATTGTCATTCAGCCTATGCCCATGGAAGCAGGTTCTACAGAGAACCAGGCAAAAACAGGAAATGGAGATCTACAAGAAAACGAGGGGTGGACCCAGGTGAGCAGCTTCCTGAGAGCAAAGTTGCTGTCCTGTAGCTCACACTCAACACAGCTGAATGGAGGGAAAAGAGGGCCTGCTTAGAAATTAAAAGTTATAAGACCAGCTCTGCAAAACTTGCCCAAGAATGAGCTAATAAAAGCTTTGAGGGCACCTGTCTGACTCTAACCCTTGCTTTCTACCTACTTCTCTTCTTATTCTTCATTGCTAAGTTTGGTTAGTGGACAGAGGGTGTGATTTATGGGGATCCTGAGGAGGAAGAGGGTTTAGTGCAATCCAGCAGCCCCAGAAAAACCCTTCCCTTGCTTTTCAGGGCACAGTGGGATGGCAGAATAAGGGCTCTCCTCCTCCACCTCCACTCAAGCACCCTGCACTGCCAAAAACACTTGTGCTCATAATTACACTCCTGCCTACTTCTGAAATTGTCTTCCCTGTCACCCTTCTAGAGTCAAAGTCAAGATCTTTGTCCATGAAGAAATATTATGTCTTTTGCACCATCTTTCCCTTTATACTCTATCAAGAGTTTTACTTTATAATTCATCTGTTTTTGACTGCTTTAGAAATAATGGTCCGTGCACCCCTTTGGCTTATCTGTGCCTCTCAGACCCTTAAAGATGAGTCTGCCACATTGAGGACATTCATCTTCTTCTTCTTGGGTGCATGCCCATCCTATTCCCACCCCTCCACCACTCTCTTTCTGATTCCCCCAGAACATGTGCATCCTCTAACTATCTTGTGAGAAGTGGATACACCAGGAAGTCAATGAAACTTATGCTTTTTTAAGTCTACTATCTTCATTTCCTGAAAGTTCTGAGTTCAACAAAGAAGTCTCCACTGCATATACCACCAAGCACATGGGCTAAGAGACAGTGGACAGAAATGGAACTGATGAGTACTATGATGTGAATGGTAGGCACACAAGTGTCCCCAAGCTGGCTCTGAGCTATCCTGGTTCTATACCCTCTGTCTGCTATAGGCTGGATGAGGGCAAAGATGTCCTAATTCCCACCTGTTAGAAATTAAAAGTTATAAGATGGAATGAATTTTTAGATATGATACTCTACAACTTATATATCATGCTGAGTTAATTGTAAAAATGATTCTCTTGAGAGAGAACTGATATGGTTAAATGGGTTTCCTGCCCAGCAATAGGAATGGCAGGGAATGACCTACTCAGCATATTCACCCGCCCACTCTGAAAGGAAATATTTCCCATGCAGAAATAAATATTAATCTAGGGATTTTTCTTAGCTGAGCCAGCCTGCTACCTGGCCGCAAAAGGAGGAGTAAAAGCTGGGCATGATTTTCATTTGCCATGACTTCCTAAGACTGCTCTTCTCAATCTCTAGTGTACATCAGAACCATCTACATTGCTGGTTAAAAATGCAGATTCCTGAATGTCTCTCTAGAGATTCTCATGCAGTAGATCTTGGGTGGGTTCAGAAATCTGCATTGTTAATAGACACCCTTTCCCCCTAGGAATCATGTCTTTAAACACTGTCCTAAAAGCAGTGTGTCAGCCTGAGAGGTTGTGCTAAGTTGGTAAGAGGTGTTGTCCTGGATGAGTCAGGTTGTTAAAAGCCGCCAGAACAGTGTCCTTCTCAACCATTCCCAGTCTATATCATGAAAAAAACACAGCAAAACACACCCAGGGAGAGTTTCCTGACCCACCCCTACTCCCTGCAAAGCTCTATTCTGCCCTGGACTGGCATCAGTTTTTGCCCACCTCACATTCCTCTCCCACATGCCTATGTTGTTATGGTGACTGTTCAAGGATGGGCTAATGTCCAACAGCAATTTAACAGGCTGGTGCATTCTGAATGTAAACCAGGACTCAAGGAAAACACTCAGCTTCAAACATGGAGTGTGCACTAAGTCAGCCTGAGTCTCTGCGGAGGAGTCGAAAGAGTCCATAGTCCGGTATCAGAAGCTCTGGGTTCAGGTTACAGTTCTGCCACTTGCTAATCAAGCAAGCTTTAGCTTGACTTCTCTAGGTCAGTTTTCTCACATAAACAATGAGGATAATAATATAACCTGCCCTACAGAAGCCTATGATAAGAATCCAGATAGTATCTGGGGAGGAACTTGGAACTGTAAGTTAGGTAAATATAGGGCAAAAAAACAGAAGTTAGGACCCTGAACTCTGGAGCTAGGTATGAATCCCAGCTCCACTCTCACCAACTGAATTCCTGGGCAAATTACATAGCCTTGCTTATCTTAATCTGTAAAATGATCATTAAGAGTAGATACATCCACTTTGGCAGGCTGAAGTGGGTAGATCACAAGGTCAGGAGTTTGAGATCAGCCTGGCCAAGAATATGAAACTCTATCTCTAATAAAAATATGAAAAAATTAGCCAGGCATGCTGGCGGGCGCCTATAATCCCAGCTACTCAGAAGGCTGAGGCAGAGAATTTCTTGAACACAGGAGGTGGAGGTTATACTGAGCCAAAATCATACCACTGCACTCCAGCCTGGGAGACAGAACGAGACTCCATCTCAAAAAAAGAGAAAAAAAAAAAAAGTAGATACATCATAAAGTTGTAAGAATTAAATACAGAAGCTCATAGAACAGCACCTGGCCATAAAAATTAGCTACCATTTCTATTATGTAAAATAACTTATGTTTGTATTAAACAACCTCAAAACATCTCAAAATATCTGTAGCTTAATAAAATAAAAACTTATTTCTCTCTAATATCACTGTTTAATGATGCAAGTTGCCCTGGAAGATGGGAAAGAGAGACTGCTCCACATAGTCATTCAGGGAACCAGGCTCCTTTCATTCAGTGGCTCCGCCATCCCCTGGGGAAGGGTTCAGCAAATTTTTTTCTTAAAGGGTTAGATAGTAAATATTTTAGGCATTGCAGGCCATGAGGTCTTAGCTGCAACTACACAACTCTGCCTTTTCACATTGCTTTCAGTGTGAAAGCAGCATAGACAATATATAAACAAATGGATCTGGCTACATTTCAATAAAAATTTTATTTACAAAAACAGGCAACTGGTCCTGCTAACACCCAAGCCTTGGACCTCAGAGTCTTCCTAAGCTCTTTTTCTCTCCAGCTGGGAGACAAAGAAAAAGAAAAAAGCACTTGGAAGATTTTGCATGAGGCTTACGAGTAAGGCCTGGAAGTGGTGTGTATCAATTCTCCACATTCCATTAGCCAGAATTCAGTCACCTGGCCCTGCTTAATCACAGGAGAGCAGAAATGTAGTACACATGCATGCCAAGGAAGAAAAGGAGAAAACCAATATCAATAAGCACTGGCAATCTCTATGACCCTATTGCTATTTGTATTGTGTTATAATCACAAAAGCAAATACAAATGCAAACACTTACAAATATGTCAAATACGTGGAATATTGGCCAGTCTACCTGTGGAAGGGAATTAGTTGATTGCCAAAAAATTGCTACATCATAATGTGTAGAGAGATAGGTAATCAGATTTTTTTTTTTTTTTTTTTACATAAAAGAAAAAGGAGAAACTCTAAATGTTGCGGCAATCAATATACCAAAGGATCTTGATGATTTGGAAAACAAGACCTCAAAAATATTAAGTGTTGGTGGGTCTTCATCAATTATATAGAAGGTTTACATCACAGACATATTTATTTCTGCAGTCCTTTGATTAATGACTACCGCTTCCCAGCTAGCCTTGAAGCTACGTGAAGGCAGAGACACCTTCTGCTTTATTGACTGCTGTATCCCCAGCAGCTGCAATTGTAAGCATTCAGTAAGTGCTTATGAAAGGAAAGAGTAAGGGGAGGAGAGAGGGAGGAAGATAAACAGGTACGGAGGAGGGAAGATATGTTGCAGTTTCCCATACTTTTCTAAGGAACTTAAGGGAGGTAGAAAACTTAGGACAGAAAACTACTCCTCAGATAGCCTCTGAAAGGAAAAGTCACTAGGAGTCAGTAATAGTTATAACTGGAAAGAAAATAAAATGCTACAATCTCTTGGACTTGGAGAAACAAATTGAAGTTCCACAGTTATCTAGACTGGGATAGAGAAGGGCTAGGGGCTAACTTCCAGAAGCCTCTATATAGTCCCTGAAGGGTGTTTGTCCAAACCACTGCAGCATCAGGCTCAGACAACGGCATCTACAATGCTGCAAAATCTTCTCCAATAGCCTCTTTTCTATCAAAACATTCTCAAGTATCAATCCCAGTAGCACTGGGGATCTCCAGTTAGAGTCTCATAATATCCCTCCCACCCACTCAGACCAAGATTACTTGAAGTGATTTTCTTGGAGGTAATTGTCTTTTAAAGGGAGTATGTTGCTACTGCAGTAAAGTTATGGACAGCACTGTTTGTGCTGGCAGATTAAATCTCCTCTCTGAGCAGGGTCATAACAGCAGCACAGGCTTTCAAAGATACTAGCCCAGGGGCATTCCCTCATGCTGCAGCTCTAAGCAGGGAACATGGTTTGGACTGGGAGAGCCAGTCTGAGTTGCCACCTAGGGAAACAAGAACAAAGCCCAAAGCCGGGCATATGGGGCCTACAATGTGGTCTTCATGGAGGACACCTTACAGCCCTCAAGTGCCTCACATGTTGGCCAGTTGTGAACTCCTGTGCTGGTGGCCTGAGCTGTTCCCCATCTGGCTGCCAAGTCTGGCCCCTTCTAGTCAGATTCCATCTGACCTATCCCAGAACCCAGCCTTTGTGCACACCTCAGCTGTGATCCAGCACGTGGGAAGTTACAAAGAAGCTTGACAACGAGTGGGAAGATCTCGGGTTAGGATCTGGATACACAGGAGCTGATAGAAATGGAAGAAGGGCATACCTGTGCCTCCAAAGCGTATCTGATCTCTGAAAGCTTTTAGGATCTTTTCTTCATTCCACTCTCTTCTCTGTGCCCTCTGATTATTCTGTTTTGTGCTTTTTCTTTCTGGTCATTTATTACATATTTTACCACATGATTACCAGTAATGATGTTATAATTAACCTGCTTTTTAAGCCAAAGAATTCATTGAGAACAAAATTCACTTTTCTAGAGATAATGTGGCCCAAAGGATTTTTAACTCAATAAATGCATACTGAGCACGATGTTGGCAATTCCAGGTGCACAACACAGACTGGTGTTCCCTGACATTCTGCAATAAGACACAAGGCACTTGTAAGATAAGACCAACAATTACAATCCAATTGAAAGTGCCCACATCTCTCCAATGATCTAAAAAGGAAAACTCTAGTAGGCACTATGTTTACCTCCTCAAGATCGCTCCATCCCCCAACCTTATGCACTGTGCATACAGTTTGGGGGATGGGCTCCAGCGCCATGGCGGGTTCTAATTAGACTAATCCAGTCAAGGTAACCACATCCCTTTGTCAGTGATTAGTTGAGAAAAGGGCATGTGACTCATTTAAAGCCAATGAAGTATAAGGTAACATGTACTAAGATTTTGGAGGGAAAATCTCCCAGCTTTTAAGGGAAAGCTAGAAAAAGAAGTGGTCCCTCTCTGCCTCTGGACAGGGTTCTGCACAGATGCAAACTGTGAAACCGCTGCCACCACGTCACTGCCAACTGAGGATAAGCCTGCCACATGGAGGAGAGGAGGGCCAAGAAAATCACAAGAAATGGAGAGGGAGTCCCAGATTCAATCAACCTGGAAGCCACCCCACCTTAGACCACCAGCAATATGAGCCAATACAGCTCCTACTGGCCAAAGCCCATTTGAGTCAGGTTTTCTGTTACTTACACCCCAAAGCACGTTAGTTGAGGGAGTTCCCATATTCACCTGCACAATTACAAGATTGTAAATACTCCACAAGCCTACAAAGCCATTTAATTGTTCTGATCACAGCAAGGCGGGGAGTCTTCTTATCCCTCTCTATGTTTTTTGGTTGTAGTTCATGCTCTATAAATGCACACTGGGACTTCACTTTTACATAAAATTCTTGGTCAGTATTCTAATTCTAACAATCCTCAGAATAATGGAAAAATGACTCAACCTAAACTGAATAAAGTTAAGTTCAATTGGGCAAGCAGTAAGTTTGAGGTGGGGAAGTGAACACTGCATTGGATTATATGTAAAAGGCCTCTCTGCAATTAAGTAGGATAGAATGAGAATGAGGGGTCATACTAGACACTACCTCCACCACCATCATCAATAAAAATAATGGTTAATATTTTTTGGGTTTTTAATTTTATACTAGATACTATAAGGGGCTTTTATGCAACAAATCCTTTAAATTTTTACTTAATTCTCAAAAAAAATCTTAAGAAATAACTATTACTGTGAACTCAATTTTACAAATGAAAAACTGAGACTTAAAAGGATTAAATAATTTTCCCAAGGTTAGGGTCACACAGTCATTAAATGGAAGAGCCTCTTATCTAGATCTGACTGACTCCAAATGCCATGCCTTCATCTACTGCACCGTGCTGGCTCTAATTATGGTATGAGTTCCATTTCTTGAACTCAAGACCCGAAATTCATGTTTATTAACCAACCTATTGGGTGAGTACTTTTATCTTTCCCATTAAGTAAATAAGAAAACAGGGCACAGAAACTTACGCAAGGTCACATAGCTAGTAACACTGTACCTAGAATTCAAAATCTGATTCCTTACCCAATGTCTCTCTGGAAGTTGAAGTAAGAATAGTATAGGCTGTACTTTGAAATTGGATGGGCCCTCAAATAGTCCTGTCCTGACTGTTTGTATGTTTCAGTGATGGCAGGTACATATGTACATGTAGGTGCAGGGGGGTAATAAGTTCATGCATGTTTGTGTCATATTTGTGCCAGGTGCATGTTTGTGCCAGGTTCCACCTGCCCCCTCCCCCCGGCCTGGCTCCTTGTCTTTAAGCAGGTCCATGTAGAGGAAGCAGAGCTGTTGTCAGCAGCACTTTCTACTAAGCACAGCGCTGCATGGGAATGGAATATGCTCAGGCTTGGCACAACAGTCCTGGGCCTCTCCAAGCAGCATCATCACATAGCAAGCTCTCAGACTGCCCCAAGAGGTAAGGGAAATAGGGGTGGATCATCCTTTGTGATCTTGTGATTGCCTGATGGGAATCAAGTGATGGCTCTGCTCTGGGAGGAAACTAGGAGGAACGGGAAAAATGAGTCTTGGGACCCTTCCCACCTCTTTCCCTGGCCCCTGGGCTCTCTCTCACCACCTTAGACCTCTGTCCCCCAGCTACCAGGGTCTTCACACCACAACACACCTAGCTGTTACCAAATTCCTATCTTCAGCACAATATTCTACAAAATCCACCATGATTATGGCAACACTACTCTTCAATCCAAAAAGGAAGTTAACTGGTCTGAAAAGAATATTTTTTCTGATTTGCAAATTTATATAAGAAATACCTCATCTGGTTACAAAAATTGGTATACATTTAGCTGTGTTAGCAGATCACCTTCTTTGAAAATATATAATGATACAAAACGGGAGTATGAGATTGTCTGGGTCATCAATCATCACACACAAGCTCCAAAGTGGCCCATCCTACCTTTCTTCTACTTCTCAGACCAAACACAAGTCCCCCAGGGCGACGTTCTTCATTGGAGATGAAAATCGCTGACATAAATAGGCCCCCTCTAAGGTGTTGGTGTTCTAGAGAGCTGGGCCACTTAACAGCCAGGCAGTAATTCCAAGAGGAGTCAAGAAGAAGGGCGTCTGCTAGCAGGTATAAGAAAGACCCAGTGCTGCAAAGTGGAGGGCTGCCGCTTCCTCCTGCTACACATCTTTCAAGCATTTTAGCCTGATGTTTCCTATATAAAAATCAGTGCAATTTTCACTGGAACTAGTTGAATCACAGACAATAAGGAAGCTGTGTGACAAGAAGCCCTCCTTTATTGTATGAATTATAAATATTAACTTCCTCTTTTTGAGCCAAGCACCATACTGGAGGTTTTACAAGCCTTACTAGCTAATCTCCTCAACAATCTTTAAGCTTTTTTTTTTAAAGTGAACTGAGTCATTCACTCATTCATCCAACCATCTACTTATTCAATACATTGACAATAAGCACCTATTACATGCCCGGCATTGTGCCAGGCACCGGAGTTTAAAACAGAAAAGTAAACAGATTCTAGCATGAACCTTGATTTGTGCTCAAGTGGAAAAAACAAATAAGGTTCTCTGGGAGGCCCTAGAGGGTCTTGGGGAGTTGGGGAAGCTGCCTGGAGGACAGGGTGTTTAAGCAAAGAACTGTGCATCATGTCAGGGTCAGCAAGGCAGGAAGGATGGGAGTTAGGGTGGACTGCAACTGAAACAGTGTGGTCGGAGTAGGCCTCATCGAGAAGGTGACATTTCAGCATAATCGAAGTAAGTGAGGAAGTGGCAATTCTGATATAGGGAAGACAGAAAAAGCTGCACAAAGGCCTAATGAGGGAGCATGCCTAGAATGTTCCTTGCTAGGAGCAGCAAGGAGGCCAGTGTGGCTAGAACAGGAGTAGCAGCAGATGATATCAGCGATGTAATGTTAGGAGGCAGATCACAGGGGGCCTTTGCCTTTTGCTCTGAGGGAAATGGGAAGCCTCCAGAGGGTTTTAAGCAGGCATGACACTCCTGTGTAGCTGCCGGTGAGGACAAACTGTGGGAGAGCAGTGGAAGAGGCAGGGAGACCAACTGGAAGCCATTGCAGCCATAATACAGCAAAGCGTGACCCTCTCAAACCCTGGACAGAGACAGCTTTGCAAAGTGCCTGATCAATAGGAGCTCAATGTACCCCAAGGGAAAACACAGAACATCAGGACTGGGAAGAGGCAGAGAGAGAGGGCCTGAGATGGCCCCTTCCCATCCCTAAAGCTCCTGTGTCTCCTGAGTGGTGCAGGAGGCTCTGTGAAGATTTCCTGTCTTCAGCACACAATCTTGAGCCAAAGAGGGGCACGGGGATCTTGCCAATGGTCCTAAAGGGGTCTCAAGGCTTGGGCAAGGAGGAGACAGGGTTCATGTATCAGGAGACTCTTGTCTTGATAGGCCATGCTTGGTAGGGCATGCGGATGCTTCAGCAACTGATGTGGTGGGGGAGAGGTGTCAGTGCCCACAGACAAGGAGGGCCCTCTTCCCTGCAGCCACCGCCAGTCTGCAGCCTCCCAAGAGGGTCTGCAGCCCAGATGCCCAACCCCAATGTCAGGCTACATAAGCTTCAGGAAAGGAGGAGTAGCAGGCAGCTGACTGTATATACATCAAAGGAATGACATATATAATCAAAGGAATGGTAAATCATCAGTTAACTAGAAAATCTCTGGCTAGAGCTAAGGTAAAACATAACTTTAAAAAGATCAGGTTGTTTTCCACTAAAGTGGCTAGAAACTCAGAAATCTAGCAAGGTTCTGGAAATAATGAATGCTAGATTTCTATAATCTGAGTTTTGTGAAGCAAATTCACATCTGCTTCACAATGTACCCCTGGGTCGGGGGGAACACTGAGATACAGCATAGAACCACAGTAGATCAGATTCCATATTATTTATCTGGGTCATCTGTACGACTCATCCTTCAGAGCAGTTAGGGCTAAAATTCAGCAATAAAGGTCTTAAATGTTCAAGGTCACCACTTAGGGCCTCACCTGTAATTTTTACAGTCTAAATGTCCATTACTACGGCATGGGTTTTGTTAGCTTCATCCCAGGCAATGATATCCATGAAATTGTGGTTTGTTGTACTAATTGCATTTTTACTATTTTAACAGTAAATTCCTCACCAAAGAAAATCGTCAAGCATACCACCCTGTGGGAAACATCTAACAAGTGACACTTTGGGAACCACTGTCCTCACTGGCATGTAGTATCTACATAATAATAAACAGTCATCTCAGGTGTTAATGCGGAACATGGGGTGAGAACATTAAAGATCCCCTGAGCTATCCTAGTCCTGCTGGAGTCAGCTCAACCACATTGCCTCCACAGTCATTCAGTCTTTGAACACCTCTGTTGACAGGGATTTCACTATTTCATTACCACCCTCCTTTCCCCACCACCCAAGCAACTATTCCAACTTTAGATAGCTCTATTAGGATGATCTTTCTTATTCTGAGCTGAAATCAATGTGTGTCAACACAGAAATCAATGGTCTGTAAGGAAACGCAATTCATTCACCTGTGGCCACCTGGGACAATCTAGAAAAAGAGGATGTAATCAGCAATAAAAGCAATGAAGAGAGGCCAAAAATCAATGTATCTCCTGCCAGAATAGCTCTACGGAAATAACTCAGTGTTTTCTCAACTGACTTAGAAGACCACAAGATTTTTCATTTGCTTTTTTCTTTTTTTTCTTCTACCTCTTTTCCTTAAAAAAAAAAAAAAAAAAAAAAAACTCTCTGAGCTTTCTTCCCTGTGAAAAGCTAATTGTAACTTTCCTGCAAGCCATTACTCAGGTTATTTTGGGAAGAATCAACTCCTACAACTTGAGAGGAAGGACAGAAAGGTCACAATACTGGGAAGAACCAAAGGATTGAGGGGATGTGGTGGGGGGACTCACTGAAGGACCCAGGCTCATGTGAGGCAGAGGAGATTCTCCCTAATATTTATGTCCTCATAGTGTAGACAGAATTTCTGAAGCAACCTTCTACACAGCAGCATTGCCTGGAAGGGAAGAAGGGAGCTCTGTTTCCAATTGGATCTCCATTGCCTTTTGCCTTTTGATTCAAGCTGAAAGGCTGATTTTTAGGGATGGGGCTACAGATTTCAAAGGGGTGTTGGCTTTCGCTTGATGAAGTCAAAGCCAGTGGGAACTACGTCTATAGTAGGTCCAGTTGCACTGCTCAGACCTCGTTCCTGAAAGGGACATGGGATGGAAAGTGGTCATAGTGAAAAGTGACCAGGTTAGTTGGGGGTGACAGAGCAATGATGGTGCTTCATGGAACCCAGTCCTCCTTTAGCTCATGGAGGGAGGGCACTCCGCATGCCCTGCTCCAGCAGCCAGGAGGTGCCTACAGAGTTCCTGCACTTTGAATCAGCTTTTCTGGCCCTTCTTGCCCTTCTTCCAGCCCTGGCTTTGCCATTTACTGGCTTAATATCCTTGAGCAAGTCAGCCAACCTCTCTGGGCCTCAGTTTTCTCATCTGTTATATGGAGATAATTGTCCTTTCCTCCAATAGATTTGTTATGAGGGTTAAATAAGATAAAGTGTGAGCATGCACATCCTAAGCTACAAAGCTTATGGAAGAAATTGATGTGATCTTAATCTAATTAAGGTTTTGGCACCAAAAATAGGTGCCAAAGTTTTGTTTTGATTTTGTTTTGCCTTGTTTCTGTTTTTCTGGAAACGGTGAAAAGGCAGAGCGGGTCCTTGCACTTCAAGACTCCTTGGAGAAGGAAGGGAAATTAAACTGCCCCTCCCCTCAGCCAAGGCATCTGGGTAGAGCATGTGGCTTTCATAGATGTTCAGATGACAGCAGTTTCATTTTACAATTGACCTCAGAAGAGAGAGAGGTTGAAGCAACAGCGGAGGGCTGAGCTCCAGAGTGGGGACAGGAGAAAGAGGCGGCTTACCCAGGCAGACACTGGCTTAATAAGGTGACATTTGCACATTAGCAGCAGGCTGGCTAATTGGATTTGTTCCTGTTACAGGAGCATCTGTCTCCGCAAAAAGGCGATGGCCACCGGCTCTGGCACAGTTGCTAGAAGAGTGTCCAGGATCTCTCAGGTCATTTTTTGCCCTAGCCAATAGGGTAAAAGCATTTTGAGAACCAGGAGAATGCCAGCGAGAACTGACTGGAGTACAAGAAGGATAAGGGCTGCTGCATCTGGAAGCCCCAGGGCTGGGGAGCTCAGCAGGGAGAGGGAAGGACAAGACGGGATGAGGGGGAGGGACACCAGGTCCTGGAGCTGGATTCTAAGCATCACTGATGTAGTCCATTCAAAAGTTTTTCTCACTTTCCTCCTTTATCCTGGAGTCTTCCTAGTGACCTCAATGAGAGGCTAAAACCCCCCACCCTGGCCAGGCACAACGGCTCATGCCTGTAATCCCAGCACTTTGGGAGGCTGAGGCAGGCGGATCACTTGACGTCAGTTCAAGACCAGCCTGGCCAACATGGTGAAACCCCGTCTCTATTAAAAATACAAAAATTAGCCGGGTGTGGTGATGCACGCCTGTAATCCCAGCTGCTTGGAAGGCTGAGGCAGGAGAATCACTTGAACCCAGTAGGCAGAGGTTGCAGTAAGCCAAGATCATGCCACTGTACTCCAACCTGGGTGACAGAGTGAGATTCCATCTCAAGAAACAAACAAACAAACAAAAAACTCACCCAGGCAAGGGCCTGGGTTTCTTAAGGGTTCAGGACAGAGTTCCCATCCACCTTGATTGTGGTGAGACATAGTAATAGGAGAGGATTCTATAATGTGAGGCCTGCTGGGAGCATGGGAGGCATCAGTGGGGACTGATGCTCTTGACCCACCCAGGTCTGCAGCTTGCAAGGAAGTCCCAGCTCTTCCATTGGCCAGGTTCACTACAGAGGTGTTCAAACCAGGCATCTTCTGCAGGCTGGATAGATGTGTTCTACTCCTAAAATAAAGTAGCTCCAGTCTTTACCCAAGTCCCAGAAGAAGAATTAGTTAATGGAAAGAATTTTCTCAATTTTAAGATTTCTCTCCTGTAATTTCTTTTCCTTAAACTCTTGAGATCTGATACCCCTTGTCTATAAAAGAATGTAGTGGGCAGTTTTATCTGTTTTACCATAAACTATTTATTCTGGGTTGAGTGGAGCTCTGTTTCTATATTATTCCACATTGTTCTACTCAGGACCATGCTTCAGCAGTTACCTTTCTCTTCTGCATTGGATTACTCCCATCAACGTGCAAACATACTGTTCTTTCTCTCATCTTAGAAAAACCACTTCCTTCACCAACTATTACCTGATTTCTTTGTTCCCCTCTGTGGCAAACTCTTCAAAAGAGTCATCTATATTCACTGTCTCAGTTCTCCTCCTCTCATCCCTTCTTACACCAACTTTGATCAAACTTTTCTCCCCACTGCTTTTGTTAAGATTATCAATGCCCTCCACATTGCTAAACCCAGTGACCAGTTCTTGTCATGCTTGATGTGGTAGCCAGCTTCCAAGATGACCCCACCTCCTGGGATGCTCACCTTTGTGTGGTCCCCTCCCACACTGTACCAGGGCTGGTCTATGTAACCAAGAACATTCAGAAGTGATGGCGTGACATTTCCACGGTTAGGTACAAAAGACTGTGGCTTCTGTCTGGGGTGCTCTCCTGCAGTCTGTCTTCCCCTTGGGCCACTTGCTCTGGGGGAAGCCACTCAGATGGCCCACATGGCCAGGAACTGGGGTGCCAAGAACTGCAAGAGCGAGTTTGGAATGGGATTCTTCAGCCCCAGTTGAGCCTAGAGATGACTGCTGCCACAGCTAACAACTTAATTTCAACCTGCAAGAGATCTTGAGTCAGGACTAGCCACCTTATCAACTCCTAGATTCCTGAGTCTTGGAAACTTTGTGAGATAATAAATTTTTGTTGTTTTAAGCTGCTAAGTTTTTGAGTGATTTGTTATACAATGATAGATAGCTAATACACTTGACTCATCACATTATTTGACACAATTGATCACTCTTGCTCCCCTTGAAACACTTTCTTCATCTGGCTTCCATGACATAACACTCTCCTGGTTTTCCTTTGACCTCATGGATTACTTCTCAACTTCCTTTGCTGACTCTTCTTCTTCTGCCTTGATTCTTTAAGCTGGAGGACCTCAGGCTGCTGATCCTTTTCCCTCCTGTCTCCACTCACTCCCTTGGTGACCTCATGCACTCGTGTGACTTCAATTACCATATACGTTGTCAACTCCAAAATGTATATCTCAGCTCAGATCTTTCTCCCAAATTTCTGACTCATATAACCAGGTGCTTCCATGACTTCTCTACTTGGATATTTAACATACAACTCAAATTCAACATGCTCAAGTGTGAACTCCTAACCTTTCCCATCCAAGCCTGCTTCCCAATCTCCTTCTGAATTGATGGCAGCTCTATCCTTCTGGTTGCTCAGGCTGTCCTTGACTCCTATACTTCTCTTATTCCCCATATCCAATCATCAGTGAATGCTATTGAATCTACCTACAAGATATATAAAAAGATCGAGTCACTTCTCACCATCCACTGCTACCATCCTGAGCCAAGCCTCCATCATCTCTCATCTGGATACAGCAACAACCTTCTAACTGGTCTCCCTATTTCCACCCTTAACCCTCTACAGTCTATTCTGAACACAGTAGCCAATGTGCAGTGTGAGCCTCTTAAATAGGCAGAGCACATCATTCCTCTCTGCATAGCATCCTGCAATGTACCCTCCTTTTACTTAGAGTAACAGCCACAGCTGGCCTCCCAGTGGTCGGCAAGGCCCTGCACCACCTGTCTTCCTGTTACTTCCCAGACTCCATCTCCTTCTAGTCTCTCTTTCCTCTGCTCCAGCCACACTGGCCTCCATGTTGCTCTCAGAACATGCCCGGCTCACTCCCACAGCATTTGCACTCACTGTTTCTTCTGTCTGGAATGCTCTTCCCCTAAATATCATTCTGGGTAAGTCCATCATCTTCTTCACGTATTTGCTCAAGTATCACCTTAATAATGATGGCCTGTCTTAGCCATCCTGTAGAATCCTGCACGCTACCCCACCCTCAGCACTCCCGAGCCCCCTTATCCTATTTTCCCCCATAGCACTTATCATCTTTCAACACACTAGAAGCTGTATTTGTTTACATTAGTGTATTGTCTATCTTTCCCTGCTAAAATCTAAACTACAAAAGGGCCTGTATCTGTGTCCATTTTATTTGATGAGATACCCCAAGCCCTTAAGGATTTCTGGCATGTAGGCAACACTAAAAATATTTTAGTGAATGAATAAGTTATCTGAAATTGTTACAAAAGCCTCACAAAATATTCTGTATTATCCAAATTTTACAGATGAAGAAACTGAGAAAAGGCAATTCACATTTCTCAGTCTTCCTATGTGCCAGTCACTTTAAATATGTTATTTTATTTAAACTTCCCATTTTACAAGGCTCAGAGATGCTAAGTGGTTTCCAAAAGTCACATAAGTGGTGAGAAGCCAAACTCTGATTTGAACCCAGGTCTGGCTGGCAACAAAGTAAACTCCCCCACTGCTCTTCCCATTCTTGTGTCAAGCACCTTCCGTACACCTGGACTGAGTCGGCAATCAACCGTCCCCTGAGAAGCCACCTTTGGCCAACAGAAATCACCACATCACACTCTTGCAGGATCCCTTACAGGCCCTGTCTAGAGACCAGCAGCCAATCCCTACTTTTCTTGCTATCCCCAGGTTCAGGCACTAAGTCCCACTCAGTCCCACTCAGTCCCACGGTGGCTGACAGTCACACAACATAACCCCAGCTGCTCTTCAAACGCACAAACCCAGGAAGAGGTTCTTGGTACCTGCTTGTTGAAAATTGCAAACGTTTTTCCAAATATTTGAAATGTAATGGTTTTTAAGGCCTTGAGTCCAAATGAGTACTCACTGGCCCTATCAGAAGAGATCATAGTCCTTCTCGGCCAGGCACAGTGGCACACGCCAGTAATCCCAGCACTTTGGGAGGCTGAGGCAGGTAGATCACCTGAGCTCAGGAGTTCAAGACCAGCCTAGGCAACATTGCAAAAGTCTGTCTCTACCAAAAACACAAAAAATTAGCTGGACCTGATGGCACGTGCCTGTGGTCCCAGCTACGCAGGATGTGAAGTGGGAGGATAGCTTGAGCCTAGAAGGCAGAGCTTGCAGTGAGCCAAGATCATGCCACTGCACTCCAGCCTGGGTGACAGAGGGAGACCCTGTCTCAGAAAAAAAGAAAAGAAAAGATAACCTGCCCCTCCATCAGTTCCATCCTCAAAGCCTTGAAGACAACATAAAAGACAACTAATGGTAATAATAACTAACATCCTATCAGCTTTTACAATAAGCCAGACACTCTTGAATCCTTTACATCTCGTTTAATCCTTATGATAACACTGTAAGGAAGGTACTGTTATTAACCCCATCTTACAGATGAGGAAAACTGAGACACAGAGAGGTTTATCAATTTTCCTAAAATCCCATAACTGGTAATCGGTAGAGCCAGGATTTGAACCCCAGCAGTCTTCTCCCACAGCATGCATTTAGCTGATAAGCACACTTCAGCATGAAAGCATGTGGAACATGTAAACAACACCTGCAGCTGTTTATGCCTCCAGCACTCCACAAAGAAAAGCCATTCATACTCATGGCAATGCCTGCATTGGCAAACTGACATTATAACTTCCAACACAGATATCTGCAATTAACTCCTTATCATTTCACAGATCTCATTCTTACCTCCCTGAAAAAGCAGCCCTACATTTTCCACTAAATCAGTTATGTATTACTCATTGCTAAACATAACATTTCAAAATTGCCAACATCACACAATACCTTCATGCTAAATTTCCTCAGCCTGCTCCCCATCTCAGCCTCTCTCTTGCCACTGTCTTTTTTTCCAGCTTCCTGTTAATTAGGGACAGCCTCCTTTCTCTTCATGAGTCACAGTCTCACATTTGGTTCCAATGACTGTATTGCTCTGTCTTATTTCTCAAGCACCTTTTTGTGGGGTTGTGGGATCACTGATCACACATTTCTACCTGCTCAGCTGCTTCTCCTTTGTTTTATTGAACACTGACTACTTGATCTTTAGGACTGAATACATTTCCATTCCATAGATGTTGGTCAGGCATCCACTGTGTTCCTGCACACAGTGATGACATCTCTGGTGAATAAACTTAATGACTCCCTGCCCTGGCCATGGAAGAGCCTGAAATATTTTTGGAGAGGTAAACTATCCTTCTTTGGCAAAACTATGATCTTACCAAGTAGTAAAAGCAACCTTAACCTTCTTAGGAGCTCTGAGAAGGAAAGCAAGATCGTTGAGTGCTGGAGGAAACCAGGAAAGCTTCCTGGAAGAGGTGAGGTTTGAACCATTCTTGAAGAATGACAGGAATTGAATGAAGGCATACAAAGGCATGGAGGGTGAAATTAGTAAGTCTTGAGTTGAGCGTCAGGAAAAATATTCCAGTCAGAGAAACATGGAAGGTAAGATTGGATGAGATCCTAAAAGGCTTTGATGCCAGATTAAAAGACACTGGGATTATATTCTGGAGGTACCCAACTGCCTGTTCCTTACACTTTCCGTGCTGATCTGCCACAGACCGCTCGTAAGAATATTCTGTGCTTGTCCTCCCAGGCTCAACAGGAGTCCAAGAGAAGCTCTTCCTCATTCACCAATCCCTGGCCCAAAAGAGGTCTATCCCTCCACTACACACACACACACACACACACACACACACACAGAGAGAGAGAGAGAGAGAGAGAGAGAGAGAGAGAGAGAGAGAGAGAGAGACAGAGAGAGAGAGAGAGAGAGAGAGAGAGAGAGAGAGAGAGAGAGAGAGAGAGACAGAGAGAGACAGAGAGAGACAGAGAGAGACAGAGAGAGAGACAGAGAGAAGATCTGGAGTGGCAGAGCAGATTCCTGTGCTATGGTACTTTCTGACAGACAAATCCAACAGCCTTCTATTCCACCTAGGAGCCAAACCCAGTCTGCATAAATAGTTCTGCCAGTGCCTGAAATTTACTGCACCGCACTCCTGTCACATCTGTTTCCACCCTTCAGCATTCCCCAGACTCCCTAGAGAACTGGCTCTGGCAAGGTTTGACCACTGGGAGGCCGCAGGGGGAGACTAGAAGAAAGAAAGAAAAGAGAAGCCAGAGTATTTCCCCTCTCCTTCTTGCTCTAGCTGGCATTCGCTGGCCATGGGGGTGTCTCCTTTGCCACTGCAGCTTCCACCCAGACAGCCCCTCCCTTTGAATTCCCAGCTACCCTCAGGCAGGACTCACCATGGTTGAGTAAGTTCCAGGTTCCAGGGCTCGGGTGCCTCCAGTGTAAAGGTGGTAACGGCTGCCTGCCCTGGGTTGCCTTCCATCTCTATTTGTACCTATGCAACCAAATCTTTGTATTAATATTCCCTGCTTGAAATACCTAAAGTTGTTTCACAGCTGGATCCTGACTAATACAGAAATCTACAAAGGTTTTTGAGCAGGGGAGTGGCAGGATTTTGGATTATTTTTTGAGAGATTCCTCTGGCCGCTGCAAAAACTGCTGATAAAAGAGGAAAATGAGTAGAATTTTAAGCCACCCTTAGGTGAGGCTCTTTCAGTAGTCGCAGCCACAGGTGATGTGCCCAGGGCTCCAGTGGTGGCAATGAATAAAGAGTAAAATTGAGAGAGTTGAGCTCTATTTTTAAGACAGAAGCTAAGCAATTTGGTGATAGGTTCGATGTGGGGAAGATTAAGAAAAGGAGAGAATTGGTGATGACTCCTCTAGATTTTTGGCTTAAGTAACTGGGTGGAAAGTACAGAGATGGAAAGGTAAGGGCAATGGCAGTTTGGCGGCCAATCAGCACATCAATCATCTCCTTCATGAAGCCTTGGGCAACCTTCCAACAGGAAGCAATTTCTGCCTCCTTTGTAATCACACAGCACTGGAGACACACTATAATTATACAGTTACACGTCCATTTGACTTTTTCCCCTGCTAGAGTGCCATGTGTTAGAGCTCACCATATCTCCAACTCTCTGACCTCCACAGCACCTATGGATGTTGAGCCACAGGGCAAAAGAGCTGAGCTGGCAGCCTAACAGAACAGAATCATCTCTAGGCAACAGACTTCAGGCTCAAGCCTCGTACTACACAAAAGCATATGGCTTTCAGCAACCACTCTGAGCCCTCACTACCAGTCCTTGATGTGCTTCCCTGACTCATGGATTAAACCCACTCTCCTACTTACAGGCAACTGTCACTGACCTCCATGCCCAGAATTCTTCTCTGTCCAGCCCATGATTCCATCCTTTGTGGCAGGAAGGACACGCAGAAGCTCAACAAACGTCTATTGAACTGAATCAAGCTGTCATGACCAAGCAACAAAAACAACACCTCTCCTTTTATAGGTTCTCTCAACTTCTTTCACTTTCCTAACCTCTCATTAAAAAAAAAAAAAAAAAAAAAAAAAAAAATGGTGTCTCCTCTCCTCTCCTGGGTGATCACTGCCTTCAGCAGATGCCCCTCCTAAGGTGGTCAGGTTAGCAACAGTGGGAACCCTGGCGCCATCACTGATTCTGTTCCCTTGGGAAGGTGGCTTAAGCCCCCTCCCGCTTTGCCCATCTGAACAGTGGATACATAGCCCTGCCTAGGCTCAGGGGCACTGTTAGGAAGAGCAGCGATCATTCACACAGCAGCGAAGGTCTCATGCTCTCAACAAGGAAAGCCCTTCCTGGGAAAAGGAAAACAACCTTCACACCAGTCCCATGCCAATGCACAGTCAGTCTCCTCTAAAATCATCTTTTTGTGGCTGCAGCCATGTCAGTCTCCTCCTTCACTTCCTTCCACTACCTCTTCATTGATTTTCTGAATTAACCTAAACTTCTCTGTCTTCACTTGAAGTATCTCTTAGGACCTATGCACATCCCTTGTCACATTTCATTCTCCCCTCAGCTCCTTCTGCTCTAAATCAGCACTGATCTCCTCCTCAGCAGCCACAGTGACAAAGATCTGCAAGTGCCACTCTGGGTGAAACACTGTGCCAGACATGGCTGATGGAAATGAGAGGCTTGTTCTGCTGGAGCTGAGAGTCCATCTGAGGACACGGGACCAAAAGTAAAACACACACAGACACAGGCCACTACATGCGACCTCCCTGCGACGCATGCATGCAGGAAATTGCTGCTGTGGCACTATTCTCCACATCTCTGCATTAAGCCAACCTCCATTTTTCCACTTCCTTAGGGTCATGGTACAGTCCATCCTCATTAAGTGCAGATTCCGTACTTGTGAATTAGCCTACTCACTAACATTGATCTGTAACCCCAAGACCAACACTCACAGCTCATCTGTGGACCTATGCAGGGTGGCAAAAAATTAGTCACATTCTTTACCAGTTGAATTCAGACAAGTAACATGATGTCTTCTTGTTTCAGCTCTCATGCTGTACACAAGGTTCCCTTTTGTGGTCTACTTAGTGCCATGATTTTTGCATTTTTGCACTTTCTGTTGGTGATGGTGCTGTTAAAATGGCCCCAAACATACTACTGAGTGCTGTCTAGTGTTCCTAAGTGCAAGAAAGCTGCAATGTGCCTCACAGAGAAAATATACGTGTTACGTAAGCTTGGTTCAGGCATGAGCCATAGGGCTGTTGGCTGAGAGTTCAATGCTAATGAACCAACAATGTATATTAAAGAAGATGTCTTTAAACAAAAACATACATGAAACAAGCTTATGGATTGATCATTTGATGAAAATGTTGTAAGCAGAGGCTCACAGAAACCTAACCCTATACAGTCAAGCACCACAAAACAATGTTTCCGTCAATATCGGACAGCATATACAACGATACTCCCATAAGATCATAATACCTTTTTTTTTTTAGTGCAATGGCACTATCTCAGCTTACTGCAACCTCCATGTCCCATATTCAAGTGATTCTCCTGCCTCAGCCTCCCAAGTAGCTGGGATTACAGGCACGCACCACCATGCCTGGCTAATTTTATGTTTTTTTGGTAGAGACGGGGTTTCTCCATGTTGGTCAGGCTGGTCTCAAACTCCCAACCTCAGGTGATCTACCCACCTCGGCCTCCCAAAGTGCTGGGATGACAAGCGTGAGCCACTGCACCCAGCCCATACCATATTTTTATTGTACCTTTTGTATGCTTATATATGTTTATTAGATACACAAATAGTTACCATTGTGTTACAAGGGCCTACAGTATTCAGTGCAGTAACATGCCATACAGGTTTGTAGCCTAGGAGCAATAGGCTACACCATATAGCCTGGGTGTGTAGTAGGCTATATCATTTATGTTTGTATATCTGTGATGCACGCACAATGACAAAATCACCTAGCGATGCCTTTCTCAGAATGTATCCCTGTCATTAACTGACATATGACTGTATTTCCTTTTTGTCTAGGAGCAACGGCTCAGCATAGGCTAACTGAGGGTTCACAGCGACCTTCTAGAACATTACCGCAGATAAGGAGCATTGATTAACTGGAGCTCCGTAGTCTCCCACGGTTCTCTTAGGCTGTGTCAAAGGAGTGGAACTTCCAGCTATGGCCGTGCTCTGGCTGCTCTGCTAAGACCACCGCCGGGTGCTCCACTCTCTGGGGAGAAACGAATGCCTATCAGCCAAGGTGACCACAGGAATTGAGACCTTATCCTTGAAGAAACTGTTGAAGGAACTCTTACCTTTCATCAAATACCAGTGGGTGTTCACATGAAGGAGGGACGATCAGGCTTGCTTTATAGGGTCCCTAGGGGGAAGGTTGGGATCCAGGAGTGAACACTGCAAAGGGCAGATTTTAGCTCAACCTAGGGAAGTGTGTTGCAAGAGTTAGCGGTCCTGAGGTCAAGAGGGCAGCCTCATATGGTAATGTAGTCCACATCGCTGCAAGTGACAACCACCAGAAAAGGACACAAAAAACGCAAGCACTGACTAAATTACATTTGAAAGTCTGTTATTCTACGAAAATACGTTCCCCAAGTAGGAACCAAGACTCTGCCAGGGCAGGATCCCTGTTCCAACACTAAAATTACCACGTCTCCAGTCTCTGTGGACTCTGAAAACGGGGCGACACCATCTGTGCTTCCAGTGAGAGAACGAGCCCTGGGCACCATGTCATGGGCCTTCTGCTGCCACACAAAACAATGCACTGAGCAGCAGCTCTCCCTCGGGGCAGGAGCTTCATACACATTTGGCTGCTGTGGCTGAGGGGAGCTGGGGAAGAGGCAGATCATCTATTACCCCCAAATCCATTCAGAGCAATTACTATGAGGACATTTCCTTTTATGCCTCTAGCTGAGCCTAAAACATAAGCATGGAAATAGGCCCGTTTTTAATCATTTTAAAACTAGAAGCCTCAGTGGGAAAGTGATTTGACTGTCCAGAGAAAATACAGGAATGGAAAGCAAGCTTCCTGTCACTGTAAAGCACTCAAAGGAGCAGCCCAAGTGTTCAGGGTGGTGACAGGTGCCTGCCTTTCTGCAGGAAAGCTGAGAACTCCCTCCGCCTCATCCTACTCACAGCACAGAAACACCCAAGGGCTGGGCAAATGAGACTCTGGAAGGGCTCCCAGAGGCCACGCGGCTTGGCTTCTCACCGACAGATGTCCCCTGTGTACTCTCAGGGAGCTGGGGCACACAGACCTCACGGGCAGCCCATTTGCAACACTGCTATCTGCATCCTTGCACTTTCTACCCATCAGCCCAAGAAGGAAAACAGAAATCAATTGATTGAACAAAATGTATTCAACAAACTCAGGCTATGTGGCCTGCCCTGGGGCAAACACAAAAGCCCAAGAGCGGTCCACACTCAGAGCGTGTGCACACTCATTGAGGAGAAACAGGAACACACATAGTTACCCAATTAACCGAGAGATTCAATCAGTACAAGAGGCGTCAGTGTTTGGGGAAGGCTTAAGAGTTGCAGAAGGGCCTACATGGGGGTGCAGGAGGAATTCGATGGTATTCTGGATATGATGAGCAGACTCTACTGATGTGTACTGTCCATTATGCTAGCTGCTAGTCATGTGAGCTATTTACATTTCAATAAAATACAATTTAAACCTCAGTTCCTCAGTTATACCAGTCACAATTCAAGCGTGCAATAAATAGTTTCCATGGCTAGCTGCTGCCATGTTGGCCAGAGACCAATTTCCATCACTGCAGAAAGTTTCATTGGAAGGCTCTGATCCTGATTGTCCTCACCCCCCTCAGTGTCCTTCAGATGACCTAGAATAAACGTCAAACTGCCTACTGTGGCTCAGACAGCCCTTGGGGATCAGCCTCTGCCTTGCTTTCAGGACTCATTTTTGCCATTCTGACCTTACACGTGATGTGCGCCAATCACACTGAGTGAGCTTCTTCCTGACCTTCCACAGGCTGATCCCTTCAGCAGCTAGCTGGAACACTTCCCCTGCCCCTTTTGTTCCCAGGCTAACTTCTCACCATCAAAGCATCCCTTCCCTGGGGTCCCTCCTGACCCCTTGGATAAGAAGAGGTCTCTTGCTTTGCATTCTCAGAGAAGTCTGTACTTTGACCATCAGAGCCCCACTATCAGTCAGTCGTTCACTGATGTATCCCAAGTGCCTAGAACACTGCCTGGCTAATAGTAAGCTCTCCTTAATGATTTATGAATGAAACAATGAATGAACAAATAACACTTTGTTAGAATTCCTTGTGTGGTTGGTTGCCAACCATCATAGTTTTCAAATTACATGAGAAAAAAAATCTTATTTATCTCATTCACTACCTTATCTCCACTCTCTTCAATATATATGGTAGATCATCAAAATTATGAGGAATAATAGTAAAATAAATGAAGGAAAGGAGGAAGAGAGGGAAGGAAAGAGGAAAGAAAGGAAGGTAAAGAGAAGAGGAAAGGAACAAAGGAAGGAAAGAAGGGAGAAACGGAGGGAGGGAGGTAAGAGAGGAGAGGAGGAGAGAGGAAGGAAAGGAAAGAAGTGGAGAAGGGAAGGAAATAAAAGTAAGGAAAACAAAAGGAAGGAAGGGGTAGATGCAGAAATGATGGATTCAAAGTCTCTGTCTTAGGAAACAGGAAAAACAATAGTAATTAAGTAAAAGAATAGCTGGAGAGTTCATGGCAGCAAGCCGTCTAGCTTTGACTGTTTACAATGCTAGAACAATCATCTCCCCATCACCAACTCAAGGATGGGCTTATAAAGCTTCCTTGAATATCCCCATCCCTGTCACCTCCACTCCCCAATCCAGTGACATGAAAAATAGATAGAAGTGCAAATTAAGCTCTTTATTACAATTAGCAGCTGAACACAGGCATCACTTGTCCTGCCGTAATGTGATATTCCATCGGAGACATTCATAATCATAACCCAATGGGGGAGACTGTGAACCAGTTCACTGCCTGTTTTTCAACAGCTTTATATGAAATGATTTTTATTCCTTGCACTCGCTAGCTATCTCCGAGGAACTCAAGGCAATTTACAAACTTTTAATTCTCATGACACCCTGGCAGTGTAGGAGGTAAGAGTCTAGAATTTATAGATGAAGGGAGAAGAGCCATGCAACAGGATTAAGTGTTTTTCTCTGCTCAGACAGGAGAGACTCACCCTGTCCCCAGAGCTCACCCTTTGTAAGCTGAAGGGAGGGTAATTACAGTGATATTCCTAAAATTCATCTCTGCAGAGACATCAGGGCAAAATCTAGGCTGGAAAGGGTGAAAGTGAGTGAAATGGGAGGCAGTAGTGATAGCAGGAATGGGCTTAATCATTGGTAAAGAGGAAAGAGGCAGGAAAGCAGGAAAGATTTCTAAGGTTGAAGACAGAGGGCAGAATGGAACACGACAGGGTCTGGAAGGGGCTTGTACCAGGAACACCGGAAGTGAGGATCGTCCCTTCCAAGATAGGAGGAAAAGCACAAAGGGTGCAGAGAGAGAGCAAATATTTGAAAAGAGCATTTTAGAAAAATAACCAAAACCAGGAATCGCAACTTTAAAGATGAGAAAGCCAATAATCAGAGAAGAGCTGTAACTTGCCTGAGTCACACAGTGAGTTGTGATGGAGGGAAAACCAGAACCCTGAGTTCACTCTGCTACCCTACATGGAAAAAGGAAGTAGTGCTTGCTTGGGGGGCCTCCATTTTTTTTCCCAATAAAATAGGGTAAAGAAAGATTGGGAGCTCAAGAGAGGCAAAAGAAGATTAGATTTTCCTTCTAAGAATGACAGTGGATAATTGGATTTGACATTAGACACTGGGTTTGTCCAGCCACGTTGGTACCCAGCTGAAGATGTATACTACATGAATTTTTAGTATAGGTGAATCAGCAGGTATCCCTCACTTTATGGCATAGATACTGCATCTTGGTGTCTTAACACCGTACTGGTTTCTCATGTACTTCACTGTGCAGTGCAGGTAAACAGGAAATTCTGCTCCATCCAGTCACTCAGGAACCAGACTCCTTGCATCAAAAGCTGTGGTGCCCAATGTGGCAGCCGTACCCACCTGGGGCAGTTTAAATGAATTAAAATTAAATAAAGTAAAACATTCAGTTTTTCAGTCACATTTGCTCCATTTCCAGCACTCAGTGAGCACATGATTATCACGGTGGTCAGCAGAGATATGGAAAGTTGCATCACCGTGGAAAGTTCCATTGGGCAGTGCTGCCCTCCACCAGATCTCTGGCATGCAGCCAGCAGGCAAATAAGAGAAAGAGCCTGGATGACGATGTAGGAGGTTTTGTGGGTCAGGACTGGAGGTGCCACAAATCCCTTTTGCCTACACTCCACAGCCCGAGTTTGGTCACATGTTCATACCCCGTAAGAGAGGCAGGGAAATGTAGTTGAGCTGTGTGCACAGGGAGAAAAGGAAATGGGTTTAGTGAGCATTTGCCAGTTTCTGCTAAAGTATATTCTAGCAAATTCCTAAAATAAAAACCGAATTTCCCAACTGAGTTCTGGAACAAAATCAGATTGATGATCCTAAAAGGAGAGTATCTCCCCACAGACAGTTTTAAATTTTAAATGAGGAAGAGTTAAGATGGTGGTCAGGCTCCTGCTCAGTCAGAGTTTTCTAAAGGCATTTGCCACACACAGACTTTCTTAGTTCTAAGCACTCCCAACTGCTCCGTTTACTACTTCTGCTTCCTTTCTGCCCCCGCTTGCCTCATCATCACACCTGTGTAGAGATATATGAATCAGCATTCACCAGGGAATCTTAGCTCCCTTCTAATTTTTCTGTGCACCTACCATGTCCAAAGGATGTATTTGACCTTGAGTGAGTTCAGTTCAACAACCTTCACTGGACTGTGCTATATGCACGAGCTACATGTAAGTGGGGCTGTGGGGAATAAAGAAGCGAAACACACAATACCTCAAGGAAAGTTGGAAATAAGAATAACAACTGGGCTGAGATAAATGCCTGAAAAGAGATAACAGTGGGGAAGTTCAAAGGAATGAGAGATGAGGTCAGGAGAGGAAAGCAGAGAAAGATCCCATTGAGGAGAAAACATTATAATATGGACTGTGAACAGTCTGATTTGAACAGGCTGGAATGTGGGGAGGAGGTCACCAGAAGAGGAGGCAGCTGTCCTGGGCTTGTCTTAAGACAAGATGGCTGGTTGTGTACTCAGAGTCAGTCTCTGGAGTGGAGTCACTTCTCCAGCTTCATCCCACCACCTAAGCCTCTGCCCCTACCGCGTGAGTCCCACTTTACAACACAGGAACCACCATTCCCTGCACCTGACTAGCAAGATAAGACCAGATCAGCTGGAGCAGAGCACCTGAGCAATGGGCTGAGCTAAGGGTTGGGTGAGGCCATGTCCTTAAAGGAAGCATTGATGACGAAGCACACAGAAAGCTTTAAAGGACCACACAAGTTTGAGAGAAGATCGTTATTGCTATTTGCTAAGGCATTTGTACAGAGCAGAGTGGAAAATAAGGTGGTTGGTCAAGGAGTAATATTAGGCCATCCCTAACTCACTTCCAACTCTTAAAATTTCAAGGCCCAAATGATTTGGTCATCAATAAAATTCCTAGACACATTGGGTTTTATCAAATCCTGCTCTTTCTACCTTAAATTCTTCCTCTCCACTGCCATTAACCTAGCCCAAGTCACTGGATGCCCCACCTGAACTACTCAAAGAACTTCTTAGCTGATCTCAGCTTCCACTCCTCTCCACTCCACAAGCACTTGTTCGCCTGCAGCCAGACTGACTTTTCTAAAAACCCATTGATAACTTTCTATTGTCCTGAAAATAAAATCTAAACTCACCACAGCCTACAAGCCAAACCCAGTCTCACACTACCTTCCTCTCCCTTACCAACTCTAGCCACACTGCCCTCCTGAACTGTTCCAAGAACAGTTTAGGTCTTTCTTATCTCAAGGCCTCTGCAATTGCTGTTCCTCAGACTGGAACACTTTTCCTCCTCGTCTTCATATGGTTGGCTCAGCTCAAAGGTCACCATTTTGGATGACCTCTAATTGCCCTATCCCAAATAGCCCCCTCCCTAGTTATTGTTCCAGCCCAGGGGGTGTCCCCAGGCGTCTCTTCCCTTGCTCCATGCTTTCTGGCCAGAGATCTCATCTACTCTCCTGCCTTCTGCTCTCACCTCCATGCTCATGTGCACATTGTTGTGGTAGCATTCACCTCTCTGCTGCTGTAGTTCCACATGCTCAACTAGCTCCTGGATTTTCTCACCTATATGTTTCCACCTATATGTTCCCTACATAGATTTGGGAAAATAGAATTCACAATCTTTTACAAACCAGCTCCTATTCCTTTCTTATTTCTGCTGATCCTACCACCACAGTTCTAGTTTCATAAACTTACAACCTCACAGTTATATGTAATTAATTCCTTGTATAGAATAACTGTTCTATAGTATTGTACAGCATATAAAGGGCTTTCATGTGTCATCTCACTAATCACTGAAGTTTTCATTACTATGTTAACAGCTTTATTGAAGTAGAATTGAGTACAATATGAAACATTACCAAAATCAAGATAACGAACATATCCATTTTCCCAAAAACACTTCTTTGTATGTATCCTTCGACAATCTTTCCCTTACCGCTCCCCACTTCTTCATCTTCTCCAAGCAATCATTGATATGCTTTCTGTCACTATATATTAATGTGAATTTCCTAGAATTTTACATAAGTGGAATCATACATTACATACTCATTTTTGCCTGGCTTCTTTCACTCAGCATACTTATTTTGAGATCCATCCCATGTTGTAGCTCATATCAATAGTTCATCCCTTTTCATTGCCACATAGTATTCCATTGTATTGGTATATGAGTTTGTTTATCTATGCTTCTGTTAATGGATATTTGGGTTGTTTCATTTTTTGCTATTATAAATACTTCTATGAACACTTGTGTACAAGTCTTTATATAGACACTTTTTTTTTTTTTTTGAGATGGAGTTTCACTCTTGTTGCCCAGGCTGGAGTGCAAGTGGCTCGATCTCAGCTCACTGCAACCTCCGCCTCCCGGGTTCAAGCGATTCTCCTGCCTCAGCCTCTCGAGTAGCTGGGATTACAGATGCCCGCCACCACGCCTGGCTAATTTTTGTATTTTTAGTAGAGACGGGGTTTCACCATTTTGGGCAGGCTGGTCTCGAACTCCTGACCTCGTGATCCACCCGCCTCGGCCTCCCAAAGTGCTGGGATTACAGGCATGGGCCACCACACCCGGCCTATATGGACATATACTTTCATTACCCTTGGGTAAATTACTTTGGGTAAAATGGTTATATCATTTTGTAGGTATATGCTTAACTTTTTTAAAAAACTGCTAAACTGTTTTCCAACATAATTCTATCATTTTATATTTCTATTACTAGTGTTTTAGAGTTCCATTTCTTCCACATCCTCACTAACACTTCATACTATCAGTATTTTTAATTTTAGCTATCCTAATAGACATGTAATGGTGCCTTAAGGTTTTAATTTACATTTCTTAACAACTAACAATAATGAGTGTATTTTAATGTGCTTATTTGCCATTTGTTTGAATTCAGTTTCCTGAAATTTTGTTTCAGCAAACAAACTATTTTTGCAGCTATGTCCATGGGGGATATTGATTTGCAGTTTTCTTTTCTTATTATATCGTTTGTCTGGTTTTGCTATTGGACTTTTCTGTCTTCTATGTAATTGATTTTATCTTTGATCTTTATTATTTTCTTGTACTTACTTTGGGTTTACTTTGCTCTTCTTTCTTCTATTTCTTAAGATGGAATATTTCTTAAGACTTCATCTTAAGATGAAGTCACCACTTTGAAATGTTTCTTCTTTTGCAAAATAAGCATTTAGTACTATAAAATTTGTGTCTTTATTATTTACAGTGTGTTTGTTGTAGGCAGGATGTAGTTGGGTCTTGTTTTATCCAATCTGACAATGTCTCTTTCAACTTCGGTCTTTATTAATATGGTTTTTCCTCTTTTTCTGTCTTCTTTTGGATAAACTGGATATTTTGTATTGTTCTATTTTATTTCCATTATTGGCTTATTACCTATAACTCTTTGATATTTTAATGGTTGATTTAGGATTTATAGTATAGATATCAAATATATATTATATTTAAATATACATTAAATACATTTACCTTATGATATATGTCGATATATATACATATATTATGACAGTCTACCTTCCCAGTATTTTAAAGATGTTGCCACTGCCTTCTCATTTGCATTGCTTCTAAAAGAAATCTGCTATCATCCTTATCTCTGTTCCTCTATCCATAATGTGGCTTTTTCTCTGGCTGCTTTTAAGATTTTCTCTTTATCATGTGCTATGATCTAAATGGTTCTGTCTCCCTCAAATTCATATGTTGACAGCTAATCATGAATCTGATATTAGAAGGTGAGGCCTTTAGGAGGTGATTACATCATAAGGGGAGAGCCCTTATGATTGGGATTAGCCCTCTTGTAAAAGAGATCCCAGAGAGCTAGCTAGTCCTTTCCATCAAGTGACGACACAATGAAAAGGGCACTGTCTATAAGCCAGAAAGTGGGGCCTCACCAGACACCAAATCTGCCTTGACCTCAGGTTTACCAGCCTACCAAATTGCAAGAAATAAACGTTATTTATAAGCTACCCAGTTTGTGATATCTTATTAAGGCAGCTCAAACAGACTAAAACATGGTGGTTTTGATTTGATATGCCTTGATTATGCAATTTGATTATGATGTGCCTTGGTATAGTTTTCTTCAGGTTTATTTTGCTTGTGGTTTATAAGCTTCTTGAATTTGTAGATTTATGGTTTTCATTAAATTTGGAAATTTTTAGCCATTGTTTCTTCAAATTTTTTTTTCTTTCCTTTCTGTCTTTTCCTTTGTGGATTCCAATTGCATGTATACTAGGCTGCTTGAAGTTGTTTCACAGCTTACTAATGCTCTGTTCTTTTTTTAAACAGATTCCTTTTCCTTTGTCTTACTTTGCATATTTTTATTGCTATGATTTTAAGTTCACTAAACTTTCCTTTTGCAGAGTCTAACCTACCATTCATCTCATCCAATGTATTTTTCATCTCACACATTGTAGTTTTCATTTTTAGAAGCTGGACTTGGCCTCTGTTTATTTCTCATGTCTCTACTTAACTTTTTGAACATATTTCATACAGTTATAATAATGATTTTAATGTCATTGTCTGCTAATTCTTACATTTACCTCAATTCTGATAGACTTATGTCCTCATTACGGATGTATTTTCCTGCTTCTTTGCTTGCCTGGTAATTTTTGACTAGATGGTAGACATTGTGAATTTTACTTTATTGGATGCTGGCAATTGTTTCTCCATAAATATTTGTGAGCCTTGTTCTGAGACGTAATTACCTGGAAACACTTCAGTCTTTTTGTGTCTTGCTTTTAAAATTTGTTTTGCAGAACCAGAGTGATGTTTGCTCTAGACATACTTTTTCCCCACTACTGAAGAAGACCTTTCTTTGTACTCTACCAAGTGTCCTTGAATCTTGAGGTTTCCAGTCAGCCTACTGAGAATAGGCACTGTTTATGTCCCTGTGTGAATTCTGGGCACTGTTACCTCTAATCCTTTCAGGCAGTTATTTCCCCAGCCTTGGGTAGTTTCCTCACATACATGCACTTATAAGTACTCAGCTGAATACTTACAAGGAATCCTTTCCAAATCTCTAGAGTTCTCTCTGTGTACAAGTCTCTCCTGTCTGTCACTTTGTCCTGTAAACTCTAATCTCTTTGGTCTCCCTGGGCTCTCAGCTTTGTCTCCTCAATTCAGGGAGTCTGCTGGAATCTACCTGGGTTTCTATTCCCTGCAATGCAGCCTGAAATCTCTCTCAAGACAGTAAAGTAATAGAGTTCACCTCATGTTCTTGCCGTCGCTCAAAGATTACTGTCCTTTTTTGCCTGATGTTCAATATCTTGCAAACTCTTATCTCATATACTGTGTGTGATTTTTGGTTATTTCACGTGGGAAGTTCAATATGTTCCTTTCTGCTCCATCTTGGCCAGAAGCCAGATCTCTATCATTATTATTATGCCTATATCACAAATAAGTAAATTGAAGGAAGGTTCAGCCCAAGCTTCCACATTGTAAGTGGTCTCAAATCCCACAACAAGTCTAGCACTAAGTTCTATCAATTATTCCCTTTTTATCCATCTCTATTACCATCACTATAGTGAAAATCTTAATGGTCATCTGAATTACGAAAATAATTTCCCATTAACTAAGTGATAAAGGACAAAACTATGTGCATTTTATTTATGTTTATAGGTTGCTAGCAGCTCCTGCACGTTGTTAGATTTCCATAAATACAAAGAGAATGGATAGTGTATTATTAAGAGTATGGAATGCTGGAGCCAGACTGCCTGAGTACAAATACTAGCTCATTGTATTTGTTCATTGGCTATATGATCTTGGACAAGTCATTTAACCTCATTATGCATTCATTTTTTTACTGTAGCACAGGAATTATTACAGTATCAATATCAGAGGGTTGTTGTGAAGATTAAATGATTTAACATGGGTGAAGTGCATAGAACAGTACCTGCTACACAGTAAACATTATTTAAGTGTTAGCTAATATTATGGGCTTGAATTGAACTGGTCTCCTTGCTTTCAATTTCTCCTCCCTTTAATTTATCCTCCAGAAGATAATTATTTTTGAAGATGCTTCCTGAATTTTAAGTTTTATTCTATTTCATCTCTGCTGTAAAACCTTTGATGGCTCCCCACATAACCTCCAAAGTGCTCCTACTCTTTAACCCCAGCATTCATCTCTAAACACATCTCCCTACCACCACAAATACCATATGAACTCTTTGCTACAGTAATATTGATTCATTTGCCAGACCCCAAATAGGTCTTTATTCTGGTCTTTGCTCACACAATCACCTCCACTTAGAATTCCAGAATTCTAGCATCTCCCCTTCCACACAACTCTACCCCTGATCAAATTCCTATCCATATTTAGAAGGCTCACTAAAACTCCACCTCTCTTATAAAGTCTATTCTGATTACTCTAAAAATATTTAATCTCTCTGTCCTCTCAACTGCTTTAGTAATGACTGTCCATGATTTTCAGGTAACCCCTTTTTACTTTCTTTATAAGTGCTTGTTATCCTAGACCTAGGCACCCAGAAGGCACTCAGTAAATATCTACTCAATGAACAAATAAATGAATTTGACTCATAAAACTAGTGGGGGCATTCAAGGTAAGGGACCATACAGTAAACTCTTTCCTTAGCCAGTTCTTCTTCCTGGGAAAAGCTGAGTTCCTCATCATACAAATGGTAGGAGGAGTTGAGCTGAAAACAGCCACATTATTCCTGACAGCCTCAGGGGTACAGAAGTAGCAAAGGCCACAAAACTCCAGTTACCAGTTGCCAGACTCTTTAATGTGTCTAATTAACTCACCTTCACTGAGTCAAATGTGACAAAGAGAAGTAGAAAATCCCATCAAATATAGATTCAGCCACCATCCTCCCCTGGAAATAGAAAACTGGGAGACAGCAGCTTAGGATACAGAGGAAGAGTGACATGATGTCAAAAGACTAAAACCGGTTCCCATCCCCGCCAACCCTGCAGCAAGACAGACAGTGGGAGCCACCCTTCACCCTCTCCTGCCCCAAACTGTGAGGGGCCTTCCAAAAATGGGAAACAGGGAACAAAGGAAAATGTAACACAAGCTGCCTCTCAGCATGAGATCCTCTATGCCTCTATCTCTTAGAGACTCGAGAGGAAAAGAAAATTAAGACATAAAAATGTGTCCTGGCATATTCTGCACTGCTATACTGGTTCAGGAAACATACAGTAGGCCAATGCAATCGTAGAAGGAAAAGCTCTTCCAACTCTCCTTTCCTTTTTCTTGCCTCTGCCCCAGAAAGGCAAACAGCTTACCTTCCTGGGTGGGTAATTCTGGTCAGAGCTTATTTTAAGGCAAACAACAATGTGGATTCCTAAGGAGGAATCCACATAGACAATATGATTTGTGGAATGTTTGTCCTAAAATATCTCCAAACCCCATGCCCACTCTCATTCCCAGCCACCTTAGGTTTCTACCATGAATTCTTCCTATAGCTCAAGCCCCATCCTGGCTCCATTCACTTAAAAAATATTTATTGAGTGCCTTATGTGTGCCAAACTCTTGCACGAAAGATCAAATAGTGAGAAAATGTATGCATAGTTTCTGCCCTAATGGAGATTACGGTCTACCAGGGAGAAACAGACATTAAATAACTTTTATTTATATGTTATAAATAACATAATATGTAAGAATAATAACACAGTAAGTTATAAATAATTTGACAAATTGAATGAATAATGTACATAGATAAACTTGTAATCATATAACGTAGTAAGTTCTAAGCAGGGCAAGTACAGCATGCTGTTAGAACATGCAACCAGAAAACTCAGCCTCATCAAGGGAATCAGGAAAGGTCTCCCAGAGAAGACTGGAAGGATGAGTAGAAGTCAATCCCTCACGGAGAAGTGGAAGGGGGCCTCCATTGCTTGCCATTGCTTACCAGCTAGGCAATCCACAGCACGATGCCAGACTTACCTGTGTCTCAGTTTCCTCATCTGTAGAATGGGGGCTATAATAGTACTACCTGCTTCACAGAGCTGCTGTGAATATTAAAATAAGCTAACCAACACATTTGATGGTAAAGTGTTTAGAATAGTTCCTAGAATAGACAAAGTAAGCACCAAACAAAAGTTTGCTTTTGTTATCGTGGTTGTCCCTGATCCTCCAGGAACCAGCTCAAGTTTCTCCTCTTGGCAGACCCTATCAGATATCCCCAGAGGTCTCGGCTCAAACCTTGCAGTTGGGGGTTAGATTTCAACATATTAATCTGTCGGGAGGACATAAACATCAGTCCATTGCACATTCCCAGTACCTGCATGATAAGCATAATGTGCACATTCTATAAATACTTCTTGAAAAAATTAACAAATTCCCATCACATTGTTTCTCACAGGTGTTATTTGCCTACTGCATCACTAAGCACTTCATGGTCTCCCCGTCTTCAGTGTCTGGAAACCTTCTTCAGAGCAACTATTTTTCTTTCACCTCATAAAAATGTGACACCTGTGACTAATTGTGTTCTCTTCTTATTCTAGCTGCAAAGAAGTTCAGAGCCAAAACTGAAGCCCACTTCATAACTGAGAAGACATTTACGGCATATAGTGTACCCACTTTTTGATTCATCTTAACTATGTTGTATTATTTTGTTTTCACCCTACTCATCCTTTTGTATCTTTTATATTTATTATTTGATATATGTAGAAATACAAAAATTATATGTATGGCTCAGATGTGTAAAAAATGGTTTTATGTATACCTTTCTTAAAGCCAAATTTAGTTTTATTATTGAGCCCTAAATCCCTCTGGGTAGTAGGAGGAGGGGTGCTTCAACATGCTGTTTAAAGTTGCTTAAGACCCTCCTGACTTAAAACAGTTTTTCAGCCAGGCTCAGTTGCTCACACTTGTAATACCAGCATTTTGGGAGGCTGAGATAGGAGGATCACTTGAGCTCAGGAGTTCAAGACCAGCCTGGGCAACATAGCAAGACCCCATCTCTACCAAAAAAAAAAAAAATTAATTAGCCAGGCATGATGGTACATGCCTATCATCCCAGCTGCTCAGGAGGCTGAGGTGGGAGGATCAGCTGAGCCCAGGAATCCAAGGCTGCAGTTAGGCATGATCATATCACTGCACTCCAGCCTGGGAGACAGAGCGATAACCTGTCTCAAAAAAAATTTTTTTTTTCGTTTGGGGTATCTCAGCTTTTTAAGGGAAAAAACTGAATCAATTCAAAGTTGAGCTTCCTCCAAAAAAAAAGAAAGAAAATAATAATGCCAACTACCGTCTTAGACTACAGTGCAACAAAAATAGAAATCAGTATCAAGGACATCTCTCAAAACCGTATGATTACATGCAAATTAAACAACCTGCTCATCATTGACCACTGGGTAAAGAAATAAATTAAGGCAGATATCAAAAAATTATTTGAAACTAATGAAAACAAAGATACAACATACCAGACTTTCTGGGACACATCTAAAGCAGTGACGAGAAGAAAGTTTATAGTGCTAAATGCCTACATCAAGAAATTAGAAGATTTCAAATTAACAACCTAACATCATACCTACATGAACTAGAAAAACAAGACCAAACCAACCCCAAAGTCAGCAGAACAAAATAACCAAAATCAGAACTGAACTGAATGAAATTGAGATGCAAAAATCTACACAAACGAAAAACAAAACCACAAGTTGGTTTTGTAAAAGAATAAACAAGGTTTATAGACTGCTAGCTGCATTAATAAAGAAAAAGAGAGGCCTCTGGGTCCCAGACAAGAGCATTTTCTCCTCCTCTGTGTCTGCCTCTAAAATCTACCTTGGGCCAGGCACAGTGGTCCACGTCTGTAATCCCAGCACTTTGGGAGGCCAAGGCGGGTGGATTACGTGAGGTTAGGAGTTCGAGGCCAGCCTGGCCAACATGGGGAAACTGCATCTCTATTAAAAATACAAAAAATTAGCCGGGCATGGTGGCAGATGCCTGTAATCCCAGCTACTCGGGAGGCTGAGGCAGGAGAATGGCTTGAACCCGGGAGGCAGAGGTTGCGGTGAGCCGAGATCGCACCACTGCACTCCAGCCTGGGAGACAGAGTTAGACTCCATCTCAAAAAAGAAAAAAAGAAAAAGAAAGAGAGAAGATCCAAATAAAAACAGTCAGAAATGACAAAGGTGACTTACCATCAACCACAGCAATATAAAAAACCATCGGAGACTATTGTGAATAATTCTATATATACAAACTAGAAAACCTAAAAGAAATGGGTGAATTCCTGGAAACATACAACCTTCCAAGACTGAACCAGGAAGAAAGTGAAGTTGTGAATAGACCATAATGAGTTCCAAGACTAAATCAGTAATAAAGACCTACCAACCAGATTCACAGCCAAATTCTATCAGAAATACAATGAAGGAGCTGGTACCAATCCTACTGAAATTATTCCCAAAAACTGAGAAGAAACTCCTCCACTAACTCATTCTATGAGGCCAGCATCATTCTGATACCAAAATCTGTCAGAGAAACAACGAAAAAAGAAAACTTCAGGCCAATATCCCTGATGAACATAGGCACAAAAATCTTAACAAAATGCTGCCAAACTGAATCCAGCAGCACAACAAAAAGATAATTCACCATGATCAAGTAGGATTTATTCCTGGGATTCAAGGTTGGTTCAACATATGCAAATCAATAAATGTGATTCATCACATAAACAGAACTAAAAACAAAACCCACATGATCATCTCAATAGACACAGAAAAGGCTTTTGATAATATTCAATATCGCTTCATGTTAAATATATATATATATATATATATTCAACATCCCTTCATGAGCTAGTAGCTCAACAAACTAGGTATCAAAGGAACATACTTCAAAATAATGAGAGCCCCCTAGGACAAACCCAACATCTTACTGAATGGGCAAAAGCTGGACGCATTCCCCTTGAGAACTGGAACAAGATAAGGATGCCCACTCTTACCACTCCTATTCAATTTAGTACTGGAAATCCTAGCCAGAGTGATCGGGCAAGAGAAAGAAATAAAAGGCATCCAAATAGAAAGAGAGGAAGTCAGACTATCTCTCTTTGCAGACAATATGATTCTACACCTAGAAAACCCCCTAGTCTCTGCCCAAAAGGTCCTAAAACTGATAATTTCAGTAAAGTTTCAGGATAAGAAATCAATGTACAAAAATCAGTATTATTTCTATACACCAATAACGTCCAAACTGAGAGTCAAATCAAGAATGTAATCCCACTCACAATAGCCACAAAAAGAATAAAATATCTAGTAATACAGCTAACCAGGGAGGTGAAAGATCACTACAATGAGAACTATACAACACTGCTGAAGAAATCAGAGACAACACAAACAAATGGAAAAAATATTTTATGCTCATATACAGGAAGAATCAATATCATTATAAGGGCCATACTGCTCAAAGCAATTTACAAATTCAATGTTATTTCTATCGAACTACCAATGTCATTTTTCACAGAATTATAAGAAACTATTCTAAAATTCATATGGAACAAAAAGGAGCCCAAATACCCAAAGTAATCCTAAGCAAAAAGAACAAAGGCATCACATTACCTGAGGTATCAGGTTACCCAGCTTCAAACTACACCACAAGGCTACAGCAACAAAAATACCATGGTACTGGTACAAAAACAGATACATAGACTAATGGAACAGGTTAATGAACCCAGAAATAAAGCTACATGCCTACAACCATCTGATTTTCCACAAAGTTGACAATAACAAGCGATGGGGAAGGACTCCTATTCAATGAATGATGCTGGGAAAACTGGCTAGCCATATGCAGAAGATTGAAACTAGATCCCTTCCTTTCACCACATACAAAAATCAACTCAAAACGAATTAAAGACTTACATGTAAAACCTAAAACTATAAAAACTCTAATAGAAAACCTAGGAAATACCATTCTGAACACAGGCCTTGGCAAAGATTTCATAACGAAGTCTCCAAAAGCAACTGCAACAAAAACAAAAATGGGTAAGTAGGACCTAATTAAACTAAAGAGCTTCTGGCTGGATGCAGTGGTTCATGCCTGTAATCCCAGCACTTTGGGAGGCCGAGGCAGGAGGATCGCTTGAGCTCAGGAGTTTGAGAACAGCCTAGGAAACATAGTGAGACCTTGTCTCTACTAAGAATAAAAATAAATAAATAAATAATCAGCTGGATGTAGTGGCACATGCCTATAGTCCCAGCTATTCCATAGACTGAGGTGGGAGGATTTCTTGATGCTGGAACATTGAGGCTGCAGTGACCTATGATCACACTACTGCACTCCAACCTGGGCAATGGCAAAAAATAAATTTGAACAAAATTTTAAAATAAACTAAAGAGCTTCTGCACAGCAAAAGAAAACATCAATAAACAGACAACCTACAAAATGAGAAAATATTCATAAACTATGCATTCAGCGAAGGTCTAATATTCAGAATCTATAAGGAATTTAAACAAATCAATAAGTGAAAAACTACCCCATTTAAAAACGGGCAAAGGACATGAACAGACACTGCTCAAAAGAAGACATACATGCAGCCAACAAGCATATGAAAAAATGCTCAACATCACTAGTCATTAGAGAAATGCAAATCAAAACCACAATGAGATACCATCTCACACCAGTCAGAATGGTTATTATTAAAAAGTCAAAAAATAACATGTTGGTGAGGTTGTGGAGAAAAGGGAATACTTATACGCTGACTGTAGAAATGTAAATTAGTTCAGCCACTGGAGGAAGCAGTTTGGAAATTTCTCAAAGAACTTAGAGCAGAATTACTTGACCCAGCAATCCCACTACTGGGCATATACCCAAAGGAAGATAAATCATTCTACCAAAAAAAATGCATTCATATGTTTATCACAGTGTTATTCACAATAGTGAAGACATGGAATCAACCTAGATGCCCACCAATGACAAACTGGATAAAGAAAATGTGGTACATATACACCATGGAATACCACACAGCCATAAAAAAACACAAAACCATGTCCTTTTCAGCAACATAGATGCAGCTGGAGTCCATTATCCTAAGCTAATTAATGTAGGAACAGAAAACCAAATACCACATGTTCTCACTTATAAGTGGGAGCTAAACACTGAGTACACATGGACACAAAGAGGGGAACAATAGACACCAGGGCCTACTTGACGAAGGAGGGTGTGGGAGGAGGGTAAGGGTTGAAAAACTACTAATCAGTTACTATGCTCACTACCTGGGCATGAAGAAATCGTTTGTACACCAAACCCCAGTGACATACAATTTGCCCATGTAACAAATCTCCACATGTACTCTCTGAACCTAAAATAAAAGTTGAAAGAAAAAAAAACAAAAGTATGAAACAAAACAAGTGTGAATAGTTAGAGTATCCTGGAACATGACATGATTTTCTGAAATAAAGAGGAAGGCAACACTAACACAATGTCCAAGTTGGAGTTCAGCTTTTCAGGGTTCATTATATTTTAATTTTGTTTTTTTTAAACACACCCCTGAATGTCCTAGTCTTTCAATATTGCAAATTAATTGACATCAATTAATAATTTTGAAAAATTAAAATCCTCAACAGTTAAAAAATAAATAAATAAATAAAGTTGAGTACATACGGACACAAAGAAGGGAACAACAGAAAACAGGCCTACTTGAGAGTGGAGCACGGGAGGAGGGTGAGGACTAAAAAACTACCTCTCTGGTTCTGTGCTTATTTACTTGGATGACAAAATAATCTGTACCTCAAACACCCATGACACACAATTTGCCCATATAACAAACTGAACATGTACCCTTGAGCCTAAAAGATTTTTTAAAAAGACAAAGTTGAATTTCCTACCAAAGGTGTTTCTCCCCTCTTCTCCTACTAATCAAATGGTGTTTGAGTTTCAGGAGGCCCATAGGGCATCTTGATGGCATACAGAAGGGATTCGTTGGTCTTCCTGTGTCTCCAGGGCAGTGTGGTTAGTCTGGCCTGGCCCTGAGCAGCTGGAGCCCCTTGGTTCTTTGGTGTGTCATGCTTCACGTTGGCACCAGCTGCTAAAAAAATGTCTCCTGGTATGCGGTCCGCACATTTGAGGCCCATGTATTAAAACTACAGGATGGCTTTCATTCCACAAATTCACTCAAGAGAAAGCTCTGTGATGTGGCCTTTTGAGCTTCACAAGCTCCTTAATGTGTAGAAAATTAGCTTCCCTCCTAGGGGACTCTGACAGCCAGAGCAAGGCTCATGACACCACAATTTGTTTTCTCCTGTGGCCAAGTCAGACCAAGAAACAGAGCCCGAAGATGCGGCCATTAAAAAGACTTGGTAGCAAGCCACGTAATTTCTCCAGTTTCCAACCTCCACACTGCATTTTGTACAAAGCAAGGCTTCAATTAGTGGAAATTTCCAAGCTAGAAATACCATGGAGCCAACTAGCTTTAAAATGTTGACACGCAACTATTCACTGGTGTACTTGCAGTCCTGCCTGCATCATGAAGTGATGAATGTCCTAACCTGAACTAGTGGAGTTACTTAGACAAAAGAGTCTGCTGTCTTCCACAGCATGCGCTTCAACCATCTGGACTGTGCTTCTTCTAGCATAGTCATCCTCCTGATAGAACATCATTCATACACATCCTAGCAGTAATTTTAAAAGAATCTACAGTGGGCCCAGTGCTTTGCATATATCATCTTTACTTACTGAAGAATATACAGGGAGAGTATTCTGAGATCCATTCTAAGGATGTGGAACTGAGTAATCTGACTCCAAAATCGATGCTCATTTACCCTGCTGCCTCCAAGATATTTCATTTGTCTCCTTTCTTGGAAAGTTAGAAACAAATTCAGTATAAATAAAGACCAAACAAAATCTTTTTGTGGAGTGCGAGGGGCTTTCTTCATACAACTTTTTCAAAATCAGTTTCATGGCCACTCATACTGAAGCAGCTCATGTTAAGTATGGGCAAAGCACTGCCCCCTCCTCCCTGGTCCTGACCCCCAACCCCACCTGCTTTTCTCCATCCTCACAGACAGAAGAGGGAAAATGCCAGATGGAAATTTTGAAAAGCAGTTCTTACTACAGCCCCATAGAGATGTTGAATTGTTTGTTACACAATGCAACCTTCTCTCACATAAATTGATATTCTTATTTCCAGCTAATTGTGATTTTCAGCTTTGATCATTTCTAATTCAATTGTCTTTAATAACTTTTTAGAAAAAATTTCAACAATAAGATTTGTACATAGGTTCTCTGTGAAAATAGTTTTTGTTTGTCACCTTATTATAAATACCTTCTTTCTGGGTATTCTGGTAGATTTGTGATGCATTTTCTTTTTTTTTTTTTTAGACAGAGTCTCTCTCTATATATAAATGATGCATTTTCTTTTTATTTTCTTTTTTTTAGACAAAGTCTCTCTCTGTCACCCAGGCTGGAGTGCAGTGGTGTGATCTCGGCTCACTGCAACCTCTGCCTCCCAGGCTCAAGCGATTTTCATGCCTCAGCCTCCCCGATAGCTGGGATTACAGATGCGCACCACAACACCCAGCTCATTTTTATATTTTTAGTAGAGATGGGGTTTCACCATGTTGGCTAGGCTGGTCTCAAACTCCTGGCCTCAAGCGATCTGCCTGCCTTGACCTCCCAAAGTGCTGGGATTACAGGGGCAAGCTACCACGCCTGGCCAATTTTCTTTTTGTCAACTACTTCACAAGACAATCTATCAAAAGCATTATTAAGGTTATTCTGAAGACTATATGAGAAATAAAGCATTGTTTTCAAAGAAAGCAAAGTAAATTACAAATAAATTGGCATGTTTCTATGATTCTGGAATAGAATTATATTCATTGCATTTGAAAATGATTAAAATATAAAAACTACTTTACCATATCTCACCCATGTTTTATGAAAGATTTTTAAGTAGTCAACTAGCTGCTCTCTGCTATTTTAATATCTAATTAAAGTTATAATTAGAAGGTATTCATTATTAATAATTAATTTGTTCTAATACTTGATTATATATTATATAATTCTATCATATTTATATATTATATACTATATTATTATGTTATATATTATTTTATAGTTATATAAATATAATTATTAATAATTATTAATTCAAATCAAGGTTCATCTGGAAAGTTTCAAGCTTTATTTTAATTAATTTCTTCTATAACTCCAATTTCTATACCCCCTTGAGATGACAAGCTAGAGATCCCTAAATGTTTTGCAAGGTTAAAGTGCACAGCAAAAATAAATATCCAGGATGTCCTGGGAAAAGCTGAGAAACAAATTCCTGGAGCCCAAACAGGAAAAAAAAAGGACTTAGTTTCAAAGGAGAGATGACACGGTGCCAATTCAACTCAAAAAAGAGCTTCTTAAACAGCACTTTGGATGAGGCACCAGGCCAAAGATCTTGACAAATTCTAAATTTTGCTAAGAACTTGTCTTGATCCTGATGAGTGACAGGGCACCCAAATGCAGAAGGTGCAACCACAGTACTCTTTTGAATGGCAACCTCCAGGGATGGGAGAGGTAGGAGACACAGAGGTGTCCCAGGAAGCCAGGTATCCACGGCCCGGTCTAGGCCCATCCCGTGGGTAGCTCCCAAAATAGCTAACAGGACATGTTAGGCAGGAAAGGCCTCCTTCACCACAGACACAGAATCACAAAACAGAAAGAAGAGCACGTTTCTAGGGATGCAAACCTCCATGCCATTGCCCCTTTACTTATGAAATGGAAATAAAAGTACCCCTAGATGGCTGCTTGTGAGAATTATAGATCACACAGGTTAAGTGCCAAGCACCACAAGGGTCTTCAAGGGATGATAGCTACTACTATTATCAGTATTAGTCTATTACTCTTCAGTTACCCAACATAAAGGCATATACGCTTCCTCTTCATTTTTGTGAGGCAGGTCTCAGGTTTAGAGAAGTGAAGCAAGTTGTCTGGGGTCACACAGCAAAGAGGTAGCAGGATCAGGGCTCACACTGCTAATCCTTGCAACTGCAGTCTGTCACGTAGCCCACTAAAGTGCCAGGAGGCTCTCCCCTCCTACAGCAGCCCTTATGAAGCCTTGGCTCAAATGTTATCCCTGCAAGCGTGGCCTCACCTTGGTAGGCTGCTATTTTACTTCTCAAGTTGCGAAAAAGAGGGATAAATGAGAAAAGCAGAGAAAAACAACAAGATTACAACAGGACCCCTCAAAGTGCCCCAGGTCAAATCAGTTAATCAGATGTACTTATTGACTCTTACCTTGAGATAACCAGGTCTCTTGCAACCTGCCAACCAAGTAAATCCAATCAGATTCTAGCACAGTGCATTGCCTTGAGCCAGTGTCTGATACCAGGTACCAAAGGCCATCAAAGACCCCTGTAGCAAGAATAGGAGAGATGGAAGGAAGGATGCAACACCACAGAGGTCATGTGTGAGAGGTGCTTCAGTACTCTCCTCCAACCCTAAAATGGAAGGTGTCAGATATGAATAACCATTCAGAGAGGATAGTCAAATGAGAACCAGGTCCCCAAGGGGAGTCCTGTTCTCTGGAGACCCCAGTCCCAGGTTCCATTCATCAGCCTTTCTCCATCTCTCCCTAGCCCACAGATGTATAGTCAGAGTAACAGAACATATCAAGTTCATAGGCTCTGGCAGGCCTTTGGTGCCCTGCAACATCTCCCCAGTTATATAGCAGAAGGTCCCCAAGAACCATCTCACATGTGCTCACCAGCCAGTTTGCACAGGGCATCTGCCCTAATCCTCCTCTCTACCCTAGCCCCTCATCTACTTCCTCTGTGAGGATGCCTGTAGCTACCAGCACTTCCATCATCTGCCTTAAAAGACTACCAACTGTGCCTAGGTGCCATTTCCTGCTAAATGTCAGGACACCAGAGCAGGTCCGTGGCCCCAGCCACAGAGAAGAAGGCCTGTGCTCAACAAAGCAAATACAGCTCCTTGAGCTTCTTCCTGGGGTGCCCCTCCCTGTCCAGACCCTGGCTTCAGGTTAGAAAGGGAGAACAGTGTCTAAGGCAGCCACTGAACTGACCACCCCGGCCCAGGCCTCCCCTTGCTAGTTTTTCATTAGGACAACAACAAATCAAGCCAATAGGCTGCAGCTGCCCTGACCCCAGTCATCAGATTTACCCAACTGTCTCCAAATGCCAGGTAGCTCTCAAAGGCTAGGATTGACCAGGCACAGTGACTCATGCCTATAATCCCAGCAATTTGGGAGGCCAAGGCTGGAATATTGCTTGAGGCTTGAAGTTCAAGACCAGCCTGGGCAACATAGCAGGACCCTGTCTTTACAAAACAAAAATTTTTTAATTAGCCAGGTGTGGTTGTACATGCTTGTAGTTCCACCTACATGGGAGGCTGAGGCAGGAGGATCACTTGAGCCTGGGAGGTTGAGGCAGCAGTGAGTCATGATGGCGTCACTGCACTCCCACCTTGGTGACAGAGTGAGACCTTGATTCATTAAAAAAAAAAAAAAAAAAAAAAAAAAAAAAAAAAAAAAAAAAGCAAGGATCGCCATCGTGATAGCAGGCTGTCCTCACCTTCATCCACACTCATGCACACTCACTGAGAGTGTTAACCAGCACTACCTTCCAAAGCGTGTGCTCAGTGCTGCTACCCAGCCATGTCCAGGGTGAATGAGACCTCCCAGGTTCCTCAATGGGACAGGGGAGGTTTGGCTAATGAACGCTTGCAAAGGCTTGTACAGAGGAAAGACCAGGAAACCACTCATTATCCCAGCAGCCCTGCTGGCAGGAAGGGGGCCATGGGCAGGGGAGCAGGAAAAGCCTTCCGCCCGTTCCTATCGAAGCACCTGGCTTTCCCTGCAGAGGCAGAAGACTGGGGCCCAAGAGGATCCAAAGCAGCTACTTTCTCCTCCCACACCCCATGGCACCCTCAAGGGAAAATTTGCTCCCTGGAACCTCACTGTATTGTATATCCCTTCAACATGCTGCTCCACCCGGAATTCTGTCCCCTCCATGCCACCACACCAACTACCTGGGCACAGCTACTCAACAAGGACACAGCAACTCAACAAGGACACAGCATCATTCTACCTTCCTTTGTCCAGATCTTTATAATCTTTCTTGTGCCCTCCTGCAATTCAGCCCCTGTGTTGTACCATCCATCCCTGTTATTTCTTCTGTATAAGGTCTCTGAGATCTGGCCTTCCAATCTGGTTCCTTCTGGGACAGCCTCCATCCCACCTCTGATCACAGTGATTCATTATACAGAATGTTTGCTGCATGCCTGCCATGGACCAGGCACTCCTGACCCACTCAGGATGAATCGGTGAGGAAAACAGAGATCCTGCCCACACGGAGCTCACATTCTAAGGACAAGAGACAATTAACAATGGGCATCATAAACAAGTATGGTGTAAAATACAATGACTGCTGATCAGCGCTATGGAAAAGGCTGGACAAAGGAGCTTAGGATGGTGAATCAAGAAAACACACAATGTAGAGTTCAATGGAGGAGTCAGGGAAGGCTTTGATGCAAAAGTGAAATCTGAGCAAAAACCTGAAGGAGGTAAGGGAGTGAGCCAATCAGAGCCACAGGGAATAAACATTCCAGGCAATCTGGAACAGCCAGTACAAAGGCCCTAACAGGAAGGGCATGCCTGGCCTGACTTGCCTCCAGGCTCCGCCACCTCCAGTCCCCTTGAATATCACTGTTGGTTTCATCTTTCTCTTTTCCATGTGCGCACCTCCCCACGCTTCTCATCTTCAGTAAACTCATAGCGAGATCCTAAGGAGGATTCCCAGAGGGAGGGTTACAGCCTAGGGATCAGGTCAGCCCAAGGCAAAACTACAAACAAGTCTATAAAACAGGAAAATAATCTGTTTTTGGTTTTTCCCATCTCCTCTTTCACATTGGCCCCGGTTCCCCCATTTCCCTTCCTTGCCCCAGTTCCCCCATTTCACCTCCTCAGGAATTCATAAGGGCTTATGGTGAACAGAGGACCAAGTCCAGACTTCTAACTCTGGTAATGAAGATACCCCATACTCTCACCCCACCTCTCCTATCTGTAGTGAAGTCTGTTGCTGCCCTTCCCAGAGCTCTCTCACCACTTTCATGCACCAAACCACAGCTTCTGCCTGCCTTGTTTCTGACTGCTGGCACCTGCAACCTTATTGGGCTTGGCTACTTCCCACATCATCATGCAGAGGGCCAGAGACCAGGGGAGTCTCTTTCTACCCTGCAGCAACCTATATAGCCAATGACTGATGGACAGGGACCATGTCATCCACCCTTTCCTAGTGGTTGACAAACCGTTTTGTGCAATTGATGCTCCAGAGCTGCCTGAGGGGTCAGGCTGAGGCTGGGATGCCACCTGAAATTGCACCCCTACTTCATGTTCTTCTCACCTTGTCCTGCCCCACTAGTCTCTTACCTCTGTCTCCTCGAAGCACTTCCTTTATAAGTCACTTGCATATCAATCTTTATTTCGAGGTTTGCATTTAGGGGTATGACCTATAACACCATTCAAATTTAGTTTCCACTATTTTCAAACATGGATTCTCTACTTCCTTCCTTAGCCATGCTGGCTAGGACTATTTCTCTCCTCTGAGGTATTATAGCAATAGACATCCCACACACACATTTTGGCAGGTATTCACAAGCGGGTTGTTTCTGGTTTTTGGTTTGTGTAATAGTTTTCCCATATTCCCATCTTCCTAATGAGATTGTGAGTACCCTTGAGAGCCGGGATGAGATTTTAGGCTTCTTTATAACCTTCAGCACCAGACTAGGCACAAAAATCTGCCCTCAAGACTTAGGGAATGGAATCAGAAATGATGCAGGTCTATTTGTCCCCTGTAGATGGTCCCCCAGGGGGAACTATGCCCGCAGAGCCCTTAAGGGCCTATATGGGGTGTGATGTCAGACCTATGATGGGACGTTTATGTCCTTTCACAGATACCTCCACCCTCCCCACACCTCTCATCTTCAGTAAACTCATAACGAGATCCTAAGGAGGACTCCCAGAGGGAGGGTTACAGCCTAGGGGTCAGGTCAGCCCAAGGCAAAACTGCAAACAAGTCTGTAAAAGAGGAAAATAATCTGTTTTTGGTTTTTCCCATCTCCTCTTTCACATTTGCCCCAGTTCCCCCATTTCCCTTCCTTGATGTTTGTTTCTAAGTCTTATTCCCATCATACTTTGCTCTAATTCCTACTGACATGAGTCCCCAGTGAGCTGCCTCTGGGAGACATTCATGTTTCCAAAGCATTGGCAAAACTTTAGGTAGTCAGGTAGCCCAGAAGAATAATCCCTTACAGCATGTTACAGAGCTCACAGTAGTTTCACATCCATCATTCCATTAGTTTCAAGCAACAAGCCTGTAAGATGTATGAGGCAAACAGTATCATCATCTCTATTCTATAGACAAGGAAACCGAGGTCTGGAGAAGCTGAATTCCTCACTGGAGACCACACACCTATGGACCAACAAAGCCAAGGCCAGATGAAGCCTGTATCCATGTGGGAAACAGCAACAAAGGCAAGAACTCATTCCAGTAATGAGGAGATCTTGCTGCCTCCTCAGCAGAAAGGACTCACACATACCAGTCCATTCTTCCATTTCTGCACCTACTAGGAAAACACATGAGACTTTGGGCCTCCAGGGAGAAAGAGTTAGCAGTTTGACAGACACAGAGCTGTGTGCTCATAATTGGGACAAAGCACCTCTCCTTTTGGGCTCTGATGAGGAAGGATCGGAAGTTGCTTGAGAAAACAACTGGATCAGAAAAAGGTCCATTAAGGTTCATTTAATACCTACTGGATGCCAGATGCTTCAAAATAGTCCTATGAGGGAGGTAATATTAGCCCCGTTTTACAGATGAGGAAACAAGCTCAGAGAAGGCAAATGACTAGCTCAAGACTGCAACCTAGTAATAATAATCAATGTGATAGACATTTAATGAGCTCCTGCTATGTGCCACATACTGTGCTGAGTAGTATGTATACTTAATAATTCTAATAATCATTAATATCTAGACTGGAGTAGCTGTATAAGCTAAGGAGACATATCACCATTTATAGATGTGAAAACTGAGCCGTGTTAAGTAATTTGCCCAAAGCTACTCAGTTTGTAGGTATCAGAACCATCCAGGGGACTTAAAGGTCAAGTCTAATGCCCTTCGCCATTACATCCTCAGATACAAACAGAGCAGTGACAGTCCCAGGCAGAACTTGGGGCACCAAGGCAGACACCTGTAGGAGGGGAACAGGTTGAGGAAGAAAGGCTTGCAGAAGAGGTGGGAAGAGAATAAACAGCTCCCTCAATGGGGTGATTCTGGGGGCATGAAAAGGCCCCTTTTCATGTTGCCTCCACCCAGGGCCAGTCCTCTAGCAACGCACTCCATCTTCTTCTAATGATAATCTGGGAGTTTTCCCAGTGAGTCATGGGAAAAGGAGTCTAGCAGCCAAATCTCCTGCCTTGTGAAACCTCTGAGACCTTCCCTCCTACATCCAGGAAAGGGGTCCCTGCCCAAAGTAGAAGACTGAGCTGCACATGGTAGTAGAACAATATTTTTAAATATTAACCATTTTAAATACTTCCAAGCCACCTCCATATTTCCCTATGCTCCTCTGTCCTTCCCTCATTGAGTCTGCTTTGACAGTACATTGCCTCAGGGAAGGAAAACACAGAGGAATTACAAAGGAAGAGAAAGAGTTACATTTGGCTTTTGGGTTTTCAAAGCCCAGCTCTTGGAAAGGAGCAGAGAGGATTCAGCATCTAGACAGCAGACTGAGGAGACCGCGTGAAGAAGGCGCTCAGAGTGGTGAGTGGTGAGGGTGAGCGGGAGTGGTGAGATGCCACCTGTGAAGCAAGGAGTGGAAAGATGTAGCAGGTCCCTAAGAAAGGGGAACCCTGTGCCCTGCCTCCCACTCCTCAAAGGTACTAGAGCCACTCTCCCTATAGGTTTAGGGGATCTGAGAGCATTGTGAGTCCTTGCCCCCTGTCCCAGGTAGAACTCTAGGGGGCAACAAGATCTTGGAGAAGATATAGTTGTAAAGCGTGTCCAGAAAGATCTTGGGTTTTTTTTTTTTTCAATCCTCAAAATTGAAATTTAATTCACGTAACATAAAATTCACCATCTTAAAGTGTACAATCAGTGATTTTTAGTATATTCACAATGTTTTACAATCATCACCAGTATCTAATTCTAGAACATTTCCATTCCTCACCCTCTAAAAGAAAGCTCATACCTGTTGTACCCATGAGTGGTCACTCCCAATTCTCCCCCGCCCCTAGTCTCTGGTCTACAGATTTGCCTCTTCTGGACATTCCAAACAAATGGGGTCATGAAGTATATGGCCATTATGTCTGATTCCTTTCACCTGATACAATGTTTTCAAGGTTCATATCTATGATATAGTGTATATCTGTACTTCCTTCCTTTTTATGGCTAAATTCTTTGTATGGATATGACATACTTTGTTTATTTATCAACTAATGGGCATTGTGGTGTTTTCATTTTGGGGTTATTAGAAATCATGCTTCTATGAACAGGCATGTACCAGTTTTTGTGTGGTTATATATTATTGGTTCTTTGGGGTATATGCCTAGGAGTGGAAGTGCTGGGTCATATGGTAACCCTATGTTTAACTTTTTGGGTAAACCCTATGTTTTGGGGTTAACCCTATGTTTAACTCTTTTCTACTAAAGGCTGCACCAGAGATAGGATTTAGATAGCCCTGTGGTGCTGCCCCTATGGACCAAAGTGTCATGGAATCAGCAAAACCCTTATGATTCCTGTGCACCAGAAGAGAGGAAGCCAGACCTAAAGCAGCCTTGCATTGAGAGAGGGAGAGTCAAAATTGCTCAGCAGTGAAATGTAAGGCTGGTCAGCAATGTAGACATTTCAGCAACTGCCAGTGTGAATTCATGATAGATGCTCCCCCATGTACCCCAAGTTAGCTATAATCCTAAGGAAAGGAAGGGATCCCAAATTCAGTGAGGTTAAGTTTCTTCTGTAGCAGAATAGGAATGTATTATAGAACAAAGCTGAATTATAGAAAAATAAATAAAATTACATTTCTTGCACACCTAAATTTGTAACTAGAGATAAGTACCCACTACACAGTTTAATCTTAGAAATGTCTCAGAGAAAAGACCAGGGAAGCTCAGGAGGAATTTTAAAACCCCCCATAACCCACACTTCTGGGTGGATATCCAAACTGGCAGAGTAAGCACAGAGCCATGGAGTATCGGAACTACTTCTAGCTTCTTAGTGGGAGCAGAAGCCCACCCGCTTGCAATGGCCTAGTGAACCCATTTAGCTGGTTTCAGCTTCCTCCCCAGCATCACCTCTCCCTTCAGCCACACTGGACTGCTTGCTAAGCCCCATAGCCATGCCATATTCAAACTTCTGTGGTTTTGCCCATGCTGTTTTTTTCTGCCTTCTCAGCTTGTACACTAAAAAGATCATATGTCAAGACCAAGAGCAAATGTCATTTCCTTCAGTGTGTTATTTCCTAACCCTCTCAGGCATAATTACTCTCTCTCCCCGCTCTGTTCCCTTAGCATGCTGCACACTTTGCCTTGTACTTAATTGTTTATATGTCTCTGCCTTCTGTCCAAACTCCATGTCCCTCCCCCAGCTAAAGGACAGTGTCTTATATCATTATGATTGTACATGTTATGCATTTAGCACATACCCAGTGTTCCATAAATACCTGCTCAGTGAATGATCAGGCCAAGCCTCTATTTTACAAACAGGGCACTAAACCCAAGAAAGGTAAGGGATTTATCAAAGACTCCAACATTTAGTGAGTGGCTAAGCCACTGATCAAACACAGCACATCCAAGGCACTTTCCAAGGAATGGCCAGAAGGTGCACCAGATAAACACTCTGGTGTCATCCAAAATTCCTGTTAGTCCCACGACTGCTCCCTGAGTTGCTGATAAAATGATAAAAGTAAGGAAATGTCATAAGTGAGGAACATGGCTGGCATATGCATTAGACTGGTATTTGAGGAAAAACATATGGGGGAAAATGTTACGGGGATATTATATAGCATGCTGGGTGTACTTCTGAGGGAGGACAGTTTATAGAAGCCTGCTTTACATTGATGGGGAATGATAGTTCATTATGAATAAATCAGATCTAACACACAGCTCTGTGATGGCCAGATTCCACACTCACTAACACTCCTCCTGCAAAATCGAATATTCACATTCAACCCATTCCAAAACAGCAGCTGCCTAGGCTTTTCCAAGAAATCTCCATGCCTAGTTCCTCAGTTCAGCAGAACACCAGCCACAGTAAAGAAACTCTTTATAAAATCCAAAATATAAAATCTCTCCTGCAACCTAGTAAATTCTCATAAGATTACACATTGAGTAAGATTTCACCAAATACTCCTTAACATGTCTCTTTATACAGTAGAATAGAAATCAATACAAATCTCATTATTGCATCTTCCAGCAAAACAAAACTGAGTGTGTGATCTTAAGCATGGTTTCACATACTTCCAGGTTCCCGGCTATGTCTCCAGAAAAAGTTCCTGACCAAGGAATAGGAGTAGTGGGTAGAACTCACCTGCTCCAAACAAGAGAAAGACTACTGCCAGCCTGGTCCCCCTGAAGTTAGAGGAGTGAATACTGCTTAGGCCATTGCAGTGAGGAAGACCCGGCCCCTTCCACGTGGGCAGCTGGCTGTGGACACAGCCTGGCGTGTTTGGATAGGCAGCACTCCCCATTCTCCTGAGGAGATGTCAAACCCTCTACTCTCCTCAGTCTCCATCCTACTATCTCCCCTGACACTAGAAGAGGACCAGACCTCCCACTTTCTGACAGACGGAATGCTCCACCAGCAAATCTCTCACCTCCTCGTCATGGCAAATGTTATGAAAGGCTCCATCCTCCCTTTATTCCACTCACCATGAATGAGCAGCAGGGAAACACCCCTCAGTGGAGTAAAAGTGACCTCCTTGCCACCCTCATTCATGATACTAAGAGGCAAAGATTCCAGACATGGTGTCCAACAAGGGTAGGCACCAAGGGTACCCGAGGGGGCTGGGTGTTCGTGGCATCTACATGGCTAATGTCATCCAGCTGTTTGGAGTTAATCTATATAGCTTTGAAACCTGAGAAAAATCAAATACCCTTTAGTTTGTCTAAATTGAACACTGATGGTTTAGGCAGGACTGAATTTCCCCAGAGCAAGGAGGAGGTTTTTCTTTTGGTCACATACAGGCAATCCTGTCTATGACTTTTCATCATCAACTAACCCTGAATTCACAGAGGCTGCCTGGCAGCATCCTTTCTCTCAAAACAAGAAACAAATAAAAATAGGGAAACAAGAACAGGAGTCTGTGCTCACTACAAAGGGTGGTAGCCCAAAACAGGGGACAGAGGGTCCAGCCCTGTTCACTAGGTGACCTGAGAAGAGTCAGACTAATGCATCCATCTCCATTTTCTCATAAATCATAGTTTGAATATTAAAAAATTCCCAAAATGCACCCCCAAGGACTTCTAAACATGGCAATGGTGAGGTAACACCCATTCTGGGGGGACTGGGCTGAGAACAGGAGTGGGAGCCACCTCCGCTGGAGCGGAAGAAGCTGACACCCCAGCCTTCCAGAGACCTGCCCCAGACCAGTGAGCCTCTGGGGCTGATCCAAGAGCAAGAACAAGAACAAGAGAAAAGGCTGCTTTCCAGCAGTGGGTGGGGGAGGAAGCAGCAGGCAGAAGGGAGGAAGGGAGCAAACTCAATGGAAGCAATCACATTCGCTGCTAAAAAGGAGAAGAGGAAGCCCGAGAGAAGGCAGCTCCAAATAGTGGCAAAATAATCAGAAACGAACCATCGTTTACCCAAGCACAACTTCTCCATACCCTCTAGCTGAGCCTCTTTGCTGCCGT